>NC_064614.1:519321866-519628849 GCF_023898315.1 Schistocerca nitens
CATTGTCGGAAAGTTTACAACTAGTTGGCAGTGGTAAATACCGACATGGAAAAGGTAGCGGTGATTACGCCTTTCGACATGACTCAGGTTGTTTATGCCATTTGGTTTTAAAATTGCAGCCCATTCCCGGAAAATGAAGTGTTACAAAGCTTGCCATTTTGCTTCGCATATCTAGACGTAATATTTTCAGCTGATGCACAAGTTAATAACAGACACACACACACGCACACACACACACACACACACACACACACACACACACACACCGTACGTCAGAGGTTGTGTAGCTATGGAGTGATGTTAAATGAATACTAGTGTGTCATGTGCAAAGGCGAGGTAATTTTTCAAAGCCATAAAGTCAGCCAATGGTATCAGACCATTTCCTGGTAGGATAGCCATGTTGCCTAATCTACCAAAGCCAACGTCTAGAAGCAATTTAGACGGTTTTTATGTGTGGGAAGTTTCTACTGCCATCATTCTCCGGTAAAGCTGCCGCCCAGGCACAAGTAAGGGGCACACATGCTGGTGAGAACACCAAGGGCAAGCAAATTATGCAACAGACGCTGGAAATGAGCAACGCCTTCAGTCACTTACAAGTCAGCGTCGAAGAGGCAATGTCGCTTGCACATGCTGTCCCGTCCGCACCACTGAACACTGTAGACGCCAGCCAGATTGCAATCTGGGCAGCACTACACTAAGAAGTTAATGAACATTGCCCACCTTTGAGTTTTTTGTCGAAGGAGCTACAATGCGGACAGACAAAATGGAGTTCCTACTATAGGGAGTTTCTAGCAAGAGAATACACCTACATCACACAGCGGTTCCGCAACTGGCACTTAACAGCATCTAAAGCCCAGCGCATCCAGGGGCAAACGCCATTATCAAGTTGCTAACCGTGCGGTTTCTGAAGCCATCTACCAGAAAGGATGCCAGCAATGGGACTCACTTGTGGCTTCAATGTCAGCGTTGTAAAGTAGGATGACACGCCCACGCAGGGGTTGGAGGGTTTACGGGTTCACCAGAAAGTTTTGGTCAGCACCTCGACGCAGTTGGTCAGTTTTTACCCTCAGAGGGCTACAGATACTTGCCCACGGCAGCAAAAAGGTACACAAGGTGCGCACAGACCATACCAGTCACAGACACAGCAGCCGAGATGATAACAAAGGCGTTCGTCGCACATTGGTTAGCACGCTACGGGTGCCCACGGACCATTACGAGAGATTAGAGCCAACCATCACTCCTGGTAGTAGGGCCGTACAGGGGGCCACAGACATGTTGGTATCACACCACTGTCCGCGATCTCTCCAGACACTTCTTCGCTGGACATCTGGGCTCACTTCCAAGAGCATCTCCTCACTGAGGACAATTCTACTCCAGTCAATGAGATTCCAGACCGAAAATGTGTCTGAACATTCCCCAGACAACGAACGGTCTGATACCACCTGTCACTAGCCATACGGCCCGATAGCCGGGAGCGAAGGTTTCGGGTTCTATTTTATTTCATAGCAGGACCCCTTTCGTTCGTCATCCGCGGCACGCTTACAGCACACCAGTATACTGACGATGTTCTAAGGCTGGTTTTGTTACCCTTTATGGCAAGCCATCCTGAGCTTACATTTCAGCAAGACAATGGCACGATCTTCCTTAGAAGGACAGTCAAGAACTCTATCAATCAGTGCCAAGCCGAATTACTGTTTGCATAAGGGCCACAGGTGGACCACTGTCTTATTGACTTGCTCAATTGGTGAAGCTCGTGCTCGTGAAAAAATAATCCCATTTTCCTGAAATTGTAATCATTTGTTTGTCTGTCAGTGTACAGAATAGATACAGTGACCGATAACAGGTTTTTTCTGATAAAAGAAAAATATTAACTTTAAAGCAAAGATAAGTAAAGTCAAGGATACATCGCTGACTTAGCAGTAAATTACATTTCTGAGCATTAAAATAACTAGTAACTGAGGAAAGGAATGAAGAGCTTATGTATACCGTGAGTGACGATAAAAATATCTAATGAGTAGGTTGTTATTTAATGATTAGTGACTTGTGTCCGATTTGATAACGGTAGTAAAAAATAGAGGTGTACTGGGTTATTAACAGAATTGTATTACCTTGTCAGCGATGTGTGCATAGGCTCTGTTATTATCAAAACGCGTTATCACAGTAAGCATACGATATAATTATCCAGCAATACTAATCTAGTGGTCAATCCATTAAGGTTTTGTTTACATAACAACATCCAATTAATCGATATTACTGGAAGCTAGTAGTCTGTGGAGAGAGCAACGTGTTCATTTCTGATTTACATCGCTGGGCGGTTTAGTGCCTTTTAATAGAATATCAGTCAGAGATCAGTCAACTAAAAGTTAAAAATCGCTTATATATTATTGCCTCATAGATCCTAGCAACCTAAGAAGGCGCTTGAGAATCCTTTAATGGTTAGATTCTGTTTCACCCATATTTGTTAGAACGTTATTTGAACAGAAAAAAGCTGTTGGGACGGCAGTAGCGCAGAAAGCTGTCTGTCCACAAGTCCCATCAGTCAATGCTAACACACAGTAAGGCTCTTAACAGTCCGATTTTCCCATTGCTTACATTTCTGGCAAGGATTTCCAGGGAACTTCGACAGACATTTACTGGTTCCTTGCTGCGTGCAAAGCCACCGCATCTTGGTCACAGAATGTCTTTTATATTTTGGTATTCACTATTAGATGTTGATAGAGAACGGAATGCTGTCACTCAATAGTTAGTCTTCTTTCTGGCGCACCGAAGTGCACTGTAAGACAAATATGTCTTTCAATTCCTTAACAAGTTAAGCGAAAACATTTCTCCCTTTTACGTTGCAGTTCATAATTGCTTTCCTTATTTAACCTCCTGTTTTTGCACTTAATATTAAAGACTGTTTAAAATCACATATTACTTCACGTTTGTAGCGAATTTTAGTACTAAGAATAACGAGATATTTTACATTCCATTAGTTCAATATTGTCGTTATGGTAACCGTGATCTGTATAACATAGGAATCAGGCGTAGTTCGAAACACAGCTGATCTTTGGCGTGGCATACGTTCTCTACAAAGGATACAAGGAAAGCCACACCATTTGAGGCGAAAGCCGGATGTTCGGCAGCATTCCACATTTGGAATCAGCAATCTCATTCTGGAAACACCCCATAGGCTGTGGCTAAGCCATGTTTCCGCAATATCCTTTTTTCAGGAGTGCTAGTCCTGCACGATTCGCAGGAAGCTTCTGTAAAGTTTGGAAGGTAGGAGGCAAGGTACTGGCGGAAGTAAGGCTGTGAGGACGGGGCGTGAGTCGTGCGTGGGTAGCTCAGTTGGTAGCGCACTTGCCCGCGAAAGCCAAAGGTCCCGAGTTCGAGTCTCGGTCCAGTACACAGTTTTAATCTACCAGGAAGTTTCATACCAGCGCACACTTCGCTGCAGAGTGTAAATCTCATTCTGGATCCCAGAGATGTTCGGACTCACATGCGGTTCCTCCTAGTCGAAATGTATTGGCTGAAGCTCGTCTAGGGGTTGAACCGCACGTGCGCATTACACGCCCTAAATTAGACATTTGTGACCCTTTGGTTAAATTGTCTGGCTGATGGCACGTTTGCGACATTGTATGAAACATACAGCAATAATAACAATATCGGGAGCTAAATTAACGACCCATAAATGATGTAGGCCACACAGTTGCGATTTGGTTAAAATATTGTTTATTCAGATAACGAACTACCATCGAAAGTGGTAGTATTTAGAATTACTATTACACTCGAGCGCATATCCATTTGATACAGATCGATCACTCACAATCCCATCGCGAATTACAAGTCCAATACTCAAACTTGTTAAGTACGCGAAAAGTCAGAGTGCACACCAAGCGCGCGGCTGCTCACCGCTCAGAGACTACGTCCCACGATACCAAACAATGCGAAATTTTCTAAGTCGTTTCACTTCCTAGCTACCTAAAGATCGACTGTCCGCTTTCGCGGACGCCTTTGGTGTCTAGACCAGAACCGTCCCTCTGCCCGTCTCCGGCAGAGTCAGCCGAGTGCAAAACATGGTCACTCAACAGGTTAGGGCAGTTCCTTTTCCGGAAGCCGTCCAATTGATAGCCTACAGCTTATTTTACAGTATTTTACATTTTAACATATTTAAGTAATCAAAGCTTGACAACTATCATGTTCTAAATAAAGTAACAATAATATGCATTACATAATGAACGTTAAATTCTTTTACATAAAATCAATACAATTTCCTTCC
Organism: Schistocerca nitens; assembly: GCF_023898315.1. Taxonomy (NCBI): domain Eukaryota; kingdom Metazoa; phylum Arthropoda; class Insecta; order Orthoptera; family Acrididae; genus Schistocerca; species Schistocerca nitens. The sequence goes on from NC_064614.1 coordinate 519,326,128, forward strand.
TAGCTTTGAATGCTACGGCCAGTAGCCTTGCACCAATGTGCTTTCTGATAAATAAAAAAGAACAAAAGTAAGTATTATGCACTAAGCTTTGCAACAAATATTCTATTACCTAATGATTCAATAAGGTATCATGCTGTCATCGTTCAATGTGTTTTGTGTGGAGGAAATGATGATCTGATGCTTAACTGAAAATACTGATAATTTAAACTTGCTTTATCTTTTAAACAAATAAAGTTATAGCGTTGATATTTACAACATTTGTTATTTTAATGAAGCGCGTATATATGAAATGTCGATCGTTAAGATCGACCAAAGCGTTCAGATTTTAGAATTCATGTCCTTGTTACGAAACTTGTTAATTTGACTTTAACAGTAAATCCTAAACCATTATAGATATGATCAGTATTCAGGTTTTATTGGGATCACCATGAAAATTTACGAAGGATGGTACATTAAAATTACTGTGGCTTCATTCCCTGTACTACTACAGAATTAAATAGGTTTCATAAATGGTTCCGTTTATGGTCGATCTTAGGTCCGCCGTATTTGACACTGCTACGTCTCTCTGCCCACAAACGACTCCTACGGGATTTACCTATGACATAGGTTCTTTTCTCTCTCACTCGTACACTACAGCGCTTAGGCCTCATTCAGCGTAATAGAATTTCCCCACCTCATGGCAAATCTGCACTCTTTGTGGCACACGGTCGTGTATAACAGGGTTCGTTTCACAATTCCTGAAGGCTGACTCTTTCGGCCATATATTTAAATGACAGCAAAATACTCTTTAACTCACACGCCTTCACTTCATAACATGTTGGTGTGCCGTATATGTTATGAAGGAGCACCCAAACTTACAAGACACAAATTCATATTACAATAACAAATATCCTAAGCGCCAGATCAATAGTGTAATTATTTGTAGTGGTGTTGACACAGCATGCTCTAAATTTAAGGAATTTTATGTCTATCATAAATTATGAATTCCAGCATATTAATTAAACGCAAATAAAACTATACATTTATCAAAATTGACCGTCTATTGAAATGCCGCAGAAATATCAGCGCCACTGCGCTCGCTTTCACAGAACCTTTTCGTCACGACGAAGTCTCCAGTGGCACTCCACAGATTCGGAGCCGAGTACCCTGCCGAAATTCTGTATGGCTCTGGATTCCATCGCCAACGTTTTTCTGGGACAAATCTGTTGAAATTCGAATGGGTTGTAGATACCGGAAAACAAACACTTTCTGAAACCACCCATGATCTGCATTGAACACTTCCCCTAGTGGAATCGATACAAACAGATCTAAACTACCCAGTAAACAATTGATTCACAGCGTTAGCAAGATGTAAATTCTTCAATGATTCTGGCAAGTTATTCAAGTCCCACTAGAGACATGCATGTCGTGACAGATTCCCAGTCGACTTCATCGACAAATTAATATTTTCTTTTAATTTAAATAACTCCCTTAGACTCAAAACTAACAACAAATATGAACAAATCCCACGTCTCGTTTAATTCCGTGCAGTGATGCTGCATATACAAGTCGATACCCCATACAGCAATAAATTATTCCCCCAAAATATTCTCAGATAAGTAGATAAACATACATCTGTCTTCCTAACTTTTCTGACCTCCATGAACCCCAATGGTTCTGATCATAACGTAGAATTTGGAAATTACAACAAATATAAATGCATCCAAAAACTTAAGCCTAACCCATACATATACATAAATAAGAGTCTTATATACCCCAAAACACCTAATTTATACGCATACTGTGCACATATTTTTGACTTGATACCATTCACCAAATAACTGAGTTCTCCGACCTTCTTGAACCCTAATGTGTGTCTAATCTATCACATTATAATTGCACAGACCTTGTGTAAAAAAAATCAATATGTGACAAAACAACAAACAAGCTACAATAAATCCTGAAATGAAACATTGTAAATTAGACCCGAATTTCGTACTCTTCGAAAATAATTCATTAAATGATTCATTCGCCCAATTTCATTTTTTCTCCCTTCTAGACCTCTCACTATCTTAAACTTCTCTTGAGTCCACAAATCAGGTAATTACAATCGTAATGTTCTACCGTACCATCGCCATTCGGTTACAGTAAAATCACATCCCTCCTTAAGATGACATTCTGTCCAAATATCACTTTCTATGTTAGAATCAAACTCACTGTGTTCTCCCTTCAAATTATGGACATTAGTAGCTACAACATCATTATCATAAAATAAAGCAATACTTTTTACTTCCACATCATTACAGACACCTTCACAAACAGCACTTCCAACAGCCACTGATACATCATACAACTCGCCACATGAAACCTCATTTACCTCCATCGACAAATCACCAATATCAGAACCGTTCATAGTTTCAGCATCCTCTGCCGTTACATCACCTAAATTGTAGCTACAGCGATGTGCAATTTCAGAATCAACAGTACCATTAAATACTGCTGATTTTGATTTAAATCTGAGCATAATACGTTTCCTCTCTTGCACGCGCCTGTACCACATTAATTTCAGATCGCACATCAAATTAAGATCCACATTTATTCTCAAACAAACATTCAAAATCCACAGATACATCCAGACTTTCGGGTTCACATCCATTAGTAAAAAAGATATGCACAGAATTCTTCCTCTGAAGTATCAATACCAGCAACTTCAGCTTTCATAACTTCAGCACACAAAACAACATTACTACTTTCCTTAAAATACAATTCACCAATATCCGCCGATACACACACAAATTCATCAGCAGCTGGCGAGACTAATGCTACACCACTCTTATTAATCTCACCATTACAATATTACCTGAAGCATCATCACCTTCATCAGTATAATCATTACTTCTGGTTAGTACTTCTTTAGAATTGTCTATACCATCTGTTGTTGTTGTTGTGGTCTTCAGTCCTGAGACTGGTTTGATGCAGCTCTCCATGCTACTCTATCCTGTGCAAGCTTCTTCATCTCCCAGTACCTACTGCAACCTACATCCTTCTGAATCTGCTTAGTGTATTGATCTCTTGGTCTCCCTCTACGATTTTTACCCTCCACGCTGCCCTCCAATGCTAAATTTGTGATCCCTTGATGCCTCAATACCATCTAACTCCACCAAATTCAGCTCCACCTCAGCCTCCTTTTGGCACATAGAATCTTTCATTACACTAACATTCACGCACTCTTTCGTCTTATATTCGTAAAACAAATCATGTAGCCCTAAATCGTCATCATCGCCTTTATCGTCATCTTTCATTATCTTACGATTATGCCTTTTACATACGATCTGACTTTAAAATTTACCTATTTGACTCTCATCTCTCACTGATTTCATTTCAAAATTCTGACGCCTTTCTGCCAATTTATTGACACCTATCTCATTTCCGTTTACTCGTATCCTATTCATCGCCAGTTTATTTTGCCATCTCCGGACCTGAGATGCGGCGAAACTTAGTTTCCCGATCTCCCATGGCGCTGGTTCATTTAGCAAGGTGCCAGTCCCTCAAATCTACGTTCTTGGTGTCGGTCCCTGTCACGAAAGCATCCTTTCCCATTCCCCTTTGAAATTTAAAATTGGATGTGTTCCTGTTACCGTTTCCCTTATCAAAACTGCTGTTTGCGTTTCTTTGATAATTTCCCGGAGGTCTTTCATAGTAGTTACTCGGACTGTAGTTATGATTTCCACTCAGGAAACTATTTGTCTGCTTACTTTGCAGTTTAAATTTCAACGCCCGTTCTAATTTTCCTACAAAGTCCTAAAATTCGTCTATTGAGTTGCTAGGACTGTGCACTAGATCCCACTGCAAATTTTCTGGTAACCGCCTTTTCAACGTCGTGATTTCAGTAAGTACTCCCAATGGACGTGTCACATGCATTAACCTCGCAAGTTCACGTTTGCAAACTTCTCGCATCGACCCGTTCCCGTATTTAAATGTTGGCCCATTCAGAAACTCATTTTGGAGTCGCGTTCGCTTCGCTTTACTCCAGAACTTGTTCAGGAATCTACTTTCAGATATTTCGTAGTTAGTGAACGTATCATTGTGTATACTTGCCCAAGATTGCGGCTCACCTTCCAAATGTCTTTTCACGAATTTTATCTTCTCCTCGTCGGAGATTCACCATATAAAACCATCCCTGCATGCTGCTAGAAAATTTACTGGGTGATATTTCCCGTCGTCTCCAAAACATTTGACCTTTCCCGAGTTCATCCACGGAACTCTGATCAGCGTGGAGGTTTGATGTGCAGCTAAAGAATTCGACTCGCTTTCTATTTCATTGACTTGCTTTTTAAATTCACCATTTTCAATTTTAATGCCAGATTCTATTTGTTCCTTTATTTTATCTGCTTCTTTCTCCCCTATACCTATTCGAACGGATAAGTTGCTAATAGCCTCCACGTCTCAGCCATTAGAACATCTTGCCTACTCATATAATTTCTTACGTTGCTTCCAGATCTGCCTGCAACTTCTCCACGTTACCACAGAAATTTCTTCTCCACTTGATCTACCTTAGAGGCCAGTATCCCAGCTTCATCAGAAATTTTGACCATGAAACCGAATGGTTTTTAATTCTCCGTCTATCAGTTCTTCGATTCCACTAGCAGTTTTACCTACTTCGTCTTTCACAACTGAAGCTATTTCAGACTGAAGCGAATCGTCACCCATATCGGTTTTAACAGAACCAAATTTTTAAATTTACTTCACCCATATCGGTTTCAAAAGCATTAATTTTGGATCCCAAATCTCTTATCATTTGCATTAATTGCGACAGCATATCTCCCACAGATTCATCTCCCTTGCCTGATTTCGGACTAATTGCCCTACTAAAGTCACCGCCGATCACGCTCTCCCGCTCCGACTTCGGGCTATGCGGCTCGCTAGCATGTTCGGACCCACACAAACAGGCCGACAGCTACATTTTAGCGACGTCTGTTATTGGCGATTGAGTTACAGAATCATACATAACCTCGCTATCTTCTCAGGTACTTACCTTTATCTTTCTGGATCGTTCTGCCATATTGTAGCTGAAGCCGACGCTGAAGATCTCTTAGCTCTTCCTGTGGTACTGCAACCGCTGCTGCGCGATGAATCGCAGTTGAAGATTCCTCTGCTGGCTGAAACCACATGCTCTCGATGACGCCTCTCATCCGCGTAACATTTTAATCTCCTAACCACCGCTAAAAATCGGTGCATAAAATTGTTGCAAAATTCGTAGCTCAGAGCCCCCACGCAACCTGCCTAAACTGGAACAGACCTAGGACCTAGATAACAGAATGTCGCTAACTGTTAGAATTACAATTGTAACCTAACAGCTATTAAAGAAACCTAACATTCAGTCACGAACCGACCTTGCATTTAACTTTTGCGAGAGGTTCTGCCTATCGAAGTTCAGATAATACACTACTGGTCATTAAAATTGCTACACCACGAATATGACCTGCTACAGACGCGAAATTTAACCGACAGGTACAAGATGCTGTGATATGCAAATGATTAGCTTTTCAAAGCATTCACACAAGGTTGACGCCGGTGGCGACACCTACAATGTGCTGACATGAGGAAAGTTTCCAACCGATTTCTCATACATAAACAGCAGTTTACCGGCGTTGCCTGGTGAAACGTTGTTGTGATGCCTCGTGTAAGGAGAAGAAATGCGTACCATCACGTTTCCGACTTTGATACAGGTAGGATTGTAGCCTATCGCGATTGCGGTTATCGTATCGCGACATTGCTGCTAACGTTGGTCGAGATCCAATGACTGTTAGCAGAATATGGAACCGGTGGGTTCAGGAGGGTAATACGGAACGCCGTGCTGGGTCCCAACGGACTCGTATCACTAGCAGTCGAGATAACAGGCATCTTATCCGCATGGCAGAAACGGATCGTGCAGCTACGTCTCGATCCCTGAGTCAACAGATGGGGCCGTTTGCAAGACAACAACCCTCAGTTCGGAGACCATGGCTGCTGTTACCCTTGACGCTGCATCACAGACAGGGATGAATCCAGGTTCTGTGTACAGCAACAAGATGGTCGCTTCTGTGTTTGGCGACATCGTTGTGAACGCACATTGGAAGCGTGTATTCGTCATCGCTGTACTGGCGTATCATCCGGCGTGATGGTATGGGGTGCCATTAGTTATACCTCTCGGTCACCTCTTCTTCGCATTGAGGGCACTTTGAAAAGTGGACATTACATTCCAGATGTGTTATTACCTGTGGCTCTACACCTCATTCGATCCCTGCGAAACCCTACATTTTAGCAGGATAATGTAGGACCGCATGTTGTAGATCTTGTACGGGCCTCTCTGGATACATAAAATCTTCAACTGCTGCCCTGGTCAACGCATTCTCCAGATCTCTCACCAACTGAAAACGTCTGGTCAATGGTGGCCGAGTAACTGGCTCGTCACAATACGGCAGTCACTACTCTTGATGAACTGTGCTATCGTGTTGAAGCTGCATGGACAGCTGTACCTGTAGACGCCATCGAAGCTCTGACTCAATGCCCAGGCGTATCAAGGCCGTTATTACGGCCAGAGGTGGTTTTGTTCTGGGTACTGATTTCTCAGGATCTACGACCCAAATTGCGTGAAAATATATTTGTCCAATGAATATCCGTTTATCATCTGCATTTCTTTTTGGTGTAGCAATTTGAATGGCCAGTAGTGTACTTTTGAAAAAAACTTTGCAGAATTCAAAACAATTCTAAAATTTTCCAGAGTTCATATTACGCAACTAACATTTTTCAGTTCCCCATCCTGCCCCAACACTTTGCAAGATTCTTATCCCTGAACTATCAGTTTCCAAGTTCCTATCCTGCTTCAACACTTAGCAGGACTCTTGTTCCTCAATTAATACTTTCCAAATTTCAGTCCAGGGCGAGCTCCCGGTTGGAACCCAACATCCCAAAGATGTTCGGGCTCACATGCGGTTCCTCTTTGTCGAAATGTATTGGTTCAAACTCGTCCAGAAGTAGAACCGCACGTGTCGTATTACACGCTCTAAATTAGACAGTTGTGACCCTTTGGTTAAATTGTCTGGCAGATGGCACGTTTGCGACATTGTATGAAACATACAGTTTTAATGTAACATGTAACAACAGCAATAATAATATCTGGAGCTAAATTAACGATCCATAAGTGAAGTAGGCCACACAGTTACCATTTGGTTAGAATATTGTTTATTCAGAAAGCAAACTACTATCGAAAGTGGTAGTATTTAGAATTACTATTACACTCGAGCGCATATCCATTTGACACAGTTCCAAGATCATTCACAATCTCATCGCGAGTTACAAGTCCAATACTCAAACTTGTTAAGTACGGGAAAAGTTAGACTGCACACGAGGCGCGCGGCTGCTCACCGCCTAGCTATCTAAAGATCGGCTGTCCGCTTCCACGTCTCCACCAGCACTATTATCTTTGGTGTCTAGATCAGAACTGCCCCTCTGCCCATTTCCGGCCGCGTCCTCCGCGTGCCAAACAACGTCGCTCAACTGACTAGGGGATTTCCCTTTCCTGAAGATGTCCATGTGATTGACTACAGCTTATTCTACAGTATTTTACATTTTAACATATTTAAGTAATCAAAGCTTGACAACTATCATGTTCTAAATAAAGTAACAATAATATGCATTACATAATGAACGTTAAATTCTTTTAGACAAAACCAATACAATTTCTTTCTTAGCTTTGAATGCCACGACGAGTAGCCTTGCACCAATGTGCTTTCTGATAAATAAATAAAGAACAAAAGTAAGTATTATGCACTAAGCTTTGCAACAAATATTCTCTTACCTAATGATTCAATAAGGTGCCATGCTCACATCGTTCAATGTGTTTTGTGTGGAGGAAATGAGGACCTGATGCTTAACTGAAAACACTGATAATTTAAATTTACTATATCTTCTAAACAAATAAAGTTACAGAGTTGATATTTACAACATTTTAATGATGCACTTATATATGAAATGTCGATCGTTAAGATCGACCATAGCGTTCAGATTTTAGCATTCATATCTTTGTTAAGAAACTTGTAAATTTCACTTTAACAGTAAATTCTAAACTATTATAGATAAGATCAATATTCAAGTTTCATCGGGATCACCATGAAAATTTATGAAGGATGGTACATCAAAATTACTGTTACTTCATTCCCTGAATTACTAAAGAATTAAATAATTTTCATAAATGTTTCCGTTTATGGTCGATCTTAGGTCCGCCATATTTAACACTGCTACGTCTCTCTGGCCACAAACGGCTTCTATGGTATTTCCCTATGTCGTAGGTTCTTGCCTGTCTGACTCGCATACTACAGCGCTTAGGCCTCTTTCAGCATAATAGACGCCTGTCAATTTCCCCATCTCGTGGCGAATCTGCGCTCTTCGTGGCAGACGGTCCTGAACGACAGGGTTCGTTTCACAATTCCTGAAGGTTGACTCTTTCGGCCATATATTTAAATGAGAGCGAGATGCTCGGTAACTCACAAACACCACGTTCACACTCACTTAAATCCCGATAATTTGCCGTTATAGTAGCAGTAACCGATCAAACAAGTGCACCACACACTGGTTTTCATATAGGCGTTGCCGGCCACAGTGCTTTATTCTGCCACTTTACATATCTCTGTATTTGAATACGCATGCATATACCGGTGTCTTTGGCGCTTCAGTGTATTATGAAATGAAAGGTTTTCCACAGGTTTTGTTTCTGGAATGAGGGAAACCTCTGTAGTGGAGCGGGGTCTGATTTGTAACTACCTGGCAGAGTAAAACTGTGTGCTGGACCTTGACTCGAACTTGTAATCCATGCCTTTCGCGCGCAAGTGTTCTTCCGCATGAACGCAGTAAGCATGAATTACAATCCGGAAGTATGGCATACACGGCTGTGCGTGCATTTATTTTAATACTACACTACCTGACACCTGACCGAAGGTGAAGCAGTGGGTAGGGGGAAACGAAATGGAACATCCCAGTTTGAGAGGCAATGTGTTGTCACTTCACTGAATACAAAATCACTTATCAGTATGACGTTGCACAATCTACCACCTGAAAGCACTCACTGATTCTGTCGGGGAGGGTCCCAAGAAGCCGTTGTATCCTCTCCTAAGTCTAGCTCCGTCGCAACTGTTGTAACAAGGCCTTGATATCATGAAAACTGGCATTGCGATGGAGATGTCGTAAAAGCTGGTGTCACACATACTCTATCGGGGACATGTATGGGGAGTCTGCTTGCCATGGAAGCAACTTAACATCATCAAAATTCACAGAAATGTGTGCCATGTTTGGACGGGCGTTGTCCTGTTGAAAAACGGCATCACAATACAGTAGCATGAGAGGTAACACTCAAGGATGCAGCTCGTCCGCAACTTACTGCCATGCTGTCTGAGTTCCCTCAATGACTACCAGCTGCAAACTGAAGTCACAGCCTATGGCTGCCCACACCAAGACGACAGGAGCAATGACGCTGTGTGTCTCCAAAACATTGGAAGAATGGGACTCCTCACGATGTCGCCGTTATACTCGTTGACAATGGTCATTTGTGTAGCGCTGAACTGTGATTCTTTACTGAACACAACACGAAGCCATTTATGAACAGTCCTAGCTTGCATATCACGACAATACTATGAACGCAGCCGTTTGTGTTGCGCTGTGAATAGGACGGTAGTTCCATTCTCCGGCGGCTGATAGTGTCCTCTCTATTAGGCAGGACATCACAAATGGTTGCAGCGAGTCCCTTATTTGTGATCGGATGCCAGGCGCAGATGTGAATGAGTAAGGACTAGCTTGCTGTATATTACGACGATCCTCCATCGACCTGATCAGATGTGATCGCTTTTCCCACGCGGTTTTCAAGAGTGGAAGGTAGGAAATAGTCTGAGGGGTGTTCGATGAACACTGTACCAAGCTCTTAAGTGAGAATTGCAGAGTAGTTATGTACATCTAGATGCAGAATGGAACAATGACAGTCAGTCAGCTTTTCCACTTGATCTTATGTAACCCAGCATTAGGCCATTGACCATTTCGAATGCCCCTCAAATCTGGACATTTCATGATTCTCCGTGCTGGCCAAACAGAGACCTACAATGAGAACCATTTCAAACTCTGACAGAAGCTGATAACACCGCCTGACACGAATATGCGACATCTCCGTGTTCTTCACAGTCATCATTCCGCATCTGACGCTTTTCGCATCTCTTTTACACCCCGGGGCCTGATAACAACACTAAACACGAACAGTACTAATTCACTGTGTTGGCCGTTCTAATGTATCCCCATAAATAACTTTTGGATCGTCCCGTGTCTTTTGGGTGCTTCACTTTTTTGGTCGGTGTAGTTATTCCGGCCAGTTTGCTACAGGAAGCTTCAGTTTTCATGCTTAATAATGTAAACAATTCTAGGGGATCCCTGTGCAGAACGTACTCACCATTAACAAATGTAACGCTGTTCCATAATCAGATTGTATCTGTGCAGCTGTACTATCAGCTGCTTCGCACAAGCGATTATCAAGTGACTAGAATAATTTTTACTGTTTAAATTTCACAAAGAGTCTACATATTTCGTCCGTCACCTTTCAGCTGATGTGAAAACGCTGCGTCATCGTCAGCAAAGCGCCTTGCCTTTCAGATCACTTCATCAGATCACTTGACTGGTGAGACTGAGGGCTCTAGGAGTCGCCGCCAAAAAATATATTTATCTTCTGTTCCGAGTCTCCACCTAGAGCAGACGCCAAGTGGGTTAGTTTTATCTTTGTAGTATCCCTTTTTCTTCGAGATGGGTCTTGGGCTACTAGAGTTATCTTCTCTCGTCGTCCACGCACTCCTCAGCAGGTAATCCTTCCCCAAACCCCTCCCTTCCCATGATTAAATAGATGCGGTTGCTTTTCCTAAGCCTGAGCACAGTGTATTAATTACAAATCGACTCCGCTTTTCAATCATGACCACACCTCCGAGGAAGGTATACAAACTGGCATTAGAAGAGGGTTGCAGAATTCATCCTGTTTTCGGCCTTGAGGTGCCGCATATAAAGTACTAAGTCATGAGCTGATGCGTGAAGACCTTGTGCAGGGACATCCTGCTGCGAGCTGTGACGCGACGGGCGAGTGCCCGGTGCATTTAGTGCGGCCGCCGCCACTGCAGCTGCGCGAAGTCAACCTACCGCGCCCGTCACCTCTGCCGTGGCCATGTCGCGGGGACTATGACCCATCGCCATCCCGACGTCAGGCGTCGCCGTCGTCTCGCTGCCCGACCTCGACACGCCATTCGTCGATCAACAAATTAAGTTGCGAGCTTCGCTTTTAGGTTGCTCTCGCCGCCGCGGTCCGAAGCTGCCCGAGTAGTCGCCGAGAGCTGTCGCCGAAGACTTTTTATTTGTTGTGATATGTGTAGTTCACAGTGATGCCCACCACCATATTGTAGTGACAGTTGGATCCTGACACGCAAGCAAGGCTTGTGCTATTCCGAGGGGAGAAAGATGATCTGCAAAAGCGCCTTAATGAAGCATTGGTAAATGTGGTCCCGCAGAGCAGCACTGTGCCCACAGCTCGCCTCGCTTCCTCATTGCTGGAGTTCCCACAACCGATTTCGTCCCGACCTGTAATTGATGTTCGAATAGGTTTGCTAGTTCTCACTTTCGCGGGCAAAACATGCGAAAATGTTCACACATTCATTCAAAATATAACAGATGCAAGGAAACTTTCCGAATGAAGTGATGAAGCATCGGTAGGAGCCACCACTCTTAAGCTGTAAGGAGAGGCGCGCCCTTACATAAATTCGGTGGAAGGGCTCAGAAATACAGCGTCTGATGCCCTTTCAATAGAACTAGTGGACACCTATTGAGCATAGTGTTAACTGTTGTAGGGACCAACTTACCACTTTGTATCGAAATTACAGGGAGCATTTAGAGCACTTTTCTGACAGAATAAGAGCTGTGTAGTGTCGTTCATATATGCTAGGGGAAAGTAACGAAAGGATTGGGGTACTACCCAGTGAAGCTGAAACTCGCTGTAGATGTACCTGTTCATGGGATTGGACCACAGATAGGTGCAGAGGTAAAGTGTGCTTCGCTGACTACACTAAGAGAGGATGTACGACTCGCATTTCTAGACGAGGAGTCTCTGCAATTCGTCCAATCTTTCAACAGTGTAAAACAGCTAGACATGCATTCATTGTCGAAGTGGATTGTAATAGTTGTAAACGCCCAGGTAACAAGGCTCCCAACTGTTTGGCACCGGACTGGACCCATTGTAGAACGATTAGACACGTGAGAGCAAACTGTCTCTACAACCTCCCTCTGCTAACCAAATAGATGATTGTAGTGCACGATGGAATGTGAATATTAGAAATGCGCAGAGGAGCGGTTCTGCGACTGCCCCTTCTGCATAGCGAATCCAGTAAGAGAGGTAGGACTCGCTAAGGGCCGGCCGCGGTGGTCTAGCGGTTCTAGGCGCGCAGTCCGGAACCGCGCGACTGCTACGGTCGCAGGTTCGAATCCTGCCCCGGGCATGGATGTGTGTGATGTCCTTAGGTTAGTTAGGTTTAAGTAGTTCTAAGTTCTAGGGGACTGATGACCACAGATGTTAAGTCCCATAGTGCTCAGAACCATTTTTGAACTCGCTAAGGTGATAACTTTGAAAGATAATATAATCGTTAGACAGTCTACCCTTATCATTGATGCACGCGTACAAGTAAGTGTTTTGTTCGTTAAATGTACTCGCTTTCGTAAACTGAAGCCGCCTTGTTGTGGAGTGAGTGGACCGGGAAGAAAAGCAATGTACTCATTACTTTTCAGTGTTCAGAACTGGAAATAGACGGAAGTAAGTACGGCTTCATATTAGATGTGGTTTGGAAGCATAACCACGATTTTGATGGCATTTTAACAGCGATTTCCTGCGCCATTTTCAAGGCATAGATAACTTCCGAACACAAGAAGTCTAAATTGGGTGATATCCACCATTTTGTCAGTATTCTCGCTATAAAGACGCGAGGGAGTGCAGAACGAATGGCCGCGTTCCGACAGTTCACTAAAACACTTACCACATTGTTGAAGTTAAACAAATCCGAGAAAATTTCGAGCAGACTGGGAAAATCGGTTAGTTAAAAGTGAAGAAAGATTTTTTAAGAGGAGATTTTTCTTACTGAACTATTAACAAGAAGTGAGGTAAAAGGACGTATTTGATGCAGTTTATCTTGAATGAGTGCAATAGAGGAAGGTATATTTTAGCCAGTCACTACAGATAGTTCTGGAAGCAGAGACGTTCACATTCACACTGGGTACAGTACTCGCCAAAGTGCAACAAGTAAACACTGAAAACAGCATACCAAGAAAACGAACAGCCTGTAAGAAGAGTTTACATAAACTCTACCTCAGTTACGTAACCCGCAAAAGCGGGAATTGAAAAGAAACTTTAACACCTGTGTAAGGCAGATCGGGATGTATTGTAGCCCGTTCCAATCGAATTGGCAACTTTGCTTGAAGAAAAGAAACGACTTCCACCAAAACTCAGGAAAAATCGTTCGGGGCAAAATCCAATGTGCACTAAAACTGTTACGCAGCAACCAGTGAGTTCACGTCGCTAATATTTACGTTCCGTCCCTCCGTACAATTTACGATCCAGTGACTGAGAACGAATTTTATCGTATATGTTAGGTGGGTGTAGAGTTAGTAATTTTTAAGTCAATCTATGTGTACAATGTTGAAGATTCAATTGTGTTTTCGTCTCAATCACACGCTGAGAGAATATTTTGCTTAAGTGCTGTATTTGTGCCGCTCTTATAAAGTTGTCTCTGTGCCTTGTAGTTTTTTAAATATGTTAGTTTGAAATCACGACTGCCTGTACAACACTTCTTCCCCACTGGATTATTGCCAAGTCCCTTATGGACATCTGGGCACAGCTGAAGCCCTAATTGTCCCCTGTGTGTCACAGAGTGTTCTGATGTGGCCGTAGCTCGGTTTCATGTGGCCCGTAGGCCCTGTGCTACCAAAGCGTCACTACTCTTACATTTTTATGTTACACGCTCTCCATTATCCTAAAATTAATCGGTATGCCCTCTTCACCCTCGTTTGCTCTTTTACTTGTTCCTTTATATTTTATTATCTGCCTCTACTATTGAATGGTTCTGTCATACGTTTGCATTATTTCGCCATGTTGAGAGACATTATCGCTACATAATATTCACCATTGTCTGGTACGGCAAAGTTATGTTCAGAAATCGTGGAATTTAAAAACTATCGTTACAAAAGCGTATACCACAGGACATTATATTAAGAAGGCTGCTGCGTTCTTTTAAAGGAATCTTCAGAAATAAGATTCCACTGTACACCGAACCAAGCCACCAATAGTTCAACCGCCACTGAATAAGCGCAACCACAGTAGGCATTGACGACGCAGTTTAGTCTCTTCTTTTTGTTCCGTCCCAGCATTAAATGGTGGAATTAACGCAAACCTATTCCACAGTGTAGGTATGAGTTAGTTGTACGCCGTCCCATGCCCCGTTCAGGTTTCTCTTGTGTTTTCAAATCGGAATTTTGTTCCCCACACGTACCGAGTAACGCTACATGACAGCGGACTTCTGTTGAAAGCATGCCGTTACTATACAGTATGTTTGCAGATTCCAGTTACAAACTTTGGGGACATGTAAAGGGGAGTGAGTGCATAATATTTTGAATAGCAACCCATGTCCGGAAACGTACTGTTCCCAACATGTGTTCAGATGTTTGTACCACAGAAACGGTACTTTTCCGGGTATGAGTTCTCATTCAAAATATTATCTAATTACTCCCCTTACACGTACTAGAAATCTGTAACGAGTATTTCCGAACACCCTGTTAAGAAGAGATCTGAACTTCGGTTCTCCGCACAATTGAAAGAAACTTCGAATTCCACTATTGAATCATTCCTCTTATTCATCCCGGAATTTAGTTTCTCTCTCAGTGCACGTCCTACCTTATCAGTTCTTCCACATACTAACAACTCTGAATTCTTCAATTGCTTGGATTAGCTGATGGCACAGGAGCACCAACCAATTTCGCTGCATCGAGGTGCCGCTCATATTACGGCATTCTGTCGTATTTCACTTAATATAATTGTTCCAGTAGTGTCTCCCGCCCTTCTTGCTATTCTAATACTGATTGTGACTACATACCGATGTTTCACACGCAATTTATGTACCAGAACACATACAGTCACTCCAGCCGACCACGTCCCTTGGTGAAATCCTGTGCAAAAGTTAAGACGACTTTTATTTTTCCATGGTCACGAACTGCAGTTTTGTAATTTCATTTAGGATTCTTTTCTTTACTTAAAACTATTTTTTTGTATTTGTCTTGTGAATTGCTTGGTTTTGTGCCTTTCAAACATTGGTCTTTTATTATCGACCTAATTCCGTAATATGGTACTGTTTTATCGTCATTGACTATGTTTACAATCTGACTATTCACTTTAACTGGACTTAATTACTTTGCTTTTCTGATCGGACATTTGGATCGAAGGAATCAACCCCCAGGTGTTTCTTGTAAATGATTTATTTTTTGTTTGTAAGACGCATCAATAGAATGGAAAGAGTCATTTTTATAGTTGTATTTTTACAGTTTCATTAATCAAACCTGATTAATATCGTACGCCATTCTGGTTAATGCTTAGAAACATTGAATCAAGTAGTTGACCTGTTGCCACTTGAACATTAATATATTTTCAGTTTGTTTAATCTTTAATCCGTCGATTAGATAGTTGTCTCTGTGCCTTGTGGTTTTTTAAACATGTTAGTTTGATATCACTACTGACTGTACAAGACTTTTTCCCCAATGGATTATTGCAATGTCCGTTACGGTGACAACGACTTACAGTGATTCTGTCGTGCTTGATTGCAGTTAAAACAAACTGTCGCGTTTCAAAATTCTGTTCCGTAATCTCGATCAGCCTTATCGTCTGGCGGAAAACTGGTGCCACCCGGCGGTTACCCGGTTGCTGTTAAGGAAGTAGTGGTGTGTGTGCTCACGTGGTTCTAAGACAGACCCTGTTCAGTCTTACTAGGAGGCCTTTCAACGTCACACGGCTTCTATTCAGTTACTAACGCCTTCAGTAACAGTATGTTGTTGATGTGGACTTCAGCCCTGAGACTGGTTTGATGCAGCTCTCCATGCTACTCTATCCAGTGCAAGCTTCTTCACCTCCCAGTACCTACTGCATCCTTCTGTATCTGCTTGGTGTATTCATTTCTTGGTCTCCCTCTACGATTTTTACCCTCCACGCTGCCCTCCAATACTAAATTGGTGATCCCTTGATGCCTCAGAACATGTCCTACCAATCGATCCCTTCTTCTAGTCAATTTGTGCCACAAACTTCTCTTCTCCTCAATCCTATTCAATACCTCCTCATTAGTTACCCATCTAATCTTCAGTATTCTTCTGTAGCACCACAATCCGAAAGCTTCTATTCTCTTCTCGTCCAAACTATTTATCGTCCATGTTTCACTTCCATACATGGCTATACTCCATACAAATACTTTCAGAAACGACTTCCTGACACTTAAATCTATACTCGATGTTAACAAATTTCTCTGCTTCACAAACGCTTTCCTTGCCATTGCCAGTCTACATTTTATATCCTCTCTACTTCGACCATCATATGTTCTTTTGCTCCTCCAATAGCAAAACTCCTTCACTACTTTAAGTGTCTCATTTACTAATCTAATTCCCTCAGCATCACCCGACTTAGTTCGACTACATTCCATTATCCTCGTTTTGCTTTTGTTGGTGTTCATCTTATATCCTCCTTTCAAGACACTGTCCATTCCGTTCAACTGCTCTTCCAAGTCCTTTGCTATCTCTGACAGAATTACAATGTCATCGGCGAACCTCAAGGTTTTTATTTCTTCTCCATGAATTTTAATACCTACTCCGAATTTTTCTTTTGCTTCCTTTACTGCTTGCTCAATATACAGATTGAATTACATCGGGGAGAGGCTACAACCCTGTCTCACTCCCTTCCCAACCACTGCTTCGCTTTCATGTCCCTCAACTCTTATAACTGCCATCTGGTTTTTGTTCAAATTGTAAATAGCCTTTCGCTCCCTGTATTTTACCCCTGCCACCTTCAGAATTTGAAAGAGAGAATTCCAGTCAATATTGTCTAAAGCTTTCGCTAAGTCTACAAATGCTAGAAACGTAGGTTAGCCTTTTCTTAATCTTTCTTCTAAGATAAGTCGTAAGGTAAGTATTGCTTGACGAGTTGCAACATTTGTACGGAATCCAAACTGATCTTCCCCGAGATCGGCTTATTAACCTGATAGTTCAGTAATTTTCACATCTGTCAACACCTGCTTCCTTCGGGATTTGAATTATTATATTCTTCTTGAAGTCTGAGGGTATTTCGACTGTCTCGTACATCTTGCTCACCAGATGGTAGAGTTTAATCAGGACTGGCTCTCCCAAGGCTGTCAGTAGTTCTAATGGAATGTTATCTACTCCCGGGACCTTGTTTTGACTCAGATCTTTCAGTGCTCTGTCAAACTCTTCACGCAGTATCATATCTCCAATTTCATCTTCATCTACATCCTCTTCCATTTCCATATTAGCTTCAAGTACATCGCCCTTGTATAGACCCTCTATATACTCCTTCCACCTTTCTGCTTTCACTTCTTGGCTTAGAACTGGGTTTCCATCTGAGCTCTTGATATTCATACAAGTAGTTCTCTTTTCTCCAAAGGTCTCTTTAATTTTCCTGTAGGCAGTATCTATCTTACCCCTAGTGAAATGAGGCTCTGCACCCTTATATTTGTCCTCTAGCCATCCCTGCTTAGCCATTTTGCACTTCCTGTCGATTTCATTTTTGAGACGTTTGTATTCCTTTTTGCCTGCTTCATTTACTGCATTTTTATATTTTCTCCTTTCATCAGTTAAATTTAATATTTCTTCTGTTACCCAAGGATTTCTACTAGCCCTCGTCTTTTTACCTACTTGATCCTCTGCTGCCTTCACTACTTCATCCCTCAGAGCTACCCATTCTTCTTTTACTGTATTTCTATCCCCTATACCTGTCAAATGTTCCCTTATGCTCTCCCTGCAACTCTGAACAACCTCTGGTTTAGTCAGTTTATCCAGGTCCCATCTCCTTAAATTCCCACCTTTTTCCAGTTTCTTCACTTTTAATCTACAGTTCATAACCAATAGATTGTGGTCAGAGTCCACATCTGCCCTTGGAAATGTCTTACAATTTAAAACCTGGTTCCTAAATCTCTGTCTTACCATTATATAATCTATCTGAAACCTGTCAGTATCTGCAGGATTCTTCCATGTATACAACCTCCTTTTATGATTCTTGGGGTATAAATCAATCATTTACTTAATTTATTGATAAAAAATGAAAAAAAATTAAAAACCCGACATGTAAACATGTATTGATTATTATACGTAAATGTCGTACGAATGTTTCAGTTGCTTGCGCTCCTCACAGCTGTCTCTGGAATCAGCTCCGGCTACTTTTGCAACGCCGCCACCGGTACAGTCCTGTGTCAGCAGCTGTGCTCACCGCACGTAACGTAACAGTTGTACTCACATTCCTACATTCGGATAACCATCCAACCAAATTAAATTAAAACATTCGATTGTTAAATGAAAATCTAAAATTGTTACCTCTTATATTTACGGCTCCATAGAGGTTGTAGAGTTCACCCGTGATGACGTATTTGGGGGAGACAGGAGACGTATGGGGTGCTTCGAGGCCCCAAACGGGAGTAATTCTCGTTATTCAAATTTTACGAAGAGTTCGCCTATTTCGCCCGTTTCCTCTCATGTGATGCGACAACAATCGAACAGTTCACGCCGGAGTCGTCGCCAGCAAAGCTGCCTTGCCAAACAAATCACATCGACAGATCCCCTGACTGGTGAGACTAAGGGCTCAAGAAGCCGCCATCGAAAAAACATCCCTGTCTTTTTTTCCCAGCCGTCGCTTAGAGCAGACACTACATGGCTTAGCTGCTTCATCTTTGAATTTTGCTTCTTCTTCAAGATAGGTCTAAGCTACTGGAGTTCTCTTCTCTCATCCTCCTGGAAATCCTCGCCATGTAATCCATGCGAACAAACAAAGCAATACGGTTTCATTTTACAAACCTGAGCACCGTGTAAATTACAGCTCACAGCGCTTTCCAATACTGACTAAGCCTAAAAGAAGCGTACAAAAGATTAGGTCAAAAGTGCTCTGTCTTTCATTTCCACAGAACCCACATATTTTGCTAAGTGATATGTCTTGTGGCCAGTTATTTGATTATTATTCTGCAGCAGCATGTTCAGCCTGATATCGAACATAGTGTATATTAAGTAAAATGGACGCAGAGTTCAATCCCCTGTCATCAGTCTACATTATTTAATTTCATATGAGTGTTATTGCACACTACGAATGTCATTCACAATTTTTTTGTGTTCTCTGAGTTATTATTAGTGAGGTAACAATATCAGTAGGCCTACACTGTTTGGTAATTGATGTGCTGTGGAGCTTCGACTACTAAAATTAAACTTGGAAATGTGTACAGAGTGACATTTAATGTTACATTTAACTAGTTTACCAAAATCCTTATTACAGCACATTCATAGAAAATGGTTTGGTACCAAAAGTGCCCTCTAACCCAGTCGCCATATCATCGTATGTCGACTTCATACTCACACCACAGCATACACGATAATCCGACAGGCAAACGATCACCATTAACACCTGATCCATTCTGTGAGTTCTCTAATACGTAGGAGGCCACAAGACAAAGACCAACTGTACCGCCATTGAGTTTGCGGCAAAACACAATGACAAGAAGCAATGAATAATATCACTTCGGAGCAGCAAATTCCCTTCAGTACGGAATTATTCGAAAGTACTACCACATAACACGCCCTTGACTCGGCCCTCTAGCACGTTTCATGAAAAGGAACACTTCATGTCCATGCCTCGTACCTCTCTGAAGGTAGTGACTCTTCACAGACTTAACCACAGTAATCACTGCACGTTGCAACGGCAGTCACAGAACACCGACTGTCGTAGTCCCACTTCTTACACGCACGTTCCATTACGTACTGCCCCACATACAGCATAGTACACTACTGGCCATTAAATTGCTACACCACGAAGATGATGTGCTACAGAAGCGAAATTTAACCGACAGGAAGGAGATGCTGTGATATGCAAATGATTAGCTTTTCAGAGCATTCACAAAAGGTTGGCGCCGGTGGCGACACCTACAACGTGCTGACATGAGGAAAGTTTCCAACCGATTTCTCACACACAAACAGCAGTTGACCGGCGTTGCCTGGTGAAACGTTGTTGTGATGCCTGTGTAAGGAGGAGAAATCCGTACCATCACGTCTCCGACTTTGATAAAGGTCGGATTGTAGTCTCTCGCGATTGCGGTTTATCTTATCGCGACATTGCTGCTCGCGTTGGTCGAGATCCATTGACTGTTAGCAGAATATGGAATCGGTGCTGGATCCCAACGGCCTCGTATAACTACCAGTCGAGATGACAGGCATCTTATCCGCATGACTGTAACGGATCGTGCAGCCACGTCTCGATCTGTGAGTCAACAGATGGGGACGTTTGCAACACAACAACCATCTGCGCGAACAGTTCGACGACGTTTGCAGCAGCATGGACAGCTCGGAGACCATGGCTGCGGTTAACCTTGACGCTGCATCATAGGGGCGCCTGCGATGGTGTACTCAACGACTAACCTGGGTGCACGAATGAATCCAGGTTCTATTTACAGCACCATGATGGTCGCATCCGTGTTTGGCGACATCGTAGTGAACGCACATTGTAAGCGTGTATTCGCCATCCCCATACTGGCGTATCACCCGGTGTGATGGTATGGGGTGCCATTGGTTACACGTCTCGTTCACCTCTTGTTCACATTGACGGCACTTTCAACAGTGGACGTTACATTTCAGATGTGTTACGACCCGTGCCTCTACCCTTCATTCGATCCCTGCGAAACCCTACATTTCAGTAGGATAATGCACGACCGCATGATGCAGGTCCTGTACGGGCTTTATTTCTGGATACATAAAATGTTCGACTGCTGCCCTGGGCAGCACATTCTCCAGATCCCTCACCAATTGAAAACGTCTGGTCAATGGTGGCCGAGCAACTGGCTCTTCACAATACGCCAGTCACTACTCTTTTTGAACTGTGGTATCGTGTTGAAGCTGCATGTGCAGCTGTACATGTACACGCCATCCAAGCTCTGTTTGACTCAATGCCCAGGCGTATGAATATGAAGGCCGTTATTACGGCCGGAGGTGGTTGTTCTGGGTACTGATTTCTCAGGATCTATGCGCCTAAATTGCGTGAAAATGTAATCACATGTCAGTTCTAGTATAATATATTTGTCCAATGAATACCCGTTTATCATCTGCATTTCTTCTTGGTGTAGCAGTTTTAATGGCCAGTAGTGTACTTACTTGTCGTCTCTCCGCAGTACCCCACGTAACAAACGTCGTGGCTGCCGCGGCCGTCCTCCCAGCGATGAACGACATAAAGCCTATCGACCACCACAAACATATCGACAGGCAAAGATGTGCCGACCGTGACGTACAACGGCACAGATTAGGTCAGAAGTATTCTGTCATATCCTTTCCACAGAATCCACATTTTTTTCACTTAGAGCTCTGTCTTGGAGCCAGTCATTTAACAATTTTTCTATAGCAACCTGTTTAGCTTGATATCGAGTACAGTATGTACTAACTGAAAATGCACGCAGATCTCGGCAAGTGCAAAACATATATCATTCCTCTTCCTTTCTCATCAATCTGCTTTAATTAATTGCATACGAGCGTTACTGCTGAGTATGAAAGTTATCAACATTTGTTCTGTGTTTTCTGAGTAATTATTAGCGAGGTTACAATATCAATACACTATCTCGTAATTGGACGTCCAATTAATGGCCATTATGTAAACACACCATGTTCTGTATTTCACACACACGTATGTGATTAAATTTTATGTTCAGAAATATGATTCAGACACGTATCTGCTGCATTACTTATTTTTTAATTTGGTAAGTTAGGCCAGTCGGTAATTTACACTGATATTATGTGACATAAAATACGTGTTGTCTGTGTTGACTACACTGGTGAGCAAAGCTGAAGGTAAAAAGTAACTTTCCCACGCTTTGTCTGAAATATGTGTCTGAAATATTAGCAATGAATGGGGCAGAGAGTGGCAGGGCCAAACCACAAAATATAAAATTCTATCATAATATTTTTATTCCCAGTGGTATTAACAAAGAAAATTTTTTCACAAAAAGACAGTCTTCAAGTAAATTTAACACATGAGAAGATAGTCTTCGAGAAAGGTTAATACAGTTATAAATTAGAGACACAACCGCCGTATTCCACAATTTTTGAGGTTAACGGATAGAATTGAAATTTCATTGACTAAAAGGAATAAAAGACTTTTAATCTGTTTCTCTGTAGTAAGCAAACTGATTCATCACATCAATCAACGTCTACATCTTAAATGTGACCATGTGACTTACAAATGGCGGAAGCAACTCGCGCTAATCGCCCACTTTATTGCGTCACTAAGAGAGTGAAGTTATACACAGTTCACACATGTAATTACATAAACAGTGAATGCACCAAATGAACGGTCCATGAAAATGAAATTCTTGGCGAAAATAATTATAGGCACTGCAATGTTCGCCAGAGAACTAGGCGTGAAAGTCATTATATGCATGTATTACCAGTTTATACATACAATGAGAAGTTCAAAGCCAAAACTTGCCGAGTTGTCTACAAACTAATGAGTTTCTGGAGAAGCAAAAGTTACGAACTGCCCTTGCCATACGAAAAAATGTACATAAAAAAGAAGGATGTCCTCTAACAGCTTTAATTTTATATCAGTTCGCCAAAACTCACCCAGCGACGTTACAATATAATGGGTCTTCAACAAATCAAAGCCACTGGTTGAGTTTTAACAAATTAAAGCTCACCAAATTCAATATTATCCATTTTCGTTGAAGAAATTCCAGTAAATCGTTAGTGAAATATGTTCCAGAAACTTGCAGCCAAAGACTTGGAGGCCCGCTCGGTGGTAACCTTCCGTCCATTGCGATGCACCACGCACAGGAAGGATTACGGCCAAATGCTACATTACATTACCGTACTTCGTACACCATCTCACATGGAAAAAAAAGGAATGGGTGTGATGCGTGGTACACCGCTTCAGCACTTAGAGGAAGCCGGCACACTAACAAGGGAAGCTCCCCATCGCACCCCCCTCAGATTTAGTTATAAGGTGACTCAGTGGATAGGCCTTGAAAAACTGAACACAGATCAATCGAGAAAACAGGAAGAAGTTGTGTGGAACTATGAAAAAAATAAGCAAAATATACAAACTGAGTAGTCCATGTGCAGGATAAGTAACTTTAAGGACACCATAGGGTTAGGAGCTCTGTGGTCCTGCGGTTAGCGTGAGCAGCTGCGGAATGAGAGGTCCTTGATTCAAGTCTTCCCTCGAGTGAAAAATTTACTTCTATTTTTTCGCAAAGTTATGATCTGTCCGTTCGTTCATTGACGTCTCTGTTCACTGTAATAAGTTTAGTGTCTGTGTTTTGCGACCGCACCGCAAAACCGTGCGATTAGTAGACGAAAGGACGTGCCTCTCCAATGGGAACCGATAACATTTGATAGCAAGGTCATAGGTCAACCGATTCCTCCACAGGAAAACGCGTCTGATATATTCTATACGACACTGGTGACGGCATGTGCGTCACATAATTGTCTGAAAATAAAAAATTAAAACTTTCACTCGAGGAAAGGTTTGAACCATGAGCCTTGCGTTCAGCAGCTGCTCACGCTAACCACGAGACCACGGCGCTCCTGAACTCCCAATGTCCTTGATGTTGCTTATCTTGCACATGGACTACCCAGTTTGTATATTTTGCTTATTTTTTTTCATAGTTCCACACAACTTCTCCCTGTTTCCTCGATTGATCTATGTTCAGGTTTTCAAGGCCTATCCACTGTGCCAACTTATAACTAAATCTGAGGGGGGTGCGATGGGGAGGTTCCCTTGTAAGAAAGACGGAATCCCCACTGGCGCGACCGGCGCTAAATTTTACTAGCGGCCACTTCGTATGCCCAATATCGGGCCACCGCGGAGCCCATCACCTAGTGACGAACCAACAAGGTCTGTGGCCGCACTCGCCACTCATCGATACGAGCAGGAGCACATCTCAGTGTCGCTACCAAATGATCCGTCTTGCAACCAGTTGCTCAGTGAAACTTTGACCATACAAAGACCTGCTGCACTATAGCAGAGGAGTAACTGGAATAAGTAAGCAACGACACGAACAGAAGTGTGACTTTTATTCAAGGCAATAGTTACACTAAAGTCGCATTGATTCATGATGGTCCTCTAGACATTACAAACGGCGGGACACGGGTATTCATGAGATTGTGAACATGTACGACTATGCACACTCTACAACGTGCTTCCACGTTGGTTACAAGGCTGGCAGCAACAGCTCGGTTGACAAATGCTGGATGGTCACTGTTACATGTTGATTGCAGCATTATGTCCCCCCCCCCCCCACGCATCACACACGTGCTCGATGGGATACAATACGGGGGAACAAGCGATCACTCAGTGCCATCCAAATGAAGTCAGCGCCGGATGCACCCGTGAAAAGACGTACACGGGGAAAGACTACAGTGTCACAATAATGCTGGTTACAAGGTTGGTAAGGATTTCTAGTGGCAGGTAGTCTGACTCCCATAACAGCTTCATTAGCAGCTGCTGACATATGGACGTGCTGTAATACGTCTTCCCAACGCACCCCATACGTGCTCGATGGGATTTAAGTTGGAGGGATCAACAGGTTAGTTCATTCGTCGAATATCATCTCGTTCCAAGAGTTCCCCTACCTGCAATATTCGATGCAGTCGCTCATTATCATCCATAAAAATGAAGTCAGGGCCGAATTCACTCCTGAGAAGATGCGCCCGCGTAGGAGGTACAGTGTCACAATCACCCTGGCACGTGAATGTAGCGTTCTGAACGATTTGGACGTCAGTACGCCCGTGCAACACAACGCTTCTCCACAACATAGTACCTCGGCAACGAAACGATCATTTGCGACAATGCTGGACGTTCTCCCACACGGCGAAGGTTCACAACACGTAATTTACTCGGAAAAATTGTCGAGCATGATCGTTTTGGTGGTCCAAGCGTTGTGGTGCGGGTAAAAATATTGCTGCATGGGCGTACTGACATCGAAATCTTTCAAAACGACGCGTTTACCGGTCAGCATGGTTATGACACTGTACCTCTTGCCCGTGTGCCTCCTTCCAGATGTAAATTCGGTTTTGACTTCACTTTCATGGATGACAATTCACGACTGTATCGAACAGCTCAGTTGGACGAGCTCGTGGAACGAGAGGATTTTCGGAGAACGGACTGGCTGGTCTACCCGTTCCCCCAAGACAGATACCATAAAACACTTGAGGGTGCGTTGGGGAGACATACGGCTGCATGTCCACATGCACCATCTGCCATACAGCAATTGTCGATCGCGCTGACGGATGAACGAAACGCCTTACCACAGGAACTCGTCACTGGCCTTGTGGCCATCAAGGGAGCATGTGGCGAAGCATGCACTGTAGTCTGTAGTGAAGACTCACCCCTAACGACCCATGTCCCGTCGTTTGTAATGTGCAGAGGATCGTCATGAATCTCAGTGACGTCAGTGCAATTATAGTCTTTTATTTCTGTTTGTCTCTTTGCGTATTTATTCTAGTTACCTTCTGTATTCTACTGTAGCAGTCCTTTCTATGCGTGGTCCAAGTTTCATCGAACTCTGTCACTTGGCAGTGACACATCATGCAAAAGTTACTTGCATCCTTAAGATTTGCAAATCATTGTATTTCGCGATACGGCGAGCAGGAAATTTTAATATGCAACCGGCATATTAGTTTTCACTTTTTACAAATTGTAGGCCTAATAGATTTTATGAAATTCCTGGTGTTTTGTTGCTATAAACATACCATCAAACTGATGAGGAGAAACTAAGACTTTCATTGAGTGTCACTCAGCTAAAACTATGTATCTTTCCCGTTGACAATAAACAGGAGATTCAGCACATGTGGTTTAATCATACCAGGGAAAGGAGAGAAAATCGAGACATTCGTTATTACAGTTAAAAGGGAAAGTGCTTGTTTCATCAGAGGGTTTCGTTGATTTTCAGGACTTACGCTTCCCAGCAAAAAAGGGTCACTTATATTTATATTTGGTGGCATTAGCTTGCAGGTCACTCTCTGACGTATTACCATTGCTCTTTATGTATTCTCAACAGGTGGCACTGTGGAGCTCCAATGGAGAAATCTGTACCACACCTGTAGAATATTAATGCCATTGAATGTGATACAGAAACGAATCGCACTGAAAAACACTCGCGGATACAGGGAATCAATTCACATTGCACCTCGTGCTCCTGCGTAAGGGAAAAAAAGAGGGAAAGATCAAATAACACGGCATCACAGTAAAAATACGAGACTGAAATCAAGGCTTTACAATGTATTATATTAGTGTCGCCTTGGTTAGTTGCATCAGCAACAGGGAAGAAAAGTTTTTAAGTAATTACAAAAATTTCAGATAAAGTAGTTGGGTAAGATAATATTATAGTGTCTCTGGTACATACACGAAGATAACCGTAGGAACAGACAAGGATCATTTAAAGAAAATCTAACCTTCTTTTCGGCTTCGGAAATCAACTAATTACAGTTTTAAGAAACATTGCTGAACTACATCACTGTTATTACTTTCTGTAACGTCCATACATACATGGGAAGGAAGAATCACGGTATTAAAATATAGCGGTATACTCCACGTCTTTGACCAGCCGTACGAGTAATGGCGAAGTATGTCGTCCTAACCTCTCATTGAAAAAATACCACGAACGATTTTGTATCACTGAATATATAATTCAGATAAGATGTAAACTTCATTCTAAAACTTTATGCAACTATACTTCAAAACGTAGAAGCAGAAAATATAGTGATCCCCGAACTCCGCTCACAAAGTCTTTTCCCACTAATGTTTTATTTTAGATTTCATTTAAGTCGGAGTGAGCTGCCTCTACTTTAAAATCAAGACACGTATTTATACATACGTACACCACAAGCTACTGTACAGTGCCTGCTTGTGGATAGTGAATTTCTATTGTATCCGGTTCACGTTTTGAGGGAGAGAAAATGGTGTATGTCATTCGGTCTCCGATATGATTCCCACGTTCCCTTATGGTAGACAGTGTGGCAGCAGAATTTTCGTACAGCCTTTCTCGAATATTGGTGTTCCAAACTTGCTCAACATAATTTCTTCCAAAAATTGGCATTTTCGTTTCCTGATTGTCTTTGTTACACATCTGAAAGGTGCGTACCACCATGTTACCGTCCTAGCATCGCGTTTGTAGATAATTCGGTGTTCGCTGTAATGCCTTTTAATATAGATTGCAACGCTGGAGATGTTTTACTCTTCCGGAAGATATATCTTTATCCTATCGTTACTTTTTGCTTCTAGCAGTACACAGTTCCCATTCTTATACGTACGTGCAACTTTACTGGTCGCAGCAACGCGATATCTGCTTCTTAATTTAAACCTGGAAAATGGTAAGACTGCCTGTACGTTAAACTACAATGTATTCCTGCAGTAATAGTTAACTTTTTGCACCAAATTTTAGTCGCTTTTCTTTGAATGATCAAACGTTTTAAAGTTAACTGAGCTCTGTACAAACCTACACAAATACTATTATCTCTGACTAAATGTATAAATATTAACCAAATATTTATATAGCATCGTTATAACCAGTACCCCAACACTGATGTATGAGAAATAAATCGCAAGGACAACTTTAATCATCTGAAATAGTTGACGTTATACGTAATATGAAACACTCACAGTTAGTCTTTCGTTAAGGTCATAAATTTAACTATGCAAACGTTCTCCTAGCACTAAAGTCAGAGATGCAGTATCTATTTCTTTATTATTCTTTATCTTCGATACAAAAACGTTACTTATATGCCCATTTAATAGTTTCTTAATGAAAGAACTCAGTCTATCTATGAGGTTCTGTAACATAACTGGTTCATTGGGGTAATACTCGTTTCGCAACAGTTCTTGCATTTTGACGTAACGCGCAGTATCGATGACCGCATGATCGGCAATCGCTTTTGTGAAATGGAAGACTATGAATATTGTTGCTCCTCGATTCACTCGCAGCAATTTAAGCTGTCCTATTAGGTTCCTGCCTAACCACACACTCGGAAGTCGCTACATATTCGGAAATAAAGAGACAAATATTTGTGATAAGAAAAAAATAGATATTTTGTTGCAGCTCGTTTTAGTCGCAGTGCTTAAAGCTCACCTTTAGGTCCCCACCGCTCTAGGAAAGCGCTACACATTCGCAAATAAACAGCGTTTAGGAGGAATACGAATGCTGATGCTCCTCTTTTCACTCGCAACAATTTAAATTGTCCTCTTATGCTCGTGCCTAACCATATACCCGAAAGGCGGCACATATTCAAAAATGAGGACCCAAATATTTGTGGAAAGAAAGAATACGAATATCACTTATGCTCCTTTCAATCGCTGTAATTTAAGCTTTTCTCTTAGGTTCCTGCCTAACCACATACACGGGAATTGCTAAATATATATTTCATCTCTCGTTTCAGATCAGACTGAATGTAAATAACGTCTAATGTTGCAGAACATTCGTAAGAAAGTAACGGGATGTGAACCAAGAACTTTCGACCCCAGAAACCACGGGATTATTCATCACCGTAGTGCTTAAGCATGTGATTTTTAACTCCAGCCTAGATAATCGAATTCGATCTTGAAGACTTGTATCGTTGATGCGACATTAAGTGACATTTAATTGAAACGCCATACTGCAAATTATAAAACAAGTGTGTTTCATTCTTAAATTGTAAATTATTGACGATAATAACTCACTCCTAAGAGAGCACTCTTATATGAAGGTATTAAAATCATTTCTTGGAATGTTGGTGTAGCAATAACTATAATAAATCATTCCAAGAATGACGTGTTTTGTAAAGCTCCGTTACGTGCGCATGAAATCCTGTGAGAGAGCCGTTGCGAACGCTGACAGAAGTCGATAGCGATCAAGCGGTCGATGATGTGTGTGACGCCAAAATGTTGACACGTTTGTGGGAACTATCGTGAAACGAACCTTACCTGTTTTATTGGTCCACGGAATACAGAATGCTGTAACACTGTACATATATCTCATCGGCCAGGGTATAAGAACAATCATGGATATATATTACATCTTATTATGTTTTTGGTTCAAAATGGTTCAAATGGTTCTGCGTACTATGGAACTTAACAGCTGAGGTCATCAGTCCCCTACAACTTAGAACTACTTAAACCTAACTAACCTAAGGACATCACGCACATCCATGCCCGAGGCAGGATTCGAACCTGTGGCCGTAGCGGTCGCGCGGTTCCAGACTGACGCGCCTAGAACCGCTCCCTCACATTGTCCAGCTACTTTTGTTGTGGTCTTCACTCCAAAGACTGGTTTGATACAGCTCTCTATGCTACTCTATCCTGGGCAAGCCTCTTCATCTCAGAGTAACTACTGCCACACACATCCTGTATCTGCTTAGTGTATTCAGCTTTTGGTCTCCCTTTACGATTTTTACTCTCCGAGCCTCCATCCAGTACTGAATTGGTGATCCCTTGATGCCTCATAACGTTCCACCAACCGATCCTTTCTTCTAGTCAAGTTGGTCCACAAATTCCTCCTCTCCCCAATTCTGTTCAGTATTTCCTCGTTAGTTACGTGATCTACCCATCTAATCTTCAGCATTCTTCTGTAGCACCACTTTTCAAAAGCTTCTTCAGAAATGCTCTCCTTGCCATCACCAGTCTACAGTTTATATTTGTCTAGTTTATTTGCTGCCCAAACAGCAAAACTTATTTACTACTTTAAATGTCTCATTTCCCAATCTAATTCCCTCAGCATCACCTGATTTAATTCGACTGCATTCTATTATCGTCGTTTTGCTTTTGTTGATGTTCATCTTAAATCCTCTTTTCAAGATACTGTCCAT
Source organism: Schistocerca nitens (assembly GCF_023898315.1). Classification (NCBI taxonomy): domain Eukaryota; kingdom Metazoa; phylum Arthropoda; class Insecta; order Orthoptera; family Acrididae; genus Schistocerca; species Schistocerca nitens. The sequence goes on from NC_064614.1 coordinate 519,356,263, forward strand.
TCTTTTCAACTGCTCTTTTAGGTCCTTTTCTTTCTCTGACAGAATTACAATGACATCAACAAATCTCAAGGTTTTTATTTCTTCTTCTTATACTTTAATTCCTCTCCAAATTTTTCTTTGTTTCCTTTATTGCTTGCTCAATGTACAGATTATATAAAATCAGGGACAGGCTACAACCCTGTCGCATTCCCTTCACAACCACTGATACCCCTTCGTGCCCATCAACTCTTACAACTGCTATCTGGTTGCAGTCAACTGCGTCGAAATCTTTCTCTAATTTTACAAATGCTATAAATATAGGTTTGCCTTTCCTTGACCTGTCTTCTGAATTTCTACCGAATCCAAACTGATCTATCCCGAGGGTCGTCTTCTACCAATTTTTCCATTCGTCTGTAAAGAATTATATTAGCAATTTGCAACTGTGACTTATTAGACTGATAGGGAATTTTCACACCTATCAGCAACTGCTTTCTTTGTAATTGGAATTATTATATTCTTCTTGAAGCCTGAGGGCATTTCGCCTGTCTCATACATGTTGTTCACCAGGTAGAAGTGTTTACTCATGGCCGACTCTTCCAAGGCTAACAGTGGTTCTAATGGGATGATGTCTACTTCTGGGGCCTTGACTCGACTTAGATCCTTCAGTGCTCTGTCAAATTCTTCACGCAGAATCATATCTCCTATATCATCTTCATCTACGTCCTCTTCCATTTCCATAATACTGAGCTCAAGTACATCGTCCTTGTATAGACCCTCTATATATTCCTTCTACCTTTCTGCTTCCTCTTCTTTGGGGCTTAGTACTGGTTTCCCCATCCGCTCTTGATATTCATACAGGAAGTTCTCCTTCCTCCAATGGTCTCTTTAATTTTCCTGTAGGCGGCATCTATCATGCCCCTAGTGATATATGCTTCTACATCCTTACATTTGTCCTCTGGCCTTCCCTGCTTACCCATTTTGTGCTTCCTGTCGATCTCGTTTATGAGACGATTGTATACCTTTTCGCCTGCTTAATTTATTGCATTTTATATTTTCTTCTTTCTTCATTTAAATTCAATATCTCTTGTGTTACCTACATTATCCAATGATTTCTACTAGCCCTCGTCTTTTCACATACTGCTGCTGTGCTGCCTTCACCATTTCATCTCTCAAAGCTACCCATGGTTCTTCTAATGTATTCCTTTGTCCCTGTTCTTGACAGTCGTTCCATAATGCTCGCTCTAGAACTCTCTACAACCTCTGGGACTTTTAGTTTACCCAGGTCCTGTCTCCCTTAAATTCCTACCCTTTTGCAGTTTCTTCAGTTTTAATCTATAGTCCACAACCAATAAATTGCGGTCAGAGTCCACATCTGCCGCTGGATATGCCTTCCAGTTTAAAAACTGGTTCCTAAATCTCTGTCTTACCATTATATAATCTAACTGAAGTCTTCTGATGTCTCCAGGCCTATTGCACGTATACAGCCTTCTTTCACGATTCTGGTGTTGGGGATGATTAAGTTATGCTGTGTGCAAGATTGTACCAGGCAGCGTCCTCTTTCATTCTGTTGTAGCACCACCGTTTAGGATAGGAAAAGTTAGTTTTGTGCGATATTTGGAGCACGAGTTACAGCCAAGTGTGGGCTGGATTGCAGTAAGTTATGCATACCAGCAATTGCGAAGGCACATAGAGGCCACAGGGGCGTAGAACTGCCGGAGAGGGAGCACACAGCAGTTTTCACGGCGCAAGCCACAGGCAGAAGGGGGCCACTGGCCAACCTAAGTGTTACGCGTACGTGACTCGGTGCGGTGCTTTAGCAAAACAGAAGCGCACAGCCAAGTATAAATAGGTACGAGATTCATTCAAGGGTGGTAGCTCTCCTGGATGGCGAGGCATGTCATACCGCCAGGCTACATGCAGCAACAGATGGGGCGACAGCATCCCAGTCCATGGCGGGTCGTTGGTTCGACCCTATGAGGCCCACATGGGGTCCACAGCCAGCCAGGGCGGACCACTCTTTGCCTCGATACCGCGGGAAGTCATCTCAGCTCCTGACATGTGGCGCAACCATCCTGACGTAATCGGAACTCTGCAGCTAGCGTACAAGGCCATCTCGCCACAGTGCGTTGCACTGGGTGGCTGGGGCAGTGGCCCAATCATTGCTGGGCCCTGTGACGCAGACCGATGTGAATTTAGCATTGTAGGGGAAACAAATAAATCATTTGGAAAGTTCTCGGACGAGTTTCAATACGCCACATTTGGTGTCAGATACCACAGTTCCTTACACTCAGTCCATATTCGCCTACAACTTTTCCTTCTCTTCCTTTCCCTAATGTCGAATTCCAGTCCCACATTCCCATTAAATTTTCGTCTTCCTTAACTATCTGAGTAACTTCATTTAGCTCACCATACATTTCTTCAATCTCTTCATCATCTGCAGAGCTAGTTGGCATATAAACTTGTACTGTTGTGGTAGGCATGGGCTTCATGTATATCTTGGCTGCAATAATGCTTTCACTATGCTGTTCTTAGTAGCTTATCCACATTTCTATTTTTTTTTTTTTTGTCATCAGTCTACTGACTGGTTTGATGCGGCCCGCCACGAATTCCTTTCCTGTGCTAACCTCTTCATCTCAGAGTAGCACCCAATTATTTGCTTGACGTATTCCAATCTCTGTCTTCCTCTACAGTTTTTCCCCTCTACAGCTCCCTTTAGTACCATGGAAGTCATTCCCTCATGTTTTAGCAGATGTCCTATCATCCTGTCCCTTCTCCTTATCAGTGTTTTCCACATATTCCTTTCCTCTCCGATTCTGCGTAGAACCTCCTCATTCCTTACCTTATCAGTCCACCTACTTTTCAACATTCGTCTATAGCACCACATCTCAAATGCTTCGATTCTCTTCTGTTCCGGTTTTCCCACAGTCCATGTTTCACTACCATACAATGCTGTACTCCAGACGTACATCCTCAGAAATTTCGTCCTCAAATTAAGGCCGGTATTTGATATTAGTAGACTTCTCGTGGCCAGAAATGCCTTTTTTGCCATAGCGAGTCTGCTTTTGATGTCCTCCTTGCTCCGTCTGTCATTGGTTATTTTACTGCCTAGGTAGCAGAATTCCTTAACTTCATTGACTTCGTGACCATCAATCCTGATGTTAAGTTTCTCTCTGTTCTAATTTCTACTACTTCTCATTACCTTCGTCTTTCTCCGATTTCCTCTCAAACCATACTGTGTACTCATTAGACTGTTCATTCCGTTCAGCAGATCATTTAATACTTCTTCACTTTCACTCAGGATAGCAATGTCATCAGCGAAACGTATCATTGATATCTTTTCACCTTGTATTTTAATTCCACTCCTGAACCTTTCTTTTATTTCCATCATTGCTTCCTCGATGTACAGATTGAAGAGTAGGGGCGAAAGGCTACAGCCTTGTCTTACACCCTTCTTAATGGGAGCACTTCGTTCTTGATCGTCCACTCTTTTTATTCCCTCTTGGTTGTTGTACATATTGTATATGACCTGTCACTCCTTATAGCTTACCCCGACTTTTTTCAGAATCTCGAACAGCTTGCACCATTTTATATTGTCGAACGCTTTTTCCAGATCGACAAATCCCATGAAAGTGTCTTGATTTTTCTTTAGCCTTGCTTCCATTATTAGCCGTAACGTCAGAATTGCCTCTCTCGTCCCTTTACTTTTCCTAAAGCCAAACTGATCGTCACGTAGCGCATTCTCAATTTTCTTTTCCATTCTTCTGTGTATTATTCTTGTAAGCAGCTTCGATGCATGAGCTGTTAAGCTGATTGTGCGATAATTCTCGCACTTGTCAGCTCTTGCCGTCTTCGGAATTGTGTGGATGATGCTTTTCCGAAAGTCAGATGGTATATCGCCAGACTCATATATTCTACACACCAACATGAATAGTAGTTATGTTGCCTCTTCCCCCAATGATTTTAGAAATTCTGATGGAATGTTATCTAGCCCGCATCTAGTGGTCGTGCGGTAGCGTTTTCGCTTCCCACGCCCGGGTTCCCGGTTTCGATTCCCGGCGGGGTCAGAGATTTTCTCTGCCTCGTGATGGCTGGGTGTTGTGTGCTGTCCTTAGGTTAGTTAGGTTTAAGTTCTAGGGGACTGATGACCATAGATGGTAAGTCCCATAGTGCTCAGAGCCATTTGAACCAATTTGAATGTTATCTATCCCTTCTGCCTTATTTGACCGTAAGTCCTCCAAAGCTCTTTTAAATTCCGATTCTAATACTGGATCCCCTATCTCTTCTAAATCGACTCCTGTTTCTACTTCTATCACATCAGACAAATCCTCACCCTCAGAGAGGCTTTCAATGTATTCTTTCCACCTATCTGCTCTCTCCTCTGCATTTAACAGTGGAATTCCAGTTGCACTCTTAATGTTACCACCGTTGCTTTTAATGTCACCAATGGTTGTTTTGACTTTCCTGTATGCTGAGTCTGTCCTTCCGACAATCATATCTTTTTCGATGTCTTTACATTTTTCCTGCAGCCATTTCGTCTTAGCTTCCCTGCACTTCCTATTTATTTCATTCCTCAGCGACTTGTATTTCTGTATTCCTGATTTTCCCGGAACATGTTTGTACTTCCTCCTTTCATCAATCAACTGAAGTATTTCTTCTGTTACCCATGGTTTCTTCGCAGCTACCTTCTTTGTACCTATGTTTTCCTTCCCAACTTCTGTGATGGCCCTTTTTAGAGATTTCCATTCCTCTTCAACTGTACTGCCTACTGCGCTATTCCTTATTGCTGTATCTATAGCGTTAGAGAACTTCAAACGTATCTCGTCATTCCTTAGTACTTCCGTATCCCACTTCTTTGCGTATTGATTCTTCCTGACTAATGTCTTGAGCTTCAGCCTACTCTTCATCACTACTATATTGTGATCTGAGTCTATATGTGCTCCTGGGTACGCCTTACAATCCAGTATCTGATTTCGGAATCTCTGTCTGACCATGATGTAATGTAATTGAAATCTTCCCGTATCTCCCGGCCTTTTCCAAGTATACCTCCTCCTCTTGTGATTCTTGAACAGGGTATTCGCTATTACTAGCTGAAACTTGTTACAGAACTCAATTAGTCTTTCTCCTCTTTCATTCCTTGTCCCAAGCCCATATTCTCCTGTAACCTTTTCTTCTACTCCTTCCCCTACAACTGCATTCCAGTCGCCCATGAGTATTAGATTTTCGTCCACCTTTACATACTGCATTACCCTTTCAATATCCTCATACACTTTCTCTATCTGTTCATCTTCAGCTTGCGACGTCGGCATGTATACCTGAACTATCGTTGTCGGTGTTGGTCTGCTGTCGATTCTGATTAGAACAACCCGGTAACTGAACTGTTCACAGTAACACACCCTCTTCCCTACCTTCCTATTCATAACGAATCCTACACCTGTTATACCATTTGCTGCTGCTGTTGATATTACCCGATACTCATCTGACCAGAAATCCTTGTCTTCCTTCCACTTCACTTCACTGACCCCTACTATATCTAGATTGAGCCTTTGCATTTCCCTTTTCAGATTTTCTAGTTTCCCTACCACGTTCAAGCTTCTGACATTCCACGCCCCAACTCATAGAACATTATCCTTTCGTTGATTATTCAATCTTTTTCTCATGGTAACCTCCCCCTTGGCAGTCCCCTCCCGGAGATCCTAATGGGGGACTATTCCGGAATCTTTTGCCAATGGAGAGATCATCATGACACTTCTTCAATTACAGGCCACATGTCTATGGATACACGTTACGTGTCTTTAATGCAGTGGTTTCCATTGCCTTCTGCATCCTCATGTCGTTGATCATTGCTGATTCTTCTGCCTTTAGGGGCAATTTCCCACCCCTAGGACAAGAGAGTGCCCTGAACCTCTATCCGCTCCTCCGCCCTCTTTGACAAGGCCGTTGGCAGAATGAGGCTGACTTCTTATGCCGGAAGTCTTCGGCCGCCAATACTGATTATTTATCAAAATTTAGGCACTGGCGGGGAACGAACCCGGGACCGAAACCGTTTTGATTATGAATCAAACACGCTACCCCTAGTCCAGGGGTTATTCATTGCTAAACTTACTGCAGCATTACGCATATTTGATTTTGTATTTGTAACTGTATTCACCTGAACAAGTATTGTTCCACCTGCCACCTAATTTCATTGTCTGCCATTATATATTCCCTTTTTAAATTTTCTAACCTACCTGCGCGATTAAGTAATCTGATATTCCACACTCCGATCCGTAAAACGCCAGTTTTGTTTCTCCTGATAATGACATCCTCCTGAGTATTCCCTGCACGGAGATCCGAATGGGGAATATTGTACCCAAGATGACGCCATCGTCATTTAACTGTACAGTAAAGCTGCATGCCATCAGGAAAATATCTTATTATATATTATGTAATACGAGTGCGTTATTGATACATGGAATGCAGAATGCTGTACCAAAGAGTGTATATCTCTTCTGTCAGAACAGGAATACAGTCATGGCAATTATATATTCTGCTACATAGTGCCGGAAGTTAAATAATAGTTTCATAAATGTAATTTCCATCAACAGCACTAATACCAACACGGAAGCCGACAAATAATAGTCCTGAGTTGGGATTACGTCCACCAAAACGGTTGGTTGTGAGCGTGAAAAACAGGGTGAGTTTCTGGAAACTGTGGAAGCAACAATTCCGAGTTCTATGTAAGGGCGACACAAATAAATACCAAACCATGAAATATGCAACTAGTAATATTTATGTACGTAATTGGTAGCTCCGCCTTAGTTATATACAATACTTTATAATCTGGTGCCACTGAAGAATGAAGACTCCAAAAGGTATTGAAAAAGTTCGACGATTATGCATCCCAAAAGTAAACTTAATATTTTAAAGGTACGTTTTCAACACCTTACAACAAAACAACCCTGACAAAACTGTATAGTCTGGTGAGCAAGATGTATGAGGCACGCGAAATACCCTCAGACTTCAAGAAGAATATAATAATTTCAATCCCAAAGGAAGCTGGCGTTGACAGGTGTGAAAATTACCAAACTATCAGTTTAATTAATCACTGCTGGAAAGTACTGACACGAATTCTTTTCAGACTAATGGAAAAACTTGTACAAGCCGACCTTGGGGAAGATCAGTTTGGATTCTGTAGGAATGTCAGAACACACGAGGCAATACTGACCCTGCGACTTACCTCAGAAGATAGACTAAGGAAAGATAAACCCACGTTTCTAGCGTTTGTAGACTTAGAGATAGGTATTGACAATACTGGAATAATCTCTTTCAAATACTGAAGATGGCAGGGCTAAAATACAGGGAGAGAGAGGCTATTTACAATTTGTACAGAAACCAGAAGGCAGTTGTGAGAGTCAAGGGGCATGAAAGGGAGTTACTGGTTGGGAAGGGAGTGAGACAAAGTTGTAGTCTATTCCCCATTAATTCAATCGTTACATTGAGGAAGCCTACATTCTAAAGCGCTGAAATACTTTGTCCAGTCGCATTAATGTGACCATCTGTCAAAAGCCTAAATAACCACATTCTGCGACGCGGACCGCTGCGAGACGCAGAGGAAGAGAGTCGATGAGGAAGGTACCGTCAGGGATGTGGAGGGATATTTACTCCAGTGCCGTGGCCAACTGCGATAGGTTTCTTGGTTGAGGATCGATGGCCTGATCGAGGTGGTCCCATAGATTCTCGACTGGGCTTAAATCCGAGACGATTGTGTCCCTATTAGTACGGTAATTTCATCCTGGTCCTCTTCGAACCACGCATGTACCATACGACCTGTGTGGCACGTTGCATTGCCCTGCGGGTAGATGCCATAGTGCCAGGGAAAATCAAACTTTGAATAGGGGTGGACATGGTCCCCAGAGATAAACGCATACTTGTGTTGATCCATTGTCCCTTCAAGAATTACCACCCAAAAATTGCCACGAAAACGTTCCCCATACCATAACGCTCCCTCCTCTGGCCTGGACGCTCCCGACAATTGTTGCAAGGTGTTTACTTTCAGACGCTGCACTCCGTGCAAGCCAACGGCCATCTCTCCACTGGAGCATAAAACGTGATTCATCTGAAAAGGTCATCTGTCGTCGCTCAGTGGACGTCCAGTTGCGATTGCATAATACGGGCTCCTGCTGCGGAGGCCCCTTTCCCAGCAACACTCGCTGAACGGCCGTTGAGGAGACTCCGTTGGTAGCCCCGACGTTTATCTGGGCGGTCAGTTGCTCAACAGCTGCACGTCTATTCGCCCGTAGACATATCCACAGCCGTCGTTGACCCCTATCATCTAAGGCCCTTGGTACACCACAGTCGTCACAGCGCTGGTTTTGGATAACGCCATTTGCCCATGCACGGTTTGCTTTATCCACGGCGGCAAGCAAACATCACGGCCGGCGGACATCAGACAGATCGCTCCGTTTCCATATTATAACGACTGCACTCTTTTCCACGTCACTCCTAATACATTTTATATACCCTCTAGTGCCAGTGCTGCCACCTGCCGTCTGTTACGTCGAACGTAGGAGGTGTCAAAATAAGTGCAAAATAATATCGCTTAGAGAATTTACGTAGATAAGCTGGATAATAATCTCGGTGGCTAAAACTGGTCCTGACATTTGGAAGAAAAATAGAACAGGTACACTTGTTCGAGTAAAAAGAAAGGTAATAAAGCTTACAAATTTCAAATCACCCTGTGAAATGCATTGGTTTCAATTAAGCAACGATTTTAGAAAATGCATTTATGTGACTCATGCGCACAACACAGTGAAAAGAAAGAAGATTAACAGAAGTCAGATCCACAGATATAATATAGCTCGTAAGTGTGTCATATGGGTCAAAAGAGGCAAGAAAGTGTAATGAGTGTATGCCAACAATCAGAGCTTATAGCCTCGCGGAGTGGCCGCGTGTTTTGAGGCGACATGACACGTATTGCGCAGCCCCAACCGCCGGAGGTTCGAGTCCTCTCTCTACCACCTGTGTATGTGTGTTCTTAGCATAAGTTAGTTTAAGTAGTGTGTAAGTGTAGGAACCGATGACCTCAGCAGTTTGGTCCCTTAGGAATTTACACTTTTTTCAGCGCATATACTTCATGTGGCAAAATTTTCTTTTAGTTAATTTTCGGGAGATTGCTGGTTCTCATAGCGAAATTATCTGTTAATACTATGTCATCCTTTATAGGGAAACACTTGTAATAATTTCTGCAGCTGATAGTAGAATATAGCTTTCTTTTCCTACGGTATCACTACTCTCGGACAATGCTTGCAATATCCATTTGTTCCACTCTGTTGGAGAAGACATATTCTTACCGAGTGCCATTACTTTCTTGAGTTTTTTTTTTCCATTCCATCTCGTTCTTGGCCTTGTACTTTGTCATCTGGCATCCTGCCCAGGTTCTAGGGGCTACTGCTAGCTCTGTGAGTAGCTACAGTTTGTAGCATTGTCTGGGCGAGCTATCAACTACCCGTACTGAGCAAATTTTCTTTCAGGATTAATGATTTTGTGTCGGAAGTTTTCTCCCAGCTTTGAAACGTTTATGCACAGATTCCTAATTTTAATTTTGTGGAAGTGTGTTCAAGACGGTTGAGGGGTGCAGAGACAGCAGGTTGAGGTGCTGATCCAAAGACACAGAATATTTATTTCTCTTTGTATGATACTGGGCTGTCACCAGGATGTCTGAGATTCTCCTACACTACCGCAGAGAGTACCTGATCACTCGACTGCACGTCTGCGGTAGCAAACGTGTTTCCACTCTGCCTCTCCGACGTGGAGAACGCACGCTCAGATCGGCGCTATCCGTCAAGGGCATTCGGTGAGCGCTCCGTCGCGTCGCGCCACGCCGCCCCAGATTCGGGCGTCCGGCTGGGGTCTGCGACCTCGGGGGTGGCGTCGGCGGCGTCGGCGTCGGCGTCGGCGTCGGCCCGCGTGCTGTGGCGGGGAGCGCCACCGCCAGAGTCGGCTGCATGCGGTAGGGCGGCGGGGGCTGCGACGGGAGGCGAGCAGGCGGCCGGAGGCGGGGGCGGGGGCGGCGCCGTATCGATCACGCGACGCCGGCGGCTGCTCCTCTCTTTCCTGCTTCGCGCCGCACTTTCTGGCATCGACTGCTGCGCTCGTGGAAGCAATCGACGCGAGTAGCGCGAGGCTCTCACGTTTCCGGTAATTCTACAGAAAATTTTCTTTTCTTTTATGAATTCAGTTAGATAGCTCTCGTTTAAGTTCGTCTCACTGAGTTTCTTAATTCTGTAGGAACTGGGAACCCGTACAATTGTAGGACACTTATAAATATGGAAGAATAATAAATTGTCGATATTTAGTGTGCAGAAGCGTATTTTTAAATATAACACAGCGGTAGTGACCCTCTCAAGCCATTAGTCGGTCGTTTCTAGATCTTACTTACTATACACATTCGCCTACCCCCCAAGAGAGGTTCATTGCTGTAATCAAGCTGGTACTGACATGAAGATTTGACTTACATTGATGAGACAAAACATTACGCCCTCCTATCTACCGCGAAACTTACTGACGTCTGGTGACGTCACGAGAACCTGACTCGTTAACTATGTACGAACTATGTGAGGAAAGTATTGAGATTGATATTTTATCTACCAGAGTTTTTATTTATTTATTTTTTTCAACCGAAAGCATTGTCCCCTTCAAAGTAGTTCTCTTCGGCAGCTTGTTCCCCGTCTTGGTAGTAGCGCTGAAACGCTTCAACTGTTAGCGCCTTCAACATGTCGGTCACATTCTTTTGGGTGTGTTCCAGGATACTAAAATGACGTCATTTTAAGACATTTTAGAATTTAGGGAAAAGAAAATGTCACAAGGGATCAGATCAGGCGAACAGAGGGCTGCGGAACAATAGGAATGCCTTTTGAGGTCAAAAAACTTTCGTGATGGAAGTGGTCGTGTGACATTTGGCATTGTCATGAGGCGGCATCCAGTTGCTTTCAATCTTAGGTGCCACCCGATTCACCAATTCCCCGGGACGTTTAAGGACAACCTCCTGAAAGAGTTGGTTGGCAGTATATACTGGCGCTACAAATTGTTTATGCACGATACCACTGCTGTCAAAAACGCAAATCATTGTGTCGATCTGTGATTTGCTCATTGAGCTTTCCTCGGTCAAGCAAGTATCTGAGTGTGACACTCCTCGTTTAGCCGCTTTGTCTCCACATCGTGCTCAAAAACCCAGGAATTGCCACCGGTGACCACACGACTGAACCATTTGTGGTCATTGGCAATCCTCTGAAGATGCTCGGCGCATACGTTTCTTCGACATATCCGCGTGCCACAGTGAGTTCCAACGTAGCGTCCGCGGCTAACCGGCCGCTTTCCACGAAGTGGGGCCGGGGCTGTTCCTCAGCTAAGTAACGTAGCTTAACATGGTACCACCGTACTTTAGCTTTTTATGTTAGACCGTGCCTTATTCTGGCATGTATTAGTTTATTTTATGCTTCTGAAGAAGGCTAGATTTCTCTAGCTGAAACGCGTGTAAAGACCAGTAACATTTCGCAACTGAGGCGGATTTTGTGACATATTAATTTATCAGAGTTGCTCACAGGGCTGCTACATGTAAAACATGCTCTACTGTGAAGCTTTCCGCCATCATTTGGCACAAATCTTTCGCATGTGCGAAACGTCCTTCAAAATTTGATATATGGTGAAAGTGTTTAAGAAGTCGTCCATCCTTATTGCTAAACGTTGGCCTGATGTAACAAGAGCACGCACACGTTCGACGTTTTCGTCAGCTTCTGAAGCTGAAGGTCTCCCTGAGCGAGTTTAATCTTCAACGTCTTCTCGGCCTTCGAAAAATGATTTGCGCCAGTGAAAACTTGTTGATAAGGAACGTTCCCCAAACGCCTGTTTCAGCGTTTCAAAGGCCAACTCGCAGATTCCCCGAGTTTAACATAAAGTTGATAGAATGAAGTTGCTCTAAATTGCATTTTAGTAACGCACAACAAAAAAGCAGGTAAACTGATGGCGCTCTCAAAATTCATATGATGGCCGTACGGAGCTCAAACTCGGACTGAGCATGCGGGATGAACACACCGATCTAAACAACACAGCATTGCCAGATCACTCGCTGTATTTTTAGTTTCATTACTTTTGTCATACACCTCCTTAACGTAGCATCGACAAATGAGGAATCAAATAATAATTAAATCAAGACCCTAAGCAGTCCATAGGCGTTGATATACATCAATGGGGACAGTTGAAAATGAGTGTCCCAACCGGGACTCGAACCCGGGATCTCCTGCTTACATGTCCGAAAGCACAGATACCATCTTCATGTAATTAAGGCTAACCGGCCATTGACCTTCTTCTTCTGTGCGGATACACACGCATGGCCCGAACTCTTACGGGACTCGGTAAGACTGCCTGCCGCGATTAATGAGCATAGTGGGTAGGGGCACTACGAAAGTAGTGCGTGGAGATTAGGTTGGGAATGTGGGTCTCACGGGGAGCGTGCAAAGGATAAATCCCTGCAGTCGCACTATTCTCTGTGCCCACGGTGGCTGCGACGATTAGAGCGCCTGCCATGAAAGCTGGAGATCCCGGATTCGAGTCCCGATCGGGACACACGTTTCCAACTGTCTCCGTTTATGTATATCAAAGCCTGTCAGCAGCTTAGGGTCTTGATTTAATTATCACTTCATTCGAGAGAGCTGAACGGTCACCGATGGTATCTGTTGTATCCGATATGCAAATAACGGAATCCACTGACCCATGAGACTTCCACGCACGGAGGATTGCTATAGCCTGGCGTCTTTGAACGAGCATTTTTGAATCGGGGAAGCTTGTCGCCTGTTAGAGTGATTCTGTTTTAAGCAAATATTATTTTAGTAGTGAGGGTAGTGATGGGAGCAACCAACTGAAAACTTCGATTCAACGGGTTTTTGGAACGCAATGGACTCATTTAGCTGTAGTTTTACGTATCGACTGACAATTCATTTATTCTTTAGATTGAATTCAGTCTATGGGAGCAATCGATAGTCGACGGAGTTCGGTGCATTTTGGTGTTGAATGACAATAGGTAGTTTTCAGTTCAGTTTTTCGTCTATGTTTATGAACAGTCGTTTCTTAATATACTACTGGCCATTAAAATTGCTACACCAAGAAGAAATGCAGATGATAAACGGGTACTCATTGGACAAATATATTATACTAGAACTGACATGTGATTACATTTTCACGGAATTTAGGTGCATAGATCCTGAGAAATCAGTACCCAGAACAACCAACTCTGGCCGTAATAACGGCCTTGATACGCTTGGGCATTGAGTGAAACAGAGCTTCGATGGCGTGTACAGGTACAGCTGCCCATGCAGCTTCAACACGATACCACAGTTCATCAAGAGTAGTGACTGGCGTATTGTGACGAGCCAGTTACTCGGCCACCATTGACCAGACGCTTTCAACTGGTGATACATCTGGAGAATGTGCTAGCCAGTGCAGCAGTCGAACATTTTCTGTATGCAGAAAGGCCCATACAGGACCTGCAACATGCGGTCGTGCATTATCCTGCTGAAATGTTGGGTTTCGCAGGGATCGATTGATGGGCAGAGCCACGGGTCGTAAAACATCTGAACTTATACTGTTCAAAGTGCCGTCAATGCGAAGAAGAGGTGACCGAGACGTGTAACCAATGGCACCCCATACCATCACGCCGGGTGTTACTCCAGTATGGCGATGACGAATATACGCTTCCAATGTGTGTTCACCGCGATGTCGCCAAACACGTATGCGACCATCATGATGCGGTAACAGAACCTGGATTCATCCGAAAAAATGACGTTATAGTCCATGCTGCTGCAAACGTCGTCGAACTGTTCGTGCAGATGGTTGTTGTCTTGCAAACGTCTCCATCTGTTGACTCAGGGATCGAGACGTGACTGCACGATCCGTTACAGCCATGCAGATAAGATGCCTGTCATCTCAACTGCTAGTGATACGAGGCCGCTGGGATCCAGCACGGCGTTCGTATTACCCTCCTGTACCCATCGATTTCATATTCTGCTAACAGTCATTGGATCTCGACCAACGCGAGCAGCAATGTCGCGACACGATAAACCGCAATCGCGATATGCTACAATCCGACCTTTATCAAAGTCGGAAACGTGATGGTACGCATTTCCCCTCCTTACACGAGGCATCAGAATAACGTTTCACCAGGCAACTCCAGTAAACCGCTGCTTGTGTATGAGAAATCGGTTGGAAACTTTCCTCATGTCAGCACGTTGTAGCTGTCGCCACCGGCGCCAACATTGTGTGAATGCTCTGAATAGGTAATCATTTGCGTACCAGAGCATCTTCGTCCTGTCTGTTAAATTTCGCGTCTGTAGCACGTCATCTTCATGGTGTAGCAATTTTAATGGCCAGTAGTGCAGTAAACTTTGTGTCTTTACCTGAATGCCGAAACGCTCAGTACATTGGGAATCGAAGAAACGATATGACTGGATAAAAAGTGAACATCAGTATAAATTCAGGTCAATAAATAGTATCTGTAAGGATGATTCACTTTATGGAACTGGAGGAGGAGGAGATTACTGTTTAACGTCCCGTCGACAACGAGGTCATTAGAGACGGAGCACAAGCTCGGATTAGGGAAGGATGGGGAAGGAAATCGGCCGTGCCCTTTCTAAGGAACCATCCCGGCATTTGCCTGAGGCGATTTAGGGAAATCACGGAAAACCTACATCAAGATGGCCGGACGCGGGATTGAACCGTCGTCCTCCCGAATGCGAGTCCAGTGTGTATGGAGCTGTATCAACTGGTCTCTGTTTACGTCACTTCAGCATTTACTGAAATAGAATTATCGGTCATTGGTGCAAATCAGCAGGAAGAGAGACAGACAAAATTTAAATAAACTTAAATAAAAAATAATTGTTCATTTATTTAAACATAAATGTATAATGAAGCACGGGTTAACCTTTTAAAATCAACTAATAATCCACATTTAATGCGAAAAAGACGATAAACTCGTATTTAAATAAAGAAACACATAAATTTTGCAAACACTTCATTTTTAGAACTAGTATATTTTTCATTCACATCTCCTTGGAATAAGAAGGTTTATTTATCTCTAAAAAAGTTGGAAAATCTTTTAATGGCACACGTTGAAGCGCAAAGGTTGAATAAACTATGTAAAGAAAATAGTACGTCAAACACGGAGAGTGACGGAAAACATTCATATAGCTTACATGTACGCAGAGACCAGTTTTTTAAAAAAAAGAAATGGAAAATCACTAGTTAAAGGCCGGTGAGCCAACGAGTAGGCGGCAAGGAGTTGTATGTCCTCACCTCAACACCAGTGCTGTATTCCTAATAAAAGTAGTGGGAGATTGACTTAAAGCAGATCCCATAATTTGGAGTGTACTTCAGATTGCTGAACTTGTAGATTAGCCTTCTTGCATTTTCTCTCCTCGGCCTGCTTGTGTCTTTCGATCGATTCGTTGTTGTAATGCTCGAAGTTTCATAGAAGCAGCGGAGGTCCCCCAATTGCAATGAACTGTAAAAATGGGAGATGGGAACCAGACTTCTGCAACGTTACCGTAAATAAGTTGATTGTGCTGAAGTCTCTTCCACAGTCCGATGTGCTCACAGGGAGTGTATCAACACAACCAAAAACTGGTTGCAGGTTTTCAGGAATGTTCTCTCCATTATTGTGTGTGTAATCTTTGAAATCTTTCTTACATTTATAAAATAAAGAATAAAACGTTCACACAGTTTTCTTACGCTTCCTCCCCTTTCTAACCATGGGCTCGCAATCTCTTACGGCCATCTTTTACTGTCCAGAATATCAGTGTCTTTATGAAGGATTTGAGTTCTTGATTGTCATTAGAAATTCGCCTTTGCCTTAAATTGGCACTAAGGCCGTTTTATATTAATCCCGAAAGTCATTCTGCTTGATTTTCTTCTGGGAACAAGTAAAATGACTTTGAAAAGCCTTTATGAAGTACATTTCTTTGCTTTCTTCACGCATGGACCTGACATTTCCTTCAGCTCTTCAGTGGCTCTTCTTCACTTCATAATTGCCCTGCATGACGACGGGATACTAGCAGCGGTCTATTGCAGGTTCTGTGAGAGGATACCAATCTCTTCAAGAACATCAATAAGCAGTAGAATGTTGCAAGCGAACTCAGGACTCGATAGTATTTTCTGCGGTTTTTGAACTCGTCCCTTACATTTGATTTTCTAATCACGTCTTTCGAACACCTATTAAAATGAGCATTTAAAGCCTGGTAGGACTTCCATTCTGCTGGCACTAATCTAAATGTTGAGGCCACCCAACGCACTGAAAATACTTTAGATACCTAGATAGTTCTCCAAACAGTTCTTGCGTAACAGCTGACAGAGCAGTGTTTTGCTCTCGTGGTGATTATTTTGAATCTGTATATCCACAAGCTTGTGAAAGTTTAAATACTATTTTTTATTTTTTGCTACTTTCCCTTTACTCACAAAAATTTATTTCTAGTGTTCAACTACAAGGTTTTCCACAACACTATTTTCTCTTCTTTCCACGTCTGCATGAGGTTAAATGGGCTGCAGAATTCCCATGTTTATAATTTTTTATCTCAATTGTTTTAATTGAGCTTGTTTACCTCCACAAACTAGACCCATCGAAATACTAATCTGTGATTAACTCACTCTCATATTCCGTACATCTTTACAGACTGAGCACCGCTAGCTTGTGTTCCCCACACACCATCCACTAGTATTTTGTCCTACATTCTCTCCACTTACTGCCGTTTCTACACACAGAAAAATTAGATTTGTTTTGGTGCTCCAAATAACAAACAATTACATAACATAATTAGGTTTTACCTACAACAATACCTGTATCGCTGCTACTATTCGCATTTGAAGTAGATGGGCCGTTATCAGTAAAACGCTTTTTCGAACCACGTCGACCATCTTCTGTAGTTGAAATCCCGGAATAAGATTTACTGAAATAATCTACTGTACAGTGTTTCTTACTGACAAAAAGGGCACCAAATACTAGCTCAACTTGTACACTTATTACTTAAAAATGTAATACATCAGGCCTTAAAATATGAAAGTAATATGCTGAAATGCAGAAGTGAACAGAACTGCTCATTACAACACCCATAACTACACAGAAGAAAACTGAACCGCTGTACCTGTGCCGTGACTAACGATTAAAACTGTCAACAATCGATCTGTGAACACAAAAACGAAAGACCTGACAATGGTAGAGAAACTGGCCAGGTGCGATTATGTCTCGCACACTAAGGTCACCGTCCAAACTGAAGTATGTATATAGACAGTACATCCATTCCAGAAATCGTGAATTCGACAACTTTTGTTGTTATCGACAATGATACTAGCAAGATATCGGTCCCAGATTTCCGAGAACCTTTTAATTTCAATAATATAAGAGTGGCCAACAGTCACACAAGAGACAGGCGACCATTATTGTAATAATCAGTAGTTCTCTAGTCAGGCTGACTGGGTCGCAGGAATTGCTTATATGTTACTAATTTCTTATCTTACAGCTTAGGTTTCAGATAAGAGTCCAGTCTGGTTCCATCATTAAAGAATGCAACATCAAAATGAGGAAGAAGTGTGTTTAGTCTTGCCACACGTTATTTTCGTGGAGCTCATTATACAGTGTGAATATCTGAAGTGTCAAGTATGTAAAGTGACACACTAGCTAAGTGCATGCCTCACCGCAAGAGATTTGTTCTTTTTTTATTGCGTTGTCTGTCAGCGCCATTTAGCAATTCTCAGTTGACTTCGCAGATAATAAGCTCTATGAAGTAAAACTGAGCATTGACAATAATTTAATTAAGAGACGCGACAAAATTATATTACTGTAGTAAGAAAATTAGGGGGCAGGGGACGGCACCCACCCGCGTTCCTGCCACGCCCCCCCCCTCCCCCCCGCCCTATACAAACATGCTCCTCGCCGAACGCGGACGTTGCAGGCTTGTCCGCTCTGTAAAGCGGGATAGGCGGCGTACTGTGGCAGATCTGGCCACACAGTACAGTGCTAGTGCAGTTACAAGTGTTTCGGAACACTTATTCAGCGCAGATTGTTGAAGATGGGGCTCTGCAGAGGACGACCTGTACGTGGAGGAGGAGGAGGAGATTAACGTCCCGTCGACAACGAGGTCATTCGAGACAGAGCGCAAGCTCGGGTGAGGGAAGGATGGGGAAGGAAATCGGCAATGCCCTTTCAAAGGAACCATCCCGGCATTTGCCTGAAGCGAATTAGGGAAATCACGGAAAACCTAAATCAGGATAGCCGGAGACGGGATTGAACCGTCGTCCTCCCGAATGCGAGTCCAGTGTGCTAACCACTGCGCCACCTCGCTCGGTGGACCTGTACGTGTTTCCATGTTGATCCAACAATAATCAACTGCAATCGCAGTGTGCACAGACTTGTCGAAATAGGACCATAAATTAACGGAAACGTGTTGCTTGATTAGAAGAACCACATTTCTTGCTACATCAGGTCGATTATGGTGACCAGATACACCGTCATGCAGGTGACAGGCTGCTCGAAACCGGCCACGGACGCAGACCGGTGTGGGGAGTATTATGCTACGGGACTCATTCGCCTGGGCATCCATGGGATGTGTGGTAGTACTGGAAGGCACCACGGCAGCTGTGGACGAAGTGAAAATGATTTGGGGCTCCTTGCAACAATTCGTCAAAGGAAGAAATCTGTTGATGTGCTACATGGACTATCAGTTTCATATCGTGCCCGTGCTGATTTTGTACTAAGTGATGATGTTCAAGCAGGGCAAGCTTGGCTTACTATTTTATTGTTCGTTTTCATTCTGCATTATTTTCATTAGTTACTTGCTTGGAAAATCTCCCATCGCTTGATATAACTGCATATCGAATATTTATGGTAACGCAAGCTGAAATTTCTACAAGGACTAACATTAGTTATCTTACAGCAGGCAGCTATCGAGCTACGGTGACTCCTTTGATGTGTGGTTTTGCATCGTCCTCTGTTGCATGGCCTGTTATTTTCATGATTGTCACTTTGGGTTCATCTAATTACAACTAAATGGAAGTACTTCTATTTGGTTCCATCTATGAAATGTACACACACACTCACGCACACAAACACACACACACACATTAAGGAAAGAAAAAAGTAAAATGCATCCAGTTGTACATCTAATCACAATAAATCCCCACCGATTTACACCCTCGCGTAAACACACACACACACACACACACACACACACACACACACACACACACACACATGTACCAAAGGTATCACCAGCCCATGTTCGACAGTTGGAAATAACATTCAACAGTTAACAGCGACATACAAAACATCATGAAGTAAATGGGTAATCAGTTCTTAGTGCTGGACGAAAAGTTATAAATGCGAATGGCAATAAGCCGAAGAACAGGTATAGAACAGGAAGAAGAACACTTGAATAGCAGCACCTTTGAAATCTCGAAGTAGAATTTCAATTATTATATCATAAAAGAATCAGAAATTGCGAGAGATATTTATTACCTCCATGAATAATGTCCAGAATGTAAAATAAGACACTGTAAACGCAGATATGTATATATTTCAAAGCAGTGATGATGCAAGGCTTGGACAAAAATACACAGCGAAGGGAACGTATGCTCGGATATACGTGTAAATGCTGCTGGTAGCCAAGGATGCAGGTTGCACTGTTGTATTTGAACACGAACGACACCTGTCCAAAGTCTTCCAGTGAATTCTAACGTGGGCGACTTGTTGGTACTCGTACGGTGGGTACCTGCGTAAGTAATGGAGCCGAAGTGTTTGGTGTTGCACGAAGCACCGTATCGAAGTTAAACGCCGCATACAGAAAAAGCGGAAATACTTCATCTGCTAAAACACAACGCGGACGACAATGTGTGAAGTGTCGTTGTGACGGACGGTCATTGAAGAGGATTCTGGCGATAGCTACAGAAGTCACTGCAAACCTGGATGCCGCACCTGCGAACCATGTCGGCGCCAAAACAACGAGGGAGATCCGTACGCTGGGAATTGCAGGGCGAGGTGGAAGGCTCAAACCACTCATCTGCGGTACAAACGCCTTGCTAGAAATACATGGTCGCGAAACCATAAAACCTGGTCTATAGAGCAATGGAACAAACTAATTCCGTCGGATAACTTCTTTCACACTAACTTTTGACTGAATTTAAGTCCCGAGAGTGAAACATGGCGAAGATCGGTCTTGATACTCCGTGGGCCCCATTGTTACTCTGCAAGGTCACATTACTTCAAGGATTATGTCACCCCTTTGGCTGATCAGGTCCATTCCATGGTGCAATGTCTTTTCCCCAGTGGTGGTACTGTTTCGCAACAGATCGTATGGTCCACGACTGGTTGCGTGAGCACTGTCAGCAGATCTCAATATTAATGAGCAATCAGCATTTAGCACTGCTTGATCGAAAGTCACTTCCATGATCGTTACATCCACTTGCAACTATTTTGCAGGAAGAGTGGTATAAGAGCCCCTTGAAAACTCTAACGAGGGCTTATTAATCCATTCCGAGCTGTCTCGAATGCCAATCGTATTCGCCACGGCAATGTATCCTTCTTTTGCGTTTGCACATTTTTGCCCAGCCACTTAAGCTTTCAAATAATAAAGGCAAACTCGTTTCATGCAGTGGTAACTAGACGAACTCAAAGTGATAACTGTTAACGTGCTACAGTGGTTTGAGGAGCACGACAAACTCAAGTTAATGTATTAGATTAGCCCCCTGATAGTGAGATGTATGACGCCAGCTCCGCAACCACAATGCCTCAGTCGGTAAGTTACGGGAATTGTGTAAGCTATAGGTAGTCATTCGGAGCTACACATCTCCAAAGCCCACCAAGGACTTGTCAAATCCGTGCCAAGCAGAATCGCTGCTATATTGTGATGCAAAAATTGACCACGACGCTATTAAGCACGTTGTGATAGTGTTTTGGATCGTGTAACACTTCCTTTCCCCTTACATATGGTACCCTCCAGACGTTCGCTCAATTCGTGTAAAGATCGTCTCATTTAAGAAGACACGGATAAGTACACATCCAATAACAGTATGATTTCACACAAATGGAAATGTTACCGGCTTCATTTGCTAACATCATTATCAGATCATCTGTGTATGAGCTCGTCAAAGTACAGATGAACCAGCGAGGAGAGGCCGTCGCTGCTCGAGCCCAGCCTGACCTCCGTAGTTATACTTTGACAGGTTTTCAGTTCATCTGGTGACGATGACAAGCTAGAGAACATAATACTCACAATTCCTTTTATTTTACCAGGGGCTGGAAGATATAATACAACTCTCCATTGAAGCATTAAATAAGTTTCGTTTTATAGAATATTTAATAAATTTAATATGTAAACAATAAATAAATTAACTATTATGAGATAGGTTGCTTCCTAACCGTATGCCTTCAACCCAGCAGGAGTTTATTTAGATGCTTCTGGTAATCAGAGACGGAACGAACTTCAGAATGAAAACCAATAGGTCTTCATTGGTTTTGTTGTTGTGGGAATACTATATGTGGTGACTTTATCCTGTATCATGAATGTACATGATTTTTAACATAATTTATCTGGTAAATAGCTCAGATATCCGTACAGATATATACACACATCAAAATAAGTTGTCCATGACATCGGTTCCGAGAGTTCCGAAACATGTACAGAAAATTGGAATAGAGATCAACATAAACATCATTTCCGCCCTTTTTATTGCTCATGAAAACCATACACTGTGTGTTGTACCACCATACAGCGAGACCTTCACAGGTGGTGGTCCAGATTGCTGTACACGCTGGTACCTCTGATACCCAGTAGCACGTCCTCTTGCACTGATGCATGCCTGTATTCGTCCTGGCATACTATCAACAAGTTCATAATGGCACTGTTGGTCCAGATTGTCCCACTACTCAACGGTGATTCGGCGTAGATCCCTGAGAGTGGTTGGTGGGTCACGTCGTCCATAAAAAACCCTTTTCAGTCTATCCCAGGCATGTTCGATAGGGTCCTTGTCTGGAGAACATGCCGGCCACTCTAGTCGAGCGATGTCGGTATCCTGAAGGAAGTAATTCAGAATATGTGCACGATGTGGACGCGAATTGTCGTCCATAAAGACGAATGCCTCGCCAAAACGCTGCAGATATGCTTGCACTATCTGTCGGAAGATGGCATTCACGTATCGTACACTCGTTACGGCGCCTACCATGACCACCAGCGG
Source organism: Schistocerca nitens (assembly GCF_023898315.1). Lineage (NCBI taxonomy): Eukaryota > Metazoa > Arthropoda > Insecta > Orthoptera > Acrididae > Schistocerca > Schistocerca nitens. Next base: position 519,378,487 of record NC_064614.1, read on the forward strand.
AGTAAGTCAGCCCCACATAATGCCGCCCCAAAACAGCAGGGAACCTCCACCTTGCTGCACTCGAAGAACAGCGTGTCTAAGGCGTTCAGCCTCACGGGTTGCCTCCAAACACTTCTCCGACGATTGTCTGGTTGAAGGCTTATGCGACACTTATCGGTGAAGAGAACGTGATGCCAATCCTGAGCAGTCCATACGGCATGTCTTTGGGCCCATCTGTACGGCACTGACATTGTGTCGTGGTTGCCAAAATGGCTCTGAGCACTATGGGACTTGACATCTGAGGTCATCAGTCCCCTAGACCTTAGAATTACTTAAACCTAACTAATCTAAGGACATAACACACATTCATGCCCAAGACAGGATTCGAACCTGCAAACGTAGCGGTCGTGCGGCTCCAGACTGAAGCGCATAGGAACGCTCGGCCACAGCGGCCGGCTCGTGGTTGCACAGATGGACCTCGCCATGGACGTCGCGAGTGAAGTTGCGCATCCTATTGCGGACAGTTTGAGTCGTAACATGACGCCTTGTGGCTGCACGAAAAGCATTATTCAAGTTGGTGGCGTTGATGTCAGGGTTTGTCAGAGCCATAATCCGTAGGTAACGGTCACACACTGCAGTAGTAGCCCCTGGGCAGCCTGAGCGAGGCATGTTATCGACAGTTCCTGTCTTTCTGTATCTCCCCCATGTCAGAACAGCATCGCTTTTGTTCACTCCGAGACGCCTGGACACTTTCCTTGATGAGAGTACTTCCTGGCACAAAGTAACATTGCGGTTGCTCATTCATGGCTGTTTACATCTTTGGGCGGGTTTAGTGACATCTCTGAACAGTCAAAGGGATTGCGTCTGTGATACAGTAACCACAGTCAACGTCTGCCTTCAGGAGTTCCGGGAACCGGCGTGAGGCAAAACTCTTTTTGATGTGTGTATGAACGTGATAAATTCACTTTAGTCCAGGAAACAGCAGGCTTTCACAAAATTAGCTGGCTTCCATACAGTGCATCTCTTTGTTCCTTAGTGGAATATTAAAAAAGAACTCGCAGGCTTCATTCCAATCTGTTTTTCTTCTTACTTGATACAATAAGGGCAAACACTACTCCCGTTATCCTAAATATCGCTAATTCATCTTTATTCATTAAGCCGCTAGTACATAGCTCGAATTTCTTCAGCTTATAACATCTATTTTCACCTCATTTATTCCATTCCCGAGAATTACCACTAACGATACAATGTTCCGAATGCTGACTCAAAGCTTGCCACGCTGCTATCCCCACAATTGCTCCTTGATTATAGCAAAGTATAAAACAATTGAAATAACCACCTTTTTGCGAATGTATTTAATTCTCAATATTTAATTCAAATCTAAATAATTTTCTTCTTATGCGATGTCACAGGTCAAACGAAATCAATCATCAATGAGTCTTCTGAAATGTATGTCACGCAAAGAAAAGAAAAAAAGTTACTTCTTTCTACGTGATAGGAGTAGAGTGTTCAGTGAAGTAGCTGCGTAAAGAGGAGAAGACGGTATTGGTCTACCCGACAGCGCTGAAAGAGAGGTTAAGAGAGTACAGGGAACAAGTGATTCCATCTTTTGATTTGTATTTCCACTACTTTCGTAGTATAGCTTATTCAGCTGTGCATATGAAACATTATAGATTGTCTGCTGGCATGAAAAGTCCTTGCGGATAACGGTTTCACTGCTAGGTCATTCCTCGTGAAATCAGTAACCTTGTTTTTACTGCAATCATCGGCAGTTGATGTATGGAAACCTTCGGAGTTTTGCTAGTACCGATAATGCTTCAAGCACAAAAGCATTAATGTGACTCCACTTGATCTGAGGTATTCTTCGACTATGTTGAGTGCCGTCGACATGGGGGCTTATTTACTCGGTGCTTCAGTCTGGAACCGCGCGACCGCTACGGTCGCAGGTTCGAATCCTGCCCCGGGCGTGGATGTGTGTGCTGTCCTTGGTTAGTTAGGTTTAAGTAGTTCTAAGGCTAGGGGACTGATGACCTCAGATGTTAAGTCCCATAGTGCTAAGAGGCAGTTGAACCATTTTTAGCTTATTTACTTTGTATATCTATTCCAACATTTTTTACTTGTCAGTAAACAAAACAGTCATGTTCACTGCTGAAACTAATACACTCATTAACCACGTAGGGAGGCCGGACAAACCACGCATTGCTCGACTTCCAGGAGCATATGCAAAGTACTTATCAACGAGGTCAGTTTACATATCGTCTATACCCACAACGTTGTCATCAGCATAAGACTGAAGAAGGGTTAGGAATTAGTTGCTAAGTAATGGCGAAATGACGTGCTTTATTCCAGAAGTTTACTAGCAGTGATGTGAGAGATAGCGTTAATTGCTTCTAGTGTTTACTGAGCTCCGAAGAAAGGGCGATCTTTTACTTGCAGCCGAAGCATATAATTGTAGATATTTTCGACTGCAGCCGCATCTGACAGCTGATTGCCTGTAGATAGTATGCTCAAGACCCGTCCCTCGCTATCTTATCGTTGTATCTGTCGACTCGAATAGATCCACGTATCACGGATCTATATGCGCGTGCACTGCAGTTATTCGAGCAATATATATCTCTGAGAAGCCACAACATGTTTTTGCTGCTCATCCTGTGTACTTCTTTCCTCGCGGTTCATGGTGAGTCTCTTCATGTTACTCAGTTATCGATAAATGTCTTCGTCTTACAAATCGTGTATTATTCGGAGCAAGAGTCTGTGGTTTAACTTAATGTAACCTGAATATTTAACTGCAGTTCCTTAAGGTGTATAAGAGGTGGTGAAGTCATTTTCATCTCGTCTAAAAAGAGATATGGTGCTCGTAAGTCAAGTTGTTGCGTATCCCTTATTTTGTTCCTCTGTCTTTAAGGAAGTTATTGTGACACTAATACTATAATATACATCGTATAATTATTCCTCCTACGTAAACATCCTTTCTGAAATTTGAGCCTCTGTGCGTGAAATAGGTGTGTGATGTATGACCTTATGTACTCATTTGTTTATGTCTATCACTCATCCAGTCGGTGACCATATAGCATTTTAACGGGTAATAATTTCAAGCTATTCAACTACATTTACGCTGCTGATCCATAAAATTACATGAAGTATAAAACTGACGTGAAATGTACAACACGCTCAGATATGCGAGTCATTAACATTTCAGCGGAACCGTGTGAAGTAGACAGGAGTAAATTCTGCATGTAAAGAAAGATTATGAAGTTGATATATCACTCAAAAATCGTATTTGAATATTGTTTTTTTTGTGATAAGATCATGTTATACATCGTGTAAAAACGGATTAATTTTTTATGCAAAGGTATACTCTCTGGATTAAATAGTTTCCGAGGCTGAGAAACCTATCCCTTTGTTTGTAGCCATAATTCATGGAAAGGAAAGCGTTTTACCTACTGTGCCAGAGTACGTCAAATAATTTGTGGACGAGCCACATGTTTCAATGTTAATCCTTTCATTGTACCAGGATAATCAGTCTTTTTTGTTATTTCATAAAATGACATTCGTGAGATCACCTTTGTATGACTCAGCAGCAGGCTAATGCAACACTTACGGTGGTCTCACTGAGCGTAGTTAAATAAAGGTTAAGACCATGCTCAGATAACTCGATTAGACACACAATACGTAGCACACAATAAGGCTTTGAGAGCAATGAGTCAACTGTATGCTTCTGGTGAACTCTCTCATTACTTTACTGATGAAAATATATGTTCACGGTCGCAGTCGGTTAACATAATGGTTTTCGAACCGCGTCATGTTGTAATATAACTGTAATGGATGAGAAACAAACGACGTTGTGGACACTGTTGCAGTGGACTTACTTTCGTTTTTCTGAGGTGAATGACGCAGAGGAATGGAATGGCAAACTTAAATGAATCGTTTCTTTTGTTCTTTTATTTACAGTTATTTTAAACGTGACGCTGTTCTACATCTTGGAAATTTTTATTATAATTTCTGTGGTTTTTATCCTCGAGGAAAGCAGATCCACAAGACTTTCCATAAAAATCGTCTCAACACATACTGTACACCCTCTTCATTACATCTTTTACGTACAGTCATACTGCGATACAGTAAAATAAGTAATCTGTTCCTCATTTCCTTTCTCTCTGACAACTGAAGCTGTATGCCTTATTAAATAAAAAAAATTTAAAAATAAAAGTTTTTTATGCCTAGACCGCAATTTTCCTATCACAATTAATGTTCGATAACTAGTGTCGGTTGCTATCTGCACCGCCTTCAAATCGTTCAACACACGAAGGGGCGATGAATGAGCATTGGAAAGTATCGTTATCTGTAGTCATGCAACAACGTGCATTTTGTAAATACCAAACCAATAAAACAGTACGTAGTCGAAAATGTGACCGCGAGTGAGCCAGTTGGATTCATCGCGATGACGTTTTGAACTACGTACTGTTATTGTTTTGGTACTTACGAATGCATGTTGTGGCATGACTACAGATAACGATGCTTTCCAATGCTTATTCACCTCCTTTTTATATTTTGAACGATTTGAAGATGGTTGCAGATAGCAACCGAAACTAGCAATCGAACATTAACTGTGGTAGGAAAATTGCGGTCTAAGCATTAAAAGCTTTTATTTTTAAAATGTTTTTGTTTAATAAGTCTCAATAAGACCACCGTCTCTCTCACCTGACCACGGTCAGGCTTCACTGAAACTGTACGGATATTTGACTGAGTCCATGATTTATTCTTCCTGTGACCAATGATCTTTTGCCTTTCTTATATGACAGGAAGGTACGGGGATATCTCTCCTTTTCGTACTGAGTCAATCAGTTCACTGCAATGTTATTAGCTTGAGAGGTCGATAGTCTTCAACCCAACGTATACAAGGTAAATAGCGTACGCGTACACGCTAATGCCCTTTTTCTTTTTCGTGGTCGATTCAGGATACTGAAACGAGATATTCGGAAAACGATGGCCCGAAGAAGATGACGTAATTTTAACGTTAATCGTCTTGACTCTTAGTATTTACAGAGATACCGAAGCTCACATGGATCGTTTTGTGGAACAACACACGTTCTTAATTGGATTCAAACGCACCTGAAAAGAAGAATGTAATGCTTATTGATATTGGCGTGTGTGAAAAACGAGTTAGAATTGAAAGGCAAGCTATCGGAATCGGCCAAAGTGGCGCAAAAAAAAAAAAAAAAAACCGCGGGAGGATCCTTATGGAATCTAGAATCACACTTCAAGAAAGGTTGTTCCAGAGCAGTCCGATAAAGTACTATACGACGTGAGAAATCGAGTCTTTAGATTGTCTAATATAGTGATAGAAAAAATGGTTCAAATGGCTCTAAGCACTATGGGACTTAACATCTGTGGTCATCAGTCCGCTGGACTTAGAATTACTTAAACTTAACTAACCTAAGGACGACATAAAAGTTTTCTGGGTTTGGTACCGCGTCATAATGTAAAAAACTACTGCTGCTATAGAAAAACCAACGTTTCGGCCACGATTGCAGCGGCCTTCTTCATTAGACCCAGAAGAAGGCCGCTGTAATCGTGGCCGAAACGTTGGCTTTTCTATAGAAGCAATTGTTTTTTTACATTATGACGCGGTACCAATCCCAGAAACTTTTATGTCGACTGACTCTCGCCGCGGAAGCCTACGCAATTATATTAACCTAAGGACATCACACACGTCCATTCCCGAGGCAGGATTCGAACATGCGACCGTAGCAGTCGCGCGGTTCCGGACTGAGGTCCTAGAACCGCTCGGCCACCACGGCCGGCAGCCGGTCGTAACCGGGACAGTGCAGCCAGCCGTCTGCGTTTATTTGTGAGGAGAAATTGACGCTGTTCACTTCCGCTCGCGGGAGCTGACACCACTGCCGGGAAGCTATCTTCCACTACAAGAATCACGGCAGGGTTCAAAATCAGCAGGTGCATCCTGCGCTGAATTACAGAGTCATGTCACGACGGTGGGCGTGCTGCGACAGGCGTCCCGCATAAAACAGTCTTGCTTCGCTATTGACGTCAAGCCGGCTACTGGACAGCCACTGCATCAGGAACCGCCGGCTCCACTTCTAGCAGCCCACAACGAAGGGGGCGTAACTATTTCTAATAAAATATGTGACTTTTCGTACTTCTTTCTTGAGCCATCAGCGGTCTGCATCCTGACGTTCACCCAAGGCCTCAACTCAACCCTACCACTGTAGTGGCCCTCCGCATAGGGCCTCGACACAGTCAATGGGAAACAACTTGGACTTATATATTAAGAGAACCATAAAGTTACGAGAATCACTGTGGGTGACATGTTTAGTTTCCTGATTTGTGTATTAAATTTAATAACATTGTCGAGTGGCATCAGTAGTCACAGTTGTCCGACGAAAGGTATTTTATCTTTAAGAAGCATGTAATACAGCAGCAATTCTTCCTGAACTCAGAATTCAATACAAGATATTTTTCCGTGGACAGTGTCCTTTTTCATGATTGAAAATAGGTCGTGTCTCTATTTCAGTGGTTATAGGTAATGGCCATGGGGCAAAATGGTATATATGTGCGCAAATGCAGATGTTCCATAAAATCTGTTCACACGAAAACGACGATGTATACACGTTGGAAAAAGTTTACCAAGCCTCTTCTGACATACTAGAAGTTAACATTTCAGTTCCATTAGTAAAAACCATAGCTACGCCCTGTATCTCTTTATAAAGTAGGGCCAAGAAGAAATACATTATAAATCACGGACTGAAAGTACGTCTAGCGGCCTTTGCACCTTAACAGCCGATTCCGGCCGAATTGCGCTTCAGTTTTAACATGTTTACGTTTCGGGAAAAGTTCCAACGCCAACACTGACGAGTGTTTTATCTCGGTACTTGCCATTTCAAGATCTTACGAATTGTGATAATTTTTTTAAAAAAATGCTTGCTTCAGTGTCTCGGTTGATACAAGGATTTAGAGGATTAATGTTGCAACATAATTACGTGCTTGTCTGCGTTCGCCTGAAACCTCGTTTCCATATCTTTAAAAGTTGATGAAAAAAGGGTGTTACGTCAAACGCTGTTCAGCTTGTAGAGATTCAATTTTGCGTTCTTCCTTCCATGTGGCAAAGGCGGTTTAGTTTCGAAAAAGTGGAGAAAGTCATGAGAAAAATTTTCTTGAAGGTATCGATGAAACATTGAACTGTAATGCCCTGTAGCCGTTGAGATCATTTTGGGTGGAGAATGAGTTCGGTTCGTAGAAGACCAGGATAGGAAAGCGGCCGTCCTTTCCTGACCATCCCATGGTCTGCTTGAACCGATGTCGGGAAACCATGGAAACCTCACTTCATCCGATAGCGAATCTAATAAAAGCACAGCGATTTCTAACCCAGTAGAAACACCGAGATGTCATGACAAATAATTGCCCATAAAAGACAGAGACCAACACTGAAACTTGCATCACGCACCTCTCGTGCCTGAGAAAACTGAGGGGAATTTAATTTTATCCATCACACGAAAAGGAAAAAAAAAACAGCAAGCAGTTTTATATTATTACACATTAATTTCTGGGATTATGCCCTCAATATCAAGTCACTTTTTACATAGTAAAAATACGCCAATTTACACAAAACAGAGTGCTTTGAACCATGGAGATAAAATGAGGGATACAATGCTTCAGAGGATAAGAAGGTATGATGAACAAATGACCCAAAATGCATTATTTCCGTGCTTGAGGGGCTTAACTAAATGTAAATCCACAAATTCTCTCCATCCCCCTCTCTCCCCCTAAATCCTACCCCATTGAAAAAGATACTTGTTACATCTCATGCCTACATAAACTGCCAATAATGTTATAGCCCAATGCAACTCGATTGACCAACTTTGTAACTGGATTTCTCAAGACAGTTCTTTTAGTTAGAGACGCAGGATATATCTCATGCAGGTCATCGTGAACGGACCGTCGGTCCCTCAAGACAGTCGCCCATAATCGCCGCCAACACATTATCGCAGAATCCTCACCGATTATTCGGAACCATCACATGACGGAGATTCTCTGCAGCTCATAGACAACGAGAACAGCAGGGAGTTATCCATTGGAATGCACTATATTGGCAGGTGTATGGATCTTACCGGTGATGGAGCGTGTCAATTGTAAGTTCGTAGGCTCCCACGGCCGGTATCATTTTGGGTAATATAATTTTGGGTATTGGACCGGGTCATTGTAAAGCACAAAATCAACTAAATTTCCGACGTTCGATCGAACTGCTGCGGTTCTCTTCAGATTGGTTCACAGTCAACCACCCTGAAGAGTACCGCAGCAAGTCGGTCGAAACGTCGGCACGTTAGTTGATTTAGCAGTTTACTACGACGAGGCCTAATATGTATAATTATTTTATCCGAGGAGGTAATTATTTCTCGCTTATTCCTTATCCTCTAAAGAACGTTTCTGACAGTTTATCCCCATTATTTAATATCGTCACGTACATCTATAACATGCACATTGCTGTGCTCCTTGGTGTAATTTGATGTATAGCTAATATGCTTGAAGGGCAGAGATTGAGTCTCGAAATTCATTGCAGTTTTTGAGGGTAAAATATAGTGACTCGAGCGAATATTTAGCAATCCTCGCACAAAAGTGGTACACGTAAGGTGTTTTACTCGTTACAGCATTTCGTTCACCATTTCAGACTGAACAGTGCGCTGTTATCCATGTCAGGCAGCATTTTCCTCTTGTAGTGGCCGTGCCTACAGCAGGCTGTCCGCCTTCCCACAGGCTCAGCGCAGGAGCGCATCGTGGGCGGCGTGGATGCGTCTCCTGGCGACTTCCCGTACGTGACGTCACTGCACCGCAACGGCGAGCACAACTGCGGCGCCAGCGTGCTGGACTCCTCGTGGCTGCTCACCGTCACCCACTGCGTCAACTTCGAGTAAGCGCGGGCGCCCGCCACCTGCTGTGCCCGATATGTCGCTCGTAGAAAAAGTGCCATTCTTGAATTGGAGCTATTGCTGCTGCCATTTGTATTACAGGTCCTATTACAGCACCTAAGAAAAGAGAAAGAATTGCAAGGAGAGTAGGCTGCACGTGTGTACAAATAAAATCAGTGTACAATACTTTCATCATATTGTGCGAATCAAAAAGAATATTATTAGGCATAAGAACGTTATTAGACATAAAGAGCTCACTCGTTTAGTTTTATTTTGTCGCTACCACACAGTTTAAATGGTAGTCCAACCAGTGGAGTAAAGACATCGTTTATACCGCTAGCAGAAAAAATCCCAAAGAACCATAAATAATATGAAAGGAATTCGACAAAGGACTAGTTAATCACAAGAAAACCCATCGTCATTGTCTACAACAGAGAGGCGATAGAATTTTGGAGAGTACACGTAGAAAAATAACGTACTGGCATTAACGTGTCGCCGGCCGAAGTGGCCGTGCGGTTAAAGGCGCTGCAGTCTGAAACCGCGAGACCGCTACGGTCGCAGGTTCGAATCCTGCCTCGGGCATGGATGTTTGTGATGTCCTTAGGTTAGATAGGTTTAACTAGTTCTAAGTTCTAGGGGACTAATGACCTCAGCAGTTGAGTCCCATAGTGCTCAGAGCCATTTGAACCATTAACGTGTCAGTAAGTTATTTCAGGGCCATACTGGGAAATATTTCACAAGATTTTCTTTTTGTATCAATTAGCTTATCGTGATTTTTAATCACGCTTGAATGTGACGAAGAAATGAAATTTATTAAATACTCCAAGAAAGTTCCTTTGGCAACGCCTTTTCATTTGTTCAGGAACATGTCGCGATGAAGAAATTTCTATCAGAGTCATCATTTTCTTAATGTTTGTCAGGTGCACTATTTGTACTTTTCTGGCACCTAAGGCCCATATTCGGCAACACTTATCACAAAGATGTATTTGTTTAATATTCACATACTTGCAAAGTCCTATATTCACATTTCTTCTTGTTTCACCTGTGTATATCTACAAAGTTAATTTACAGTTAATCTGCAGGATGTTACGATTAACTTTGTCCTTCATTTTATTACTTGTGTAATAGCTGATTCTAATTATTGGTTACTCGGAACAGATTTTCTGCGCTGTATGAGCTTTTGGACGATGATGAAAAAATACTGGGAGAGAGGGAAGAATCTGTTAGTTGTATCCTTAAATGTTAAAGTGACGTGAGAGTTTTGTAAAGGAGAAGCTATGGAAGTACCTGAGAAAAAGGAATGTATCTGAAGACCTGGTCAGGTAAAACCACATGCTGTCCCAGGACTGTATCAGCTGTGTACAAGTCGGAGAAGACGATCTTCGAGGTTTCAGACCAAAACAAGAGTTCAGCAAGGCAGTGTTCAAATGGTTTAAATGGCTCTGAGCACTATGGAACTTAAAATTTGAGGTCATCAGTCCCCTAGAACTTAGAACTACTTAAACCTAACTAACCTAAGGGCATCACAGACATTCATGCTCGAGGCAGGATTCGAACCTGCGACCGTAGCGGTCGCGTGGTTCCAGACTGATGCGCCGAGAACCGGTCGGCCACAGCGGCCGGCAGCAAGACAGTGTATTGTCCCCACTACTGTTCATCACTGTTGTGGATGATATAATAAAGAACACCAAGAAAAGTATTTGTGAAATAAATGCAGTGACTTTGCACATGGTGTCATGAACTGGGGAGAAACAGAAGTTCCGATTGGACTCAAGGTATAGAAATCCTGGTTTCAGCATTATAACCTCCACATTAGAGAGGCCAATACAGTAGTGGTGGCAGTCAACAGAGATGGGCATCCCACAAATATGAAACTAGGAGTCCACCGCATAAAGTGTGCAGACAGTTTTCCATACCTCTGGAGTATAATCTCTAGGGAAAATTCGATTAGACGGGAGATTAGTAACAGAGTGAAAAAGGTTGCTGAATTCTATCAACAAGGGAGAACACTTTAATTTGGCACCAAGATACCAACAAAAGCAAAATTAGTTATGTTCAATAGCTAATTCGTACCAATGTTCCAGAATTCTCATTCTGGAAACATCCCCCAGGCTGTGGCTAAGCCATGTCTCCGCAATATCATTTCTTTCAGGAGTGCTAGTTCTGAAAGTTTCGCAGGAGAGCTTCTGTAAAGTTTGGAAGGTAGGAGACGAGGTACTGGCAGAAGTAAAGCTGTGAGGACGGGGCGTGAGTCGTGCTTGGTTAGCTCAGTTGGTAGAGCACTTGCCCGCGAGAGGCAAAGGTCCCGAGTTCGAGTCTCGGTCCGGCACACAGTATTAATCTGCGAGGAAGTTTCATACCAATATTGCTCTACATTACCGAAGCATGCAGCATCACAAAGAAAATCATCGAGGCACCAGGTATCCGAAATGAATTACCTTTGATAAACGATCCAGAAAACTAAAGTGGAAAAGTTAAGAAAGAGAAGATCAAGAAGAAAGCCGGAATATATCCATCTATTTTAGGCAGAATTAGCAGATCCACACTACTATGGTAACGGCATGTAATGGGCTTCGTTACTACAAGAACAGCTCAAGTCAAATTGGAAACATAGTTGGAACGATAATGTCCAGGTGGTAGAACCAAAACTCGTTGGTTGAGCATAATCAACGAAGGCCTCGCTGTCAGAGGGAGGACAGCAGTTGATGTCCTCCGTGACAGACTCTACTTGGACGGAAGAAAATGGAAGAGGATGATGAGCAGAACGCTGGAAACCGGAACTGTAGGCCTATAGCGATGATGATATGGAGTTTGTGTATTGTGTCGAGTTCTGCTCTTGGCTCAAGTATTTTGTACCCATTCAGCCGAAAAGATATTTTATCGGCTGGATAACATGCGTTTGTATGCTTCCTGCGTACACGTAAATTACGAGTATGTATCCCACGTATATTAAGACACTGGAAGAAGAAATGTATACTTGTCTGGTGACAGACCGTCGAGATGATATTCTGATATATCGTTTTCAATTTTTTTCTTTTTTATTTTCAATGTATTTTACTCTTTTACTTTCATTTTACTTTATTTTTTTCATTAATCTCAGTTCCTTTTACCGTTTCTTACTGACGATTGTCACGTACCTATCCAGATACGTAAACGTTGTAAAATATGAGTGACAAAGATTGTACAACATTATAAAATCGAAGTCGAATAACGTACTTCCTAGAAGTTTTATTAGCTACAATATCTGTATCGACAAACACCTGACATTCCACCCCACACAAAATTTTTCAGTAGACCCAATGTCTAAGACACTTACAACCTCCGGTAACACGAATCTTTTGAAACATCATCACTATTATTCGTCCGAACCATCTGTAATAGTACATAATAAGTTGTATTTGTCATAAAAAGCATAAAGTCTCTGTTTTAACTACTTACTGTGTGTCTTTATGTGAAAGGTCAGGCGTTTTTTCTCTGGTATAAAAATATATTACAACGCCAACAATATCTGAAGTGTACTGTATGAATCAAGTACCTATATTAGGAGAGGTTCTGCATCTGGAGTTACGTTATCCCTAAAAGTCACACAAATGCAAGACAACAGCTGTCAAGAACTAAGAGTTCGGGATAGGTAGGTGAAAACCTAATGCTCATAGGGGATTACAACGCAGAGGCAGGAAAAGGATGAAAGCGACACTTATAGAAAGATTTTGCTCTGGTAGTAGGAATGAAACAGGCGGAGGTCTCCTTGAGTTCTGCAGTAAAATTCTGCTATTGACAACAAATACACTGTTCGAGTATCACACGAGGAGGAGGTAAACTTGACAAGGCATTTAAGCATTGAAAAATATCTGCTGGTTTAAACCATAGTGACACAGAGTTTTCGAAATCAGGTATCAGATTTTATTATGTACTGAGGACATATATATACTTACATTATAGTTAACAATCAATGTGTAAAATGTGGGATAGTGAAGTAGCGTGTAATGTTAAGATGGGTTTGAATTGGTCTGGTGACCGAGCGAGGTGGCGCAGTGGTTAGCACACTGGACTCGCATTCGGGAGGACGACGGTTCAATCCCGTCTCCGGCCATCCTGATTTAGGTTTTCCGTGATTTCCCTAAATCGCTTCAGGCAAAGGCCGGGATGGTTCCTTTGAAAGGGCATGGCCGATTTCCTTCCCCATCCCTCCCTCACCCGAACTTGCACTCCGTCTCTAATGACCTCGTTGTCGACGGGACGTTAAACACTAATCTCCTCCTCCTGAATTAGTGTGAGGCTCTAGATATTGCGATAATGAACACCAGAGCAGGAAGTTCAATTGAAAACGAATTAAACTTCCTAAATGATTAATCACAGTCGTTGGACAGACAAATATAGTTCCATGGAAGGTATCTAAGAAGATACCTTTGGTGACAATAAAAAAACTTCAATTGATTGGTGAAAGAATGAAATACATAACTATTACAGATAAGAACAGAAAAAGCAAACAACAATACATCATTTGGGAATGAAATGGTTTCAGGATAAATATGAATAAAACGTAAATAGCTGTCGGCGGGACAGATTCAGCACGTAGGAAATTGAAGATAACTTTCGTCGAAATTAAAAGGAAGGGCAACACATTTAAGAGTGCAAAACTAATAACGCAGAACAAAGAGTTGATAGAGGGTAAAGAGCACATTGAGGTCCTTTACGAGAGAGAGCGAGAGAGAAACCTTTCTGCTGACGTGATACAACAGCAAATGCTAATCGATTTGGAAGACATACGAAATTCAGTATTACACAGGGTGTGTATGTTACATACTTTTACGGAGGATAGAGAAGCGTAAACGAATCAATTTGAGGTAATGGACCCTGGTCCTGAAACGACCAAGTCGAAAGTTATAAGTGAAAATCTTTCTGACATCTCTGATATTTACCGGTACTGTTGTTGCTAAGACTGTAGTGTAGGCAACTGTCAGAAGTGTTGGCATGGACCAAAAGAAGAAAACAATGTTTAGTAAATATGGGCTCTCAGATACATACCTTAGCATCTGTGGGCACTGGTTCACGTTCAGTAGTGTGAAACACATCTCTGCTACTACAATCTCTTTGGTTTCCATATTTTTGGAGGAAGAAATATGGATAAAAACAAAGAAACGTGTCCAGTGAATAGAGCTATAAAACGCACAGATTAAGAACCATGCGCTCTCATCCAGTAGAAGATACGTGTTTCACAGCGTGACACAGAAGACTTGGGAGCAAAAAGGAATGAACAGAAAACATTCATTCATACCTTCGAAATTCATTAGGGGGAACTGCTAACCAAATGATTATGCAAATGAGTGGGTGAAATTGATGTTTTTAGTTACAGACTATCGGACTTCTGGAAGAATATCATCAACAGAATCGTGAAACTAGCAAAGGCAGATAAATGAGAAACCTATGGCACAATCTGCTTACCAGATCATTGTTTGCAGTTCCTGACAAAATTAACATACAGAGTAACGGAACCGAAGACTGACGATCTGTTAGATGACGATCAATTTGATTTTAAGCATGGTAAAGGCATCAGATAGACTACAATGTAAACTGGAGTGCGATTTTTTTAAATTTTCAGAAAAATATGTGTACACTCTATTGACGAACGGGTAATATAAAACGTGTACAAGAACCAAGACGGTACAATAAGAATGAAAGACCAAGAGTCAATTGCTCAGATTAAAACAGGTGTAGAGAAATAGTGAACTTTCTCTCCAATATAGTTCAACTGTACATCGAAAGTAGTGGTGGAAATAAAGGAAATTTTCTGAGTGGGATTGTCATTCAGAGCGAAAAATTCGGTGATAGTATTCGTTAATGACGTTGTTTTTATTACTGAAAGCGAGGAAGAATTACAGGACCTTTTGGAAGCAATAAACGTTTTAAGGAGCACAGTGCGTTGACTGAGACTTTTGCTCCTTTGATCCTTTGTTCATGCGACTGTTTCTTTTCCAGTACATTAGTGAGAAACTGTTGGCTTTGAACGTCACTATTCATAAAATAACTGGTCTGACTGAACCTATTAATAGGATCGTTTGGAGACTCACTATCTGTACATGTTATACGAGATATGTTGTTGATAATACTGTCCTCTACAACCAACTTCCACTGATTTTAATTACTAATGAAAACGACTACAGCACTATTAGTACACATTTACTGTGTCACAACCGGTTTCGTTGTTTTATAATATCTTCTGGTTGTCGTATGTATCATAAGAGACAAAATTTAACGACGGTTACATATTCTGCTGACCACCTAACGGAAGCATTGGTGAGCAGCAAGTGCGTGCGATACGGCATGTGCTAGTGTGCTCGACATGCCGTCTCGCATGCTGTAGCAACCTGTAGCAATGAGTACAACTGCAGCATACGATTATGTAAGCGAAGTATGCAGATGTGGGGAAAGGAGTAGAAGAAGAGGTTACAGGAGACCGTGGACTTGGGGCAGAGAATGAGAGAGGAGAAAAACTAATTGAGTTCTGTAATAAATTTCAGCTAGTAATACTCTGTTCAAGAATGACAAGAGAAGGAGGTATACATGGGAAAGAACGGATGATACTGGAAGATTTCAGTTAGACTATACCATAGTCAGACAGAGACTCCGAAATCAGATAATCGATTGTAAGGTGTACCCAGAAGGATATTTAGACTCAGATCACAATATGCTGAAGAGTTTAGTCAAGAAGAATCAATACGCAAAGAAGTGGGATACAGAAGTACTATGGCATGGCGTGATATGCTTCAATTTCTCTTAGGCTATAGATACAGCAATAAGGGATAGCTCAGTAGGTAGCGCAGTTGAAGAGGAATGGACATCTCTAGTAAGGGCAAACAGAGAAGTTGCAAAGAAATGCATATGTACAAACGGCGTAACTGTTAAGAAACCATAAGTAGCAAAAGAAATACCTCAGTTGATCGAAGAAAGAAAGAAGTACAAAAACGTTCATGGAAATTCAGTAATACAGAAATACACACCAAAACAAGTTTTGCATCAGCTCGGTTCCCAGAACTCCTGAAGACAGACCTTGACTGTGGATATAGCATCACAGACACATTCCCTTAGTCTGTTCAGAGATGTCACTAAACCCGCCCAAAGATGTCAACAACCATGCATGAGCAGCGCCTATTAGACGGAGGGGGTCCGACAGCCTATCAGTTCCACTCATTCCACCAGGAAGGAGGTATATGGTTCATGTTGTCTGTAGTTCAACCATGTCTCGACGGTCAATATCGCGGTTCGATAGCGTCCACATTGTTACTTTGTGCCAGGTATGGCAATAAAAAATGCAGTAAATGAAGCAGGCAAAAAGAAATACAAACGTCTCAAAAATGACATCGACAGGAAGTGCAAAATGTCTAAGCAGGGATGGCTTGTCTCACTAGGGGTAAGATAGATACTGCCTACAGGAAAATTAAAGAGACCTTTGGAGAGAAGAGAACCACTTGTTTGAATATCAAGACCAAAGATGGCAACCCAGTTCTAAGCAAAGAAGGGAAGGCAGAAAGGTGGAAGGAGTATATAGAGGGTTTATACAAGGGCGAAGTACTTGAGGACAATATTATGGAAATGGAAGAGGATGTAGATGAAGACGAAATGGGAGATAAGATACTGCGTGAAGAGTTTGACAGAGCACTGAAAGATCTGAGTCGAAACAAGGCCCCGGGAGTAGACAACATTCCATTAGAACTACTGATGGCCTTGGGAGAGCCAGTCATGACAAAACTCTACCATCTGGTGAGCAAGATGTATGAGACAGGCGAAATACCCTCAGACTTCAAGAAGAATATAATAATTCCAATCCCAAAGAAAGCAGCTGTTGACAAATGTGAAAACTACCGAACTATCAGTTTAATAAGTCACAGCTGCAAAATACTAACGCGAATTCTTTACAGACGAATGGAAAAACTGGTAGAAGCCGACCTCGGGGAAGATCAGTTTGGATTCCGTAGAAATGTTGGAATACGTGAGGCAATACTAACCTTACGACTTACCTTAGAAGGAAGATTAAGAAAAGGCAAACCTAAGTTTCTAGCATTTGTAGACTTAGAGAAAGCTTTTGACAATGTTAACTGGAATACTCTCTTTCAAATTCTGAAGGTGGCAGGGGTAAAATACAGGGAGCGAAAGGCTATTTACAATTTGTACAGAAACCAGATGGCAGTTGTAAGAGTCGAGGGGCATGAAATGGAAGCAGTGGTTGGGAAAGGAGTGAGACAGGGTTGTAGCCTCTCCCCAATGTTATTCAATCTGTATATTGAGCAAGCAGTAAAGGAAACAAAAGAAAAATTCGGAGTAGGCATTAAAATTCATGGAGAAGAAGTAAAAACTTTGAGGTTCGCCGATGACATTGTAATTCTGTCAGAGACAGCAAAAGACTTGGAAGAGCAGTTGAACGGAATGGACAGTGTCTTGAAAGGAGGACATAAGATGAACATCAACAAAAGCAAAACGAGGATAATGGAATGTAGTCAAATTAAATCGGGTGATGCTGAGGGAATTAGATTAGGAAGTGAGACACTTAAAGTAGTAAAGGAGTTTTGCTATTTAGGGAGTAAAATAACTGATGATGGTCGAAGTAGAGAGGATATAAAATGTAGACTGACAATGGCAAGAAAATCGTTTCTGAAGAAGAGAAATTTGTTAACATCGAGTATAGATTTAAGTGTCAGGAAGTCGTTTCTGAAAGTATTTGGAGTGTAGCCATGTATGGAAGTGAAACATGGACGATAGCTAGTGTGGACAAGAAGAGAATAGAAGCTTTCGAAATGTGGTGCTACAGAAGAATGCTGAAGATAAGGTGGGTAGATCACGTAACTAATGAGGAGGTACTGAATAGGATTGGGGAGAAGAGAAGTTTGTGGCACAACTTGACTAGAAGAAAGGATCGGTTGGTAGGACATGTTTTGAGGCATCAAGGGATCACAAATTTAGCATTGGAGGGCAGCGTGGAGGGTAAAAATCGTAGTGGGAGACCAAGAGATGAATACACTAAGCAGATTCAGAAGGATGTAGGTTGCAGTAGGTACTGGGAGATGAAGAAGCTTGCACAGGATAGAGTAGCATGGAGAGCTGCATCAAACCAGTCTCAGGACTGAAGACCACAACAACAACAACAACAACATGGCAATGTTGTTCGGACATGGAGAAGGTACAGAGAGACAGGAACTGTCGATGACATGCCTCGCTCAGGCCGTCCAAAGTCTGCCACTGCATTGGATGGCAGTTACCTACCGATTATGGCTCGGAGGAAACCTGACAGCGACTCCACCATGCTGAATAATGCTTTTCGTGCAGCCAAAGAACGTCGTGTTACGACTCAAGCTGGGCGCAATAGGCAGCATGATGAGCAACTTCACTCCCGGCGTCCATGCCGAGGTCCATCTTTGCAACAACGACACCATGCAGCGCGGTACAGATGGGCCCAACGACATGCCGAATGGACCGTTCAGGATTGGCATCCGATGAGTGTCGCATAGGGCTTCAACCAGACAATCGTTGAAGACTTATTTGGAGGCAGCCCGGTCAGGCTGAACGCCTTAGACACACTGTCAGGTGGAAGTTCCCTGATGTTTTGGGGTGGCATTATGTATGGCTGACGTACGCTGGTGGTCATGGAAGGCGCCGTAACTACTGAACGATACCTACAGATTATGGCTCGGAGGAACCCTGACAGCGACTCCACCATGTTGAATAATGCTTTTCGTGCAGCCAAAGAACGTCGTGTTACGACTCAAGCTGGGCGCCAAAGGCAGCATGATGAGCAACTTCACTCCGACCGACCGATAGCGCAACCATATCGGCAGCGTACTGGCGAGGCATTCGTCCTCATGGACGACAATTTGCGTCCCCAACGTGCACATATTGTTAGTGACTTCTTTCAGGACAAAGACATCGCTCGACTAGAGTGGCCAGCATGTTCTCCAGACATGAACCCTATCGAAAATGCCTGGGACAGATTGAAAAGGGCTGTCTATTGCAATGTGTGGTTTTCATGAGCAATAAAAAGGGCGGAAATGCTGTTTACGTTGATCTCTATTCCAATTTTTTGTACAGGTTCCGGAACCCTCGGATCCGAGGTGATGCAAAACATTTTTTAGTGTGTGTACAAGTCGTTAGGGAATGAAATGAAAAGGAAGTGCAGGGAAGCCAAGACGAAATGGCTGCATTGAAAATGTGTGGAAATCGAGAAAGAAATCATTGTTTGAAGGACTGACTTAGCATATAGGGAAGCCAGAATAACCTTCGGTGACTTTAAAAGCAACGGTGGTAACATTAAGGGAGAAGGGAATTCCACCGTTAAATGCAGAGGGGAGAACGGGAAGGTATGAAGAGTACATTGAAGGCCTCTATAATGTGGAAGATCTGTCTGATGTGATAGAAGAAGAGACAGGAGTCGATTTAGAAGAGAAAGGGGATCCAGTATTAGAATCAGAATTTAAGAGAGCTCTGGAGGACTTGGGATCAAATAAGGTAGAAGGAATAGATAACAATCCATCAGAATTTCTAAAATCATTGAGAGAAATGCCAAAAAAAGACGACTATTCATATTGGTGTGTAGAATGAATGAGTCTGACGGCATACCATATGACTCTCTGAAAAATATCATCCACACAATTTCAAGGACTGCAAGAGCTGACAAGTGCGAGAATTATCGCAGAATATGGATTCAGAGTAAATCGAAGAAAGACGAAGGTAATTCCAGCGAATACTTCCCTTTTTCTCGTAAATCGCGTACTAATGTATAATATTAAAATGATTTCATGGGCAAAAATATGCATTGTATATGGCGCGCGTGCATACACACAAACACACACACACACACACACACACACACACACACTGCATGTTGTTCAACCTGTCTGTTCTCCACCGGTAAGACCCTAGTATTAAAATGCAAGAGGCAGTTACAGTGCGGCCCCATGTGATATATTCTCAAAAGTACCCGAATGACCTGAATTATTAATTAAACAAATGCGTCACACAACGCTCGCCTTTCCTCCAGCGATAACCTAGTACTAAAAGGGTAGCCCCATCTGGACTGTCTTCAAAAGTATCCGAACGACCTGAATTATTCGACCTGAATTATTTTTCGGAAAAAATATGTCACTGTCCTCCCTGTAAGCCAATCAGAGCCTAGTACTACTACTGTATTGTAGCCCTATTTGGGAAGCGCTAAGAGGTCAGAGAGAATTTATCAAAAAACAGGTCATTGTAACTGAATTGTCTAAACTACCACTCTTATCGCAACCTCTCCTGTCTGAGTGTATCTCAGCTGCCTCGCGTCGCAGCGAACGCGAGTTTTACTCCTGCCTCGATGATGTGGGTGAATACGTAGTCCTTGCAGTGTGTCCCTGTTTAGCAGAGGAATCTCAACATATCAGAGTGAATACACTTGTAATATCACACAAATGTAAACTTGAGCGTGTACTTGTTTCAGCACAGAAAACCTGACAATCCTGGCTGGTACTGTGGATCAGACGTCTGGGGGCTCCTTGCATACGGTCACAAAGGTGGTAATCAACCCTGACTACAATCCAAGAGATGGATATGTCAACGACATCGCACTCATAAAGGTAAATTTCGCACTTGATCATCGCTAACGTTATTCAGCGCAATTTTAGTATAATCAGAAATATTTGAGATAGACTCAGTTATTAGTTTCAAAACACAATCAGAATTTGACTCTGATGACCTCTGTTGATGGACTAGGAAGAGACGGAAAATGTACACTTGTAGCAACTATCAATACAATCCTTTGTGTAGGGTTGGGAACATCTACATTTTTTGAGCGATTTATTCGATGTTATTGCCTATATTAAATCACCCTCCCTAGCGTCTAAAATAAGTCTCACTCGCAACAAGTGGTGATCAACTTGGTATTATGGTGTCATGCCCATTCTAATAATTTGCCTAGTTACGTTCACTGCGAAACTCCAACCATTCTGGTTAAAATGGAGATTTATTGCTTAGTTTCATGGACATGAACTTGGAATGACTGCTATTAGTGGTATGCCTACTGAAATTACTTTTACACAAATTCCTAGCTGTGGGGTATCGCAGGAAGTCTCCCGCTTTACACGTTTCTGTCATTTCACACAGTTTATTCCAACGTAATATGTGTTCTGTTTGTTTTTTGGTGAGTGAGTGTTCACCCTCGACTTAAGATTCGCTTCAACAATACATTGTTTGCTGTCTCCCAAGAGATAGTTAAGTCTGTTTCTAGCTAATTGTTTCTTCTGCAACATACATTTCATCTTTCATTGTCGTGCAATTTGTAATATTAAATTGCAATAGCTAGTTTTATATTTCGCACAGACGTTTATCAATACGGATCTTTAGATAAGTTAAATTCGAAATTGTACTTCTAAAGTTTGCTTTGCATCACTTATATATTTGCAGTTAATATTCAGCTGTGCTGCGTAAATTATAGCGGCTGTTAGCGGCAAACAACCGGTGCTGGACTGTTGAGACGTAACAATATTCTTAAACTTTTGTAATTTCTCCATTTTGGCTGAGGTTTCTTAACAATTGTAATGGCATTTGAAAATAGTGACGTGTAGATCAGTTTCAAGAAGGCTAATTTTATTTCACAACTGTAATAAAAATTACGTTAGCAAGAGATTTCGGATTTCTCATATTTGTTGTTCTGGTTTGCTCAGCCTCCGTATAAAGTAAGAGAAAATGTTAACGTGAAGTTATGGGAATTTTCATTGAGATTAGGTTAGACTCCCACAGGAGCAGTGCATTGTCCACAGATATGATTAAGAGTATGTTTACCGCTGTACCTGATTATCTGAAACCGGACATCTCACAACGTGACACATGGTGAGCTTAAAATTAAAGCCTGGGACGTACACTGAGGTCACAGAAGTCATGGGATAGCGATAACCACCTGTATAGATGGCGGTACAAAGGTACAAAAGGGCAGTGCGTTTTCGGAGCTGTCGTTTGTACTCGGGTGATTTATATGAAAACGTTTCCACCTTAGTATGGTCGCACGACTGGAATAAACAGATTTTTAACGCGAAATAGTAGTTGAAGCTAGGCGCATGGGACATTCCATTTCGAAAATAGTAGGAAATTCAATATCCTGAGATCCACAGCGTGAGCCCCAATACCAAGTTTCAGGCATTACCCCACACCACGGACAACGCAGTGCCCGACGGCCTTCACTTAACGATCGAGAACAGCGTAGAGTTTTCAGTGCTAAGAAACAAGGAACACTGCGTGAAATAACCACAGAAATCTATGTGGGACATACGATGAACGGATCCGTTAGGACAGTGCGGTGAAATTGTGCGTTAATGGGCTGTGGCAGCTGCCGACCGGCGAGAGAGCCTTCGTAACAGCATATCACCCGCGTCCCCTGTCCTGCGCTCGTAACCATATCGGTTGGACCCTAGACGACGGGAAAACCGTGACTTGAGCGGATGAGTCCCGATTTCAGTTGTTAAGAGGTTATGATAGGGTTCGAGTGCGGTGCAGACTGCATGATATCATGGACCCAGGATGTCAACAAGGTACTGTGGAAGCAAATGGGGGTTCCATAGTGGTGTGGGCTGTGTTTACATGGTTATCTTCAGCTACTTGCAGATCGTTTGCAGCTATTCATGGACTTCATGTTCCCAAACAATGATGTAATTTTTATGGACGGCCATAAGCTATGTCACCGATTTGAAGAACATTCTGGACAATTACAGCGAATTATTTGACCACCCAGATTTATCGAAGGTAATCGAGAGGTCAGATCGTTCACAAAATCCCACACACTTTTGAAATTATGGACGGCTATAGAAGTAGCATGGGTTAAATGATTTTGCAGGGGACTGCCAACGACTTGTTGAGTCCATGCCACTTCGAGTTGGCAAAAGGAGGCCCAAAACGATATTTTTCTGTTTCTTCTGACGTCTACACGTCGCAAGGCTGTTGTAACTCTTCATGATACGAATGTTCAAATATTATTGCTATTTAGTGACCTTTATTTCCTAGGAATGCCAAGCAATATATGGAAAATAACTTTGTCAATGATTTCTTCTATAGATATGCTGCATGTTTCCGTAAATTTTTATATGATTCACCACATGCCGACTACGTTCCCAACTGCCGGATGTTTTGTCAGATCTGTTTGTCACTGGAGTATTATATACTGGATTTCTTTTAATGATCTTTGACATGTAGTTAAGTAAATAATTTCGGCTATTTATGCACAAGTAATAACTGCATATTGTCAGGATCAACCTCTGCTCTAAGCGTTACATGAACACTGTGTCAACCTCAGCGTCGATGTCGGATAAACAAGGCGCGTAAAAGGCACTGTCGAACGAGCTGACCTGAAGGGCAAAGCGGTTTTATTCCAAACAGCAGTACATACAAACACATTGTTTACGGCTCCCACATAAGGCAACGATTGTCCACGATTGTGTGGTATTTTACAAGGGACGCTGCAGTATCTCATCGGACTTGTAGCGACGGCGTTCGTCGTTGTACAGTATTTAGATGAGAAAGCCTGTGTAACATTATAGCACGTGGGATAACGGCAAGCAGAAAGACATTACAGGCTTTCGACAGCATTACCGAAAAAAACGACCTTTTTGGATTCTCATGTACGACACGCAGTTCTGGACTTCTCTGGTGATTTCTGCAAAATAATTTGCCAAATCGTAGAATGAGCCAAAAAGGAACCACAATTCGTCACGCAGCTACTTTGGTACTCCTAAATCGTCACATTTGCTCTATCAATCCTGTTTAAGTCATACCAAATGGAATGCACTGAGAGTAACAATGATTTGGAAATCTTTCCGTACCGGGATACTTTGTGTTTAATACTTTTTGAGGTGTTTCTGACAGCACCTGCTTTTATGAGATAAGGTTTGATTTCAATTGCTATGTCTTCCTATGTTTGTTCCTGTTCGCTGTATTTATTAAGTTCGTGAGCCAATACATTTTTCACGTTGTGCTTGAGGGGAATGGATAAGAAGTCAAATTCCAAATATCATGTATGACTATTTAAATTTATTTTTCTCTTAACTTTAATTCAAGCATACCAAAGACAGAGCAACGAACCTTAGCTGCATTTCTTATACAGAAGAAAGCATTGATAACCATTACATCTTATGAGGTTACTAGAATATGGAGGAAGAATATTTTATTTAGTTATTATTAATTTCACTCCTATTCACCATGATATGTACATGTTTTCCAATTTACGAAAGATACACAAGGTAGTATATAAAGACTGCCGCAGCACTGTTGAAACGCTGACCCCGCCGGGAACACGCCGTTCTGGAGATCGGTGGAGTGCAGAGGACGGTTGAGACCAGGTGTCACCAAGAGATACACTCCACAAGGAACTGTCTTCGCTCTGTAGTCTATTTCTTTTAGAAAGTATAGTGAGTAGTTCTGCATAAGCAAGACTACTGAAAAATAGGCCGGGCTCTGGCGAATATGTGAACGTAACTACTTATTGAGAACAAACATAGCTTGTAATGTGAGGACTGAGGCTTCTATAACCTAAACATTGTTTGACAGGACACTAGAATCTCATGTTACATTGCTGAGTAAGTGAAAATAGATTTTTTTTACATTGGACCTTTGGAAAAGAACATATTTCGTTGCGTTTCCGAATATTATATTACAATCAGTTCAAACCTATTTTTCAAGTGCAGAAGGATACTGCATTATGAATAAATGCTTTCGTCATTGGATCTTTGGAAATGAACATATTTCCTTGCGTTTCCGAATATGATATTACAATCAGTTCAAACCTATTTTTCAAGTGCAGAAGGATGCTGCATTACGAATAAATGCTTTCGTCATTGTGAAACACTTACAAAATCACCCGGTGAAGAGTTCTAGTGATGCAATGTATTACAGGATAGGTTATGAAAGATGCTCTTTATTGATTTCATAAGTGACATGTGCACGGGTGTCCAAAATAAAAAAAAAAAATAAAATTGCGAAGTTGTGTTTTTTTCCACAAAACAGTATAAAGAGGTGAAGTAAATTAGAAGCAACATAAAGAATACAGAACGTAAACCACTGCAAAATGAATAACGGTAGACAAATATGTTCCTCGTTTTTCTTCAACTTACTGAATTTAGACACACGTTCCGACAACTGGTTAATGTGCTCAGTATGGTGTGTGACCACCTCTGGCAGCAGTACATGGCAGCAGTACAGACCAGACAACAATGGGGCATACTGTATGTGATGTCATCAGTCTCATGCTGAGGCAATAACGGCCTACTTGTCCTGAAAAGCTGCTCACAGGTCTTGGAGATCGGTTGGCGAATGCTAACGTGATGCAAGTGTCCCTAGTGCACCCAAGAATGCTCAATGGGATTCAAATTTGGAGAGCGAGCATGACACGCCATGCGTGCAAATTCTTCCGTTTCCAAGAAAATATTAACCAACCGTGCTCTACGAGATCAGCATTATCGTCCATCAATACGAAGTGTAGTCCCGCAGCACCTCGCAAAAACCCCACATGAGCTCCCAAAATATCGCCACGTTACTTGGCAGCAACCAACCTTGCCGATTCAGCCATACAAATTCATTAGAAGACGTTCCAGTGGTCAACATAGTATCTGCTCACACCACTAGTGACCTTTCTCGACATCGGTCTCTTTCCACAATGTTTGGGTCCCGAAATCGTATTTCACGTTTCCTCCAGACGCGAAACCGTCGAGAATCACTCTCCAGACCAAATTGTCACTCATTTGCGGAAAGAAAATTGGCCCACTGTTCGACCGTGGCACGTTGACGGGTCCACTCGAGACATTGCTTTCTGATAAATTCGCGTCAGAGGTACACATACAGCACGTCTCCGACAGTAAAAGCTACTCCCCCGAAGCCTTCTGTGCACAGTTTGCATCGATGCAACACCTGTAGAGGGTGCTGCGACGTCAGATGCCAGCTGTCTTGCAGTACTAAGACAGTACCGCCGCCCCTTACGCTGATGTCACAGGTGCTCGGCTCTTATCTGCCCTGCAGGATACAGTTACGGTCTCAATGAACTGTCGCCAAATCCGTAAAACAACAGAACGATTCACATTCAGCCATCGGACCACATAAGTTTGCGGCTGTCCTGCTTCCATTCTTCGTAAGTTCCTCCGCCGCAGAGAGTCTGGTAGGCATCTTCACTGTGCCATACAATACCATTTATGACTGTGTACACAGTGATTGCATCCGCCCCCCGGTAGCTAAATGGTCAGCGTGACGGATTTTCAATCCTTTGGGTCCGGGTTAGACTTCCGCCTAGGTCGGGGAATTTTGTCCACCCAGGGACTTTGTGTTGTGCTGTCCTCATCATCATCCTATCATCCGCATCGACTGCAGGTCGCCGAAGTGGCGTCAAATTGAAAGACCGGCACCCGGTGAACGGTCTGCCCGACGGTGCGAATAAATAAACAGTGATTGTGAATTTGGACTATCCGCAAAACACTACGCCGTTTGATAGATGCCGTGACGTCATTGTTGGCATGGTTGTTCGTTGACCGCAATGACATCTTCCATGCAGTATGCAGGGTGAGTCACCTAACGTTACCGCTGGATATATTTCGTAAACCACATCAAATACTGACGAACCGATTCCATAGACCGAACGTGAGGAGAGGGGCTAGTGTAATTGTTAAATACAAACCATAAAAAAATGCACGGAAGTATGTTTTTTAACACAAACCTACGTTGACCGCAATGACATCTTCCATGCAGTATGCAGGGTGAGTCACCTAACGTTACCGCTGGATATATTTCGTAAACCACATCAAATACTGACGAACCGATTCCATAGACCGAACGTGAGGAGAGGGGCTAGTGTAATTGTTAAATACAAACCATAAAAAAATGCACGGAAGTATGTTTTTTAACACAAACCTACGTTTTTTTTTAAATGGAACCACGTTAGTTTTGTTACCACATCTGAACATATAAACAAATACGTAATCAGTGCCGTTTGTTGCATTGTAAAACGGTTTGTATTAACCAATTACACTAGCCCCTCTCCTCACGTTCGGTCTGTGGAATCGATTCGTCAGTATTTGATGTGGTTTACGAAATATATCCAGCGGTAATATTAGGTGACTCACCCTGTATAATCGTACAGACATCCGATGACTGTTTGTATGATCATCTCGTGAATTAGACACAGGAGGGGGCATTAGTGGTTCGTTGCCTTAACTTTTGACACCAGTATATTTATACACCGCTAGAAACGGAGAGTGATACGCCAGTAAGTAGCGGTCCATAATTTAACACTTTTTTTATTTTTTATTTTTTTTATTTTTATTTATTTATTTATTTATTTATTTATTTTTTTTTTGAATGATCGATTTTATGCGAGACGCCCCAACTTCCTCTCTTGTGCCAATCTCTACACCTCACAGCAACACTTGCATCCTTATTTGCTTGTTGTGTCGCAATTTCTATTTTCCCCTACAGCTTCTACGCACTTCAGCTCCTCTAGTATCATGTAAGTTATTCCCTAATGTATTAACACATGACCTAACATCCTGCCCCGTCTTCTTTAAAGGGTTTATCACATGTTGCTGTGTTCAATGATACTACGCGGAAACTTCACTCTTTATCTCAGCAGTTAACCTAATTATCAACATCCTCCTAGAGCATCAAACATAAAACGCTTCGATTCCCTTTTTTTCCAGTTTTCCCACAGTCCATGAATCACTACCATACAGCGCTATGCTTCAAACGTCGTTCTCAATTGCTTGCTCAAGTACACGTTTGTCCAGGAATACCCTCTTTTGCCTGTTCTAGTCCGCGTCTTACGTCCCCAATGCATCGTCCTTCCTGTGGTATTTTGCTTCCAAGTAAGCAGAATTTCTTATCTCTGTCTGCTTCGAGTGCCTACATTTAAGTTAAATTTATCGCAAATTTTATTTCTTCTACTGCTCATTCATTTCGCCTTTCTTCGATTTACTGTTAATCCATTCTCTTGCTAATAAAACTGTTCATTTTAATCAAAAGTTCTTTGTAATACTTCTTCAGATTCCCTGAGGTTGGCAGTGTCATCTCTGCTACTAATCGTAACCTTCGTCTTCCTTCCGTACTCATTACAGTGTCCATTCCGCTCAAGAGGACCCGTACTTCTTTTTCATTTTCACTGGGGAGAGCAATGTCATCAGTGAACCCTTTCACTGAAATCCTGAATATCAATCCCATTCTTGTACCTTATAGTTATTTCCCTCATTGCTTCTTCAATACGTAGAGTGAACAATACAGTCTAATAACTGCTTCCCTGTCTTACACCCAGTTTAATACGAGCTCTTCGTTGTTGTTAACATTTTATTTTTGTGGGGATTCAGGGTCTGAAAACATTTTTAGAGCGCAGACGCGATCAAAGTATGGTGTACTCTGTTTATTATAACAGATTTATGTATACATGAACCACGTTTTAACTCCGAGAACTTCATTTCTGCTCTTCCATTCTTAGCGTTCTCTCTTGGTTGTTGTATACGAGTAAATGGTACATTATTCGTTTCCCTATAGATTACTCTAGTTTTTCTTAGAATTTCGAGCATCTTGCACCATTTTACATTATTACATTATTACGTTTTTCTAGATAACCAAATACTATGAAAGCGTAATGATTTTTCTCAAGTTTTCCTTCCATTACAAGTTGAAACGTAAGAAATACCTCTCTGGTGTCTTTACTCTCCGAAATCGACAGTGATCCTAAACCGACAGATCCTAATTTTTTTCATGCTTCCGTATATTAATCTTAACAATAGTTTGGATGCATGACCTGTTAACCACAATGTGAAATAATTCTCGGACCCGGCTCATGCTGTCTTCGGGATTGTAACTATGACACTTTTCCGAAAAGCTGATGGTATGTGTCCGGTCTCAAACATCTTACACATCAAGTTGAATAGTGAAGTGTTTGTATCGTGACCTAACGATTTCAAAAATTACGAAGAAATGTTGTCCATTCCTTCTGCATTATTTTATCGTAAGAATTCCAAGTTAACGAAAAATTATAAAACTAGGTTCCCTGTATGTTAATCTGCACTCCCACTTCTTCCTCTTTTGCGTTATCAGGCAAGTTCTCATCCTCATAGAAACCTTCAGTGTACTTATTCCACCTATCTACTCTCTCCTCCACGTTTGTTAGTGGAATTCTCGTTGCACTATTGATGTTGACACCCTTGCTTCTGATGGCGCTGAAATCGCTTTTGACTTGTATTTATGCTGAATCATTCCTTCAGACGACAATTTGTCTTTCAATTCTTCGCGTTTTTCTTGCAGTCAGTTCACTTTATCTTCTCTGGCCTTTCTACTTAATTCCAAAATGACTTATACTGTAGTATTTCTGTCTTCCCCTGAAATTTTCTTTGCTTCTTTCGTTGCTCGTTCAGCTGAAGTATTTCTGTCAGCCAAGGGTTCTGGGCAGTTACCTTCCTTGTATATCTGTCTGTTCAACTTCTGTATTCCTTATGGCAGTCAGTACCTCCTTAGAGAAACTGAAACGCATCGGCGTCGATCCGACCGCCACAAACAGAAATGAGACTCATTGCTGAATGTCACAGACTATCAATATCCAAACTGACACGGGCACTACACCAGACTGTCGTGTGATGGTAATCATACCATTGATATGGTGTTAACAAATAACACTTTAGAATCTAACTCAGCTTCCAGTAATTTTCTCCGGCAGTTTCTTGACGGCACAATGCAGTTAACCTTTGCCAAGATTTCCAGCTATTGTGAGAGACAGTTCTCATGGTGTTCTCCTTCTGAAAGGAGTCGTGTCTGATCTTGGCCGGCTATAGTCCTTACAAACTCGTCACCATTAGTTCCGCAGTCATTGCACTCAGCCAATTTAGAACGACGTTACACACCTCTACTCTGTTGCTAAATATCGCGTCCTTTTATTACCTTATTACGAGAGGCTGGTCAAGTATACTAAACTGCGTGACCGTGCTGCAATCTTGAGTGGCTGTCATCGTTTCTAGCTATGGATTCAGAGGTAATAATAAAATCTACAGTTCGAGCACTGCCTTTACCTGAATTAAATCTCTTTTCAAATGTTGACCACGTGTAAACTTCTTTGAATGTTGTTAAGGATATCGTAGTTATTCCAAAAGAATTAGTGGAAATTTAACACTACACTTCACTGTTCCCTTTAATTAGCGTTTTAATAATTAGATTTTTCCAGTAAAAGACGATGGCAACATTTAATAATGACCAAGGAGCCAATACAAACTTCCCTTGATTAATTTAGTTCCGAAAATAAGTAATAGCACCTTCTAAGTTCGGTTGTTTGTCCTGAGGAGACAAATTTTAATAATACTTTTGTTCATCGCTTTATTGAAATAGTTAATAAATTCTTCTTTTAACAACTGCAACTCTAGTACCAGAATGAAACTCATAGTAGCCTACTTCCCTCTTTTCCACATTCACTTTAAAAACTATTTAAAAGCAAAAAAAAAACAATGCTGGTAATTCAGCATTTCTCGAAATTTGAAAGGTTGTGATATACTGCTTCTGCTCGTCATTATGCATGCTGTGATCTGAGTTCCACAAGGAAGGTGCCAGTAATGTTGGACGCCTACCAAAACCATCATGTAATCACAATGACTGTAAGAAAAGCTTTTATCTGTAGTAAAATTGCTATAAAATTCTAATCTACATCTAAAAAAGACATAGTAATGTCAGTTTCGTAACGTATGGTCAAGACTTTCATCGTGTAACATTTTCTATTTGTGTCAGGGTACTTGCATGTGTGAATGTGATGAGACAATGGAACCGGTATTACGCTGAACATATTCCATACGTTCCCAGACGCGTGATGGCTCGAAAACTTCTTAAGTAATAGTACCAAGTATGTTGTGCTCGACGGTGAGTGGTCGTCAGAGAAAAGGGTGTCGGGAGTGGCCATGTGACAGAACCACTACTGTTTTCTACATCATCAGTGGTTTGGCGGGCAGGTTGGACAGTAATTTGCGGTTGTTTGCTGATGACACTGTTCTGTATGGGAAGGTGTCGCAGTTGTGTGAGTATAGGAGAATACAACGGAAAATCCAGGACGGATTATGATAATATTATGAGAAGGAAAGTTCCTACTCGCCATATAGCGGAGATGTTCATCGCAGATAGGCTCTCACAATTAAAGCTTTTGGCCATTAAGGCATTCGTCAACAATAGAGGACAGACACACAGACGCACACACACACACACACACACACACACACACACACACAAACGGAACTTGCATACTCGACGGCAGTCTCAGACAGCTGAAACCCCACTCTGAAACCACACTCTGGTGAGTGAGACAAAATTTCTAGCTGATGTGATGAAGGGCAGCTGGATCTATGTCCGTCGGAATAGGCCTTAGAAGGCTCAATGGTACCGACCGGTCGCCATGTCATCTTCAGTCCACAGGCGTCACTGGATGCGGATATGGAGGGGCATGTGGTCAGCACAACGCTCTCCGGGCCGTATGTCAGTTTAGGAGACCGGAGCCGCTACTTCTCAGTCAAGTAGCTCCTCAGTTTGCCTCACAAGGGCTGAGTGCACCCCGCTTGCCAACAGCGTTCGGCAGACGGGATGGTCATTCACCCAAGTGGTAGCCCAGCCCGACAGCTCTTAACTTCGTTGATCTGACGGGAACCGGTGTTACCACTTCGCCAAGGCCATTGGCAGCTGGATCTAAACGTACAAATAATTTAATTTAATGAGACTGAATAGGAAAAACAAACCCGTAATATTGATACAGCATTAGCAGGCTCCTGCTTGACACGGTCACGTCGTTTAAATATCTGGACGTAACGTTCCAAAGCAATATGAAGTGGATCCACCATGTTAGGCTTGTGGTGGGAAAGATAAATGATTGGTTTCAGTTTATTGGGAGAATTTTAGGAAAGTATTGTTCACCTGTAAAGGAGACCGCTTATAGGACGTTAGTGCGACCTATTCTTGAGTGCAACTCGACTGTTTCTATCCTCACGAGGTCGGAATACAGTAAGACATCGAAGCTGTTCAGAGGCGGACTGCTAGATTTGTTGCTGGTAGGTTCGAGGAACAATACTGGGGAAATGTAGAGAAACGAAATTTTCAGCTGATTGCGAATGGTTCTACTACCAGCAACATACGTTCCTCGTAAGGACCACGGAGAAAAGATACAAGAAATCAGAGCTCATATGGAGGCACATAGACAATCGTTGTACCCTTCCTGTATCTGCGAATGGAACAGTAAAGGAAATGGCTGGTAGTGGTACAGGTTACCCTCCGCCACACGCTGTACAGTGTATTTAAGTAGATGTGGGACACGGGATATATTAAAAATCCAACAGTCGTATTCATATTACCTCAGCCGACATCCTATTTACATCGGAACACAAAAAATAGATAAAGCATCGTTCCTTCCTTCCAGTGAATTTTAACTACCTAATGCCAGGTTTGAACTGATATGGTAGTTCTCCTGTCTCACACTGAATCAATAATACTCGTTTATAGGCTAACATTGCGGGGGTCGCCACTCCCAAAGGCATTTGACAACCCTAGGAATATATCAGTGTACGCCTGCTGACTGTGTCTACGGTAACGGCGTGGTCAAATGTGACACCGCGTTACAAACTGTTTATGTATCGTGTAGTTGAGATGCAATGTGGGAAACGGTCTGGTATTTACCTTGGTGGGTGTGGGGAGGCGACTAGGAACCACATCCAGGCTGACCGGCACAATGGCCCCCTGGCCCCCATCGTTAATCAGGGAGGCAGATTCTATCGAGAGCGGAGGCTTCTACCCGTGTTCTGGAGGAAAGCGGTTTCACGCTCCCCGTTATCTTGGCGGATGTAGGTCAAACATATTAACATTGAAAATAAGGAAAAGGAAATGGAGGGAAGGTTTCGGGTATGAAGCTTATACTACACTTCTAACCATAAATATAAATAATGCCATAGATCATGATGACATACGATAAAAAGCTAACATACATGCAGGTGGTCAATGATGGGAGTAAATAAAAGGTAACAGGCGTTTTTCATAATTCGCGTTCTTTAATTAATGTACAGTATAGTTATTGGTCACTCAAACAAAACAAAGAACTCTGGCAAAGAAATATATTTCAAACAATTGTGTCATCATCAAAGACACGTAAAGTGACCTGATACATTCGATGTATAAGTTAAATTTCCATGAAAGATATGGGAGGACACGCTGCAGTGAAAGTGTGACGACAAGTAGAACTGGAATACAGCTTATTATTGCCCCCCTCCGACGCCCTCCCCTCCACCCACCCCCTAAACCTCCACCCCTTTTCCCTGCCGCCACCAAACACCAATACATTTTTGTACCCATTCCACAAAAATATATGGAATAACTTGTGCTGATTATTCTTCTAAGAGTTCCTGAAGAGCTTCTCTGGTAGGAGCAAATTTCATATTCTCCCAGTCTCTTCGTCTCTGGTTTCCCAACATGGCACGTTTTATTGTTATCAAATGAGGTGCTCTAAACAGTTTCATGAACATTCTCCTGAGTTGAATTCCCATATTCATCAGCATTTTGCATACTTATGAAGGTACAAAAGTCCCTATGCGATCAATAATTTACTTCCGATGGCACGATTATCTCGATCCTTTTCGGTATTTCTCATATTGTCTAGATGAATTCTTTAAACTATGTCTACGTATTCCCCAGCTTTGTGACTTATTAAGTCTTTATTCACATATCACTACTCTCCATAACTTTTATTCTGTGCTATTCAACCCGTCCACCCAACGCTTGTGTCAAGTTTACCTTACAGTTTGTCACTAGCGCTACTGCAAGTCGCGATAGCCTATTTTATTTTCTGGATGTAATGTAGTTGCTTCAGCCTGGAGAGTTTAGCCTTCGTCACGACTGTGTGTGTGTGTGGTGTGTGCTGTGTGCAGGTGGAGCCCGAGCTGGTGATCGACAACGTGACGGTGGCGGCGGCCAGGCTGCCAGCCATGGGTCAGGACACGCCGGCCGGCACACCCGCCACCATCATGGGCTGGGGGCTGCTCTCGGTGAGTCAGGCGCTGCCTTCCTGTGATCTCTGCGGTTGTAAATTCACACACACCGTAATAAGCAAATCATTGGATTCTAGATACAGTGTTAGTTACTGTAGTTTCTGCATTGACAATAATATACATTTTAACCACTTCTAGTCTCCCAGAACCTATAGCTTTCCGAGTTCGGTAGCAGCACGTAAGGCTGAAAAGGACATCCTGTCAAGTATTCACATGAGGAGTAAACATCACTTATATTACGTTGATCGAGCTGAGATCGTTATTTAGAACTTTCACAACGTAAAGATACCAAAAAAATCTGGGAATATTTTTAGGGTTCTCATCATCAGTCGGTATCAGTGCAACGAAAAGATGTGACCATTCATGTTATATATTTTGATACTTGCAAATTCACTTGTCAAAATCATAGGGTACTTCCTGTTGGTCTAGAATCATAAATATCAAGAAAATAATCCGAAAAATGTTAATTTTTATTTATATCAAACGAAAAAAACTTTTTCCGTCGTCCGTTATCCGACTTTGATTTTGTAATTAAAAATTATCGAAAGACATACTGGGAATAGTGTCAGTAACAGGCAAAAATCGTGGAAGTCCTCAATTCCCGGAATGAATTAACTTTCTCCATAGATTGTACGGAACCCTCGTGCTCTAGTAGTCCTACTCGTACATGAGGAAAAATTTTTTTCTTGATTTACAGTATGATTTTACCGCAAGGGAAAGATTATCTGGCATTACATTCTTAACGTATGTTAATTTCTGCTCAGCGTCATGTTAGCCTTCATCGTTGCTTTTTTTCTGAAAAAAATTTTTCTTAAGAATAAGACGTATAAAAATGTCTATAAGTTCGTACACAGACACACATATTGCACACACAGTGTAAAGTGTCATTCTGCAATAGTCCCATAAAAATCATTAGTTAAGTGATCGTTTCAAAGCTTTAGGTGCTCTACATAGGCTCGCCACACTTGATTACAACGCGTAGAACATTCATAAAACTGTCAGAGAAGTCCTTCCGTGGAATGTTATTCAGAAGACGACGGTTACGTCTTCCAAATACTGACCGTTCAGTTGCAGAAATTCGTGTTGTGGTAGGTTTGTTTCGATAACACTGAGTATTAGCACCCGTGATGGTTTGTTTCAGAGAGAATTGTCCGTGTTTTGCATTTCAATCAAGACGCGCAGCCGTCCAGGTGGTGTCGTTTTCGTTCCGGAGCCAAGGTGTGCGGAACTAAATTTGCATTCTGGATGAATGTATTCAACACTTATTTTAGAAATGTTGCTCGACTGCAATTTGTGTCACAACAACGCTGACATAACATAGCCGCGCTTCCAGTATTTAGCACACCCTACACACAAATCACTAGTCGAATGCCTTTCTGTTGCTTACAGTTGTTAGTTCAAGGTGACATCATTTATACACCAGGATTAAAATCCGTCTCGTAACTTTTTCGACGGATGGTGTACTTTTATTTAATACTATAAGGTCGAAAGAACGATGTCTAATACTAGTAACACATGTTTTGAATACCTAATACATGAGTTTAACGGTGTGTAGATGGTGGAAAATTGTCCGAGTGCAATACAGGGACACAGAAAAGGAAAGTACAATAAAGAAACTAAGATTCCTATTTACATAAACATCGCCAAACATTCATTAGTAAAGAAAGGTAATTTAGTAGGAAAAAGAAGTATCCGTCTGTAGCACTGTAAATGACAGGCTGAACATAATTATGGTTAGTACTTAGGAGACCCTCCTTTCCTCTGTATCATATCTTGCATTCTCCTTGGCTTCGATTTCACCAGAGAATGTGTTGTTTGCACTGTAAGTTTTTGCCATTCCTCTAGTAGTGTTATTTAGATCATTTCTATTCGATATCTGATGATTCCACACATTTTTGTCTAGAACATTCAACAAATACTCTATTGAGTTAATGACTGGGAATTGCGGTGGTGTCAGCATCCATCGAGTGTTTTATACAACAGCCACTGTTTTGCATATAGAACTGTATATTTTGGATCATAATCTTGTGTTAAAATATAATCCCTGGAGGACCCACGTTATTCACACTCCTGGGGAGACGTGTTTTTAAGAACTACATGAATATCTTATGACCCTTTATTCCATCAGTGAAACACAAACAGCCCAGGCCTTTTGGACCCTTGCAGCACCAGGCAAATACTGAACCTCCACCATGTTTAACTGGGGCTGTTGTAATTCTCTCTTCAAGTTGATAATTCTTTCTTCCCCGCACATCTACTCTTGTATTTGACTTAAACAGCCCAAATCGACTCTCGCCAGTAAACACAACCTTCTTCCAGAAATCAAACTCACCGGATTTATGTTCTATTACAAATGCAACTTGCTTCCTTCTGTTGAATTTATTGAGAAATGGTTGCTACAGGCTGTT
This sequence comes from Schistocerca nitens, assembly GCF_023898315.1. NCBI lineage: Eukaryota > Metazoa > Arthropoda > Insecta > Orthoptera > Acrididae > Schistocerca > Schistocerca nitens. The sequence continues at coordinate 519,414,829 of NC_064614.1, forward strand.
CAGCCTCCATACCCAGCTTCAAAAAGCAAATTTCTTACAGTCTTTTTAGAGCGCTTAGTTTTGGATTTTTATTGACTTCTCTAAGTAGCTGACGTTTTCCCATCTCGAACAGAACTGCATTACAGCCGCTTCGTGATTGGTTTTCGTAAGTTTTGCTCTCATTAATCATCTGTGCAACAGTCCTCTCTCTACTGATAGGTCTGCAAGTGGTTTCTCTAATTATTTAAAAATATTTTCCTTTTCGAAACAACCTTATGCAAATTTCTCTCTCTTTTTTTATAGTTTCACGACGTTTTGATGTATATTACTTAAATACCACTCAATGGCTACGAAAACAGAGAAGCGACTATCCATTGGAATGGATGAAACACAAGTGCATAAAGGACAGGAAGAATGGTGTTTGTCAGAGCTGCACCAACGTGCGATATTGCTTGAGAGATGTCAACTGGGGAGTGTTTTCAAACAACATGGATTTGTTTACTGATTAAGCAAAATAAGAGTCAAAATAGCCCTTTATTTATAAATAAAGGTACGATATAAGGAAATAGCTATTGTTTGCCTATTAGCTATATTTTTATGTTTGTCATTGTTATATTGTACGCGATATGATCGGACGAATACTTTTGGAGTCATTATACATCGCTTACGTTCGACCTACCTCAGTTGTGTTGATTTGAAAAAATGGATCGGGTGTTTTCTAAAGGAAGAGACACTGCAATGTCTCATCGAACTTAGTTAAAAATGTGAGAGTCACGGAAAAGTGTGTGCAGTGTTTCAGGTGAAACATTTAATGCCTAATGGCACTTCATCACACACACACCAGGTTACTTAGTCGCTGAACAATTTTTCTTTATTATACGAGAGATATCGAATAACTAATGCAACTCATTTTTTCCTTGGGCAATTTCGGTGAAAAATGTAGAATTTGTTGTGGGACATCGTTGAGTATTCCCGCTTAATCCCCCGTAGATTCAAGAAGTTCCGATAGGTGGCGTCGCTATACGTAGCCTTCAAAATGGCAGCTGTAACGGAGATAGGTTGCAAGAATAGAGCTGTTACTGAGTTGACGGAAAACCAGAGCGTCGCAGATATTCAGAGGCGTTTGCAGAATATCTACGGGGAACTGGCAGTGAACAAAAGCACGGTGAGTCTTCGGGCGAGGCGAACGTCGTCATTATAACTAGGTAGCCCAAACCTATCCGATCTCCTGTGCTGGTGGAACGTACACATATGTGACTCCTGCAATAATGGAACGTGCAGACATTCTCATTCGAGTTGATGGATGGACCATAATCAATCACATCCATGCTCAACTGGACGTCTCTGTTGGTAGTGCTGACATACTCACCCGCCAGTTTATGGTTGCCCACTGAGTTCCTCGCCACCTAACAGGAGACACAAAGAGCACCGAAGGACCATCGGTGCGGAAATGTTTGCTTATTACGAGGTTGATCGTCACAATTTATTTTCGAACATCGTCACAGGCAATGAAACATGCGTTCATCACTTTGAACCGGTAACAAAACGGCATTCCAGGCATATCACCTCCTCTTCGAAGAAAAAATTCGAACCCTCACCCTCAGCTGGTCAAGTAATGCGACAGCCTTCTGGGACTCTGAAGCGGCTATTCTGTTTTACATTCTTTCTCATGGTACAACGATCAAATCTGAAGTGTACTGTGCTACCCTCACGATACTGAAGAAAATACTTAAGCATGGTCGTCGCCTCAAAAGTGCAAATGAACTTCTCCTTCACCGAGACAACGCAAGGCCTCACCCAAGTCCGCGCATCCAAGAGAAGCTCACAAATCTTCATTGGACTGTTCTTCCTCATCCACCTTACTGCCCGGATCTCGCACCTTCCGACTTCCACCTAATGAAAGATGCACTCCCTAGGAAGCAGTGCGTGTGGGATGGGGAAGTTATTGATGCAGTAAGATGATGGCTCCAACATCGACCATTAGAGTAGTACTATGCGGGCACACAGGCCCTGCCAGTAAGGTGGCGCAAGGCTGTCGCACTGAACGGAGACTGTGTTGAAAAATGGGGTTTTGTAGACAAAAGACTGGGGATTGGAATCCTGAAGAAACAATATCTGCTTTCACAAACAAATATTTTGCGTTGCTTATTGAACGCCCCTCGTAAGCGAATGTTATTTATTTATTTTTTCAGTTCTATTTTAGCTACTGGACATCCTCTTTAATGGGAGCAAAAGAAAACATGTATTCTCAGCCCATTTCAGTTGAACTCGTTGTCTTCAGTAATGAATACGCAAGTCGCCACGTGTGCACTGCTCAGTTTTGATTCCTTTAAGGGCACCTCATTTAAGAACTTGATATCTCTTTTTACAAGATTTTAGCAACAGCATTATATTCCGATGGTGGTATGACAGCACGTGGTTGTACGTCTTTTCTTTCGGAGAATTTACCGTTCTTTAATCTTAAACTACTCTTCTGGTCGTGTCATGTCTGACAGGTGAAATGTCCCACTGGTACCTTTCTCCATTTCTTAGACCTGTGCCGATGAGAACGAACAGCAATCGGTGTGTACGTTCTCTTAGAGAGAAACGATTCCAAGACACGTCCTACGTAATTTGCCGGCATGTGGTGTGAAGTACGATGTCATTAAACTGTGAGTCTACCTCTCGCAGCAGTACTAGTAGCGAAACAACGAACGTTGCTTTATATGTGTCAGCTTTGTAATGAAACTGTTTTCGTATTTAGCTATAGGGTTTCTGTGTATACTGTGAGAAATAGTCGAAGAAAAAGGAACTGTACGTTATCTTTTCAGAGACTAATTAGGTACCCTCTCCAGAAAAGACGAGAGGGAATATTTGGTTTGTTCTCGACGTGAATTGGTCGTGTTTTCAGCGGGACGTAGACCTGCTGCCCAACGTTCTGCAGAAGGTCGACACGGTGATCGTGGACCTGGAGACCTGCCGCGCCGCCTACGCCCCCGGAGACCCCGTATACGAGAGCCACATCTGCGAGGAGGTGCCGCAACCGGGCAAGGGCGCCTGCAGCGTGAGTACGCCATAAATATCTGCTGATATCTGACTGGTTCTTGTGATCATGAGTTATGACTGCTCTGAGAGGCAATGGTGAAGGTTGGGGGATGTTAACATGGTTCACCAAACTCAGTTTGTAGGAGAAGAGTGAAGAAGGAGCCACTGGTTCCGAAAGCTTGATGATTTCAATCAACATATTTATATGAGTGTTCTTCAACCACTGTTTGGTCAGTAGATTTTTCTTATCCATCCAATTACTTTACATCCGTTTAGTAAGTTGTGATTGCAAAATAATGACATAAATTATTTACAGAAGAATGGGAAAACTGATTGCCGCTGACCTGTCGGGTGATGAGTTTGTGGTTTGAGAAATGCAGGAACAGTCAAGGCAATACTGACCCTATACCTTACCTTAGAAGATGTTGAAGAAAGGTAAACCCGCATTTATAGATTTAAACAAAAATTTTTAGTTTGACTGGAATATGCTGTTTGAAATTTTGAGGCTAGCAGGGGTAAAACAGAGGGAATGGAAGATTATTTACAATGTATATACAAGAAACTGTGTTGCAGTTACAAGAGATTAAAGACATGAGAGGGAAGCAGGTTGCGGTGGGAGTGAGACAGGATCGTAGCATATTCTCAGTGTTATTCAATCTGTACATTGAGCAAGCAGTAAAGGATTTCAAGGAGAAATTTGGAAACTGAATGAAAAGTTCAGTTAATATAGCCGTAAGCTGTCAAAATTGCCGCTCTGCAGGTGATGGAATACGTAGTTACCAGCAGAATTCAGTGTATACTTTAACACGTATAGACGGACAGTGGTTTACAACAAGTAATTTTTAACACTGAATGCAACATACAGGGGTTGAACAAAAAATATGGAACCACCACGTACACATTACTACGTCTAATATGTGGTAGGAAACTCATTGGCATACAAAATAGGGATGGTGGTTATCGCTGAAACAACTGGTTTTATTATATTGTTTTTTCCTGCTCCGATTGTTAAACCACTCATAATAACCCATTATCGGGTTTTTGTTACTATCATTACCTGCAATAAATGTAGAAACCGGACAAAGACTGAAAAAATTGAGTCTCTCAGTTTCAAGATACATAGAATCAAAATATTAAATTAAATAGGCAAGTAAAAGAGAACTTCGTCCACCGTTCGCTGCTATTCCCAAAGAGTGACAATTGGTTGAATACTAGTTGAAATTATCACTATATTAATTTTGATTCTTATTTTCTGAAACTCTGCTGAAAAATCATGATGTAATCAGGGATCGTATAAGTATTAGGGCTTTACGAATAGTCAACGCTAAAGGACAAAAATGGAGGTTGAAGAAATCTGTTTTTCATGTTAATTTGTCCGTTTTCAAGGGCTACAAACAGATAGGGGCATATTATGTACACACTGGCAGCAGATCAGCTACCTTATATTTTTACTGCGCATTATGAGTGTACACTCGTTAAGTTTTTAATGCATTACTGTTACTGTAATCTCTTTCCTCTTTCATGAATTCACAGAAATAGCAGACAAATCTGCCTTCTTCCTGCACTATCAAAGGCCTTAGAATATATAGTGCATGACCAGTTCACCAACTACCTAACTACTAACAACCTGCTAGACGAATACCAATCAGGTTTCCGTAAACATCGCAGCACAACATCCGCTCTGATAAAGGTGACAGATGACTTGAAACTTGCCATGGACAGACAAGAAGCGACTATCATTTGCTTCTTAGATTTCAGCAAAACATTTGATACTGTCGACTTCGACATCTTACTAGCCAGACTTAGCGGTCTAAATTTCTCACCAAGTACAGTGCAATGGTTTCGCTCATACACGACGTCTCGTCAGCAACCCGTCCTGCCCGGGAATATAAAATCACAATGGCGGAAGGTAGCGTCCGGCGTTCCCCAAAGCTCAGTAATAGATCCCATACTCTTCTCTCTGTATGTCAATGATGTGTCATCGGTTCTGACTTATTGCAAATATCATATGTATGCTGACGACCTTCAGTTGTATCTAAGTGCGATACCAAGAAATCTTAAGAAAGCTATTGAAAATTTCAATACTGATCTCGATGCAATATCAAAATGGGCAAAGGACATAGGACTAAAACTAAACGCATCTAAAACCCAAGCGGTACTTGTTGGTCACTCTAAGCTCATTAGCCCAAAACATTGGGAATCATTAACATCTCTTATCCTGAATGGAACAAATATCAACTTCTCTCCCTCAGCAAAGAGTTTAGGAGTAATAATAGATGAAAATCTAAATTGGACAGAGCACGTAACTGCAGTGTGCAAAAAAGCATCAGCATCCCCTCATGTCCTACAAAAATACAAAAAACTCTTCCCTTTCGATCTGAAAAAGAAATTAGTACGAACGCTTATACTCCCAATCATTGACTATAGCGATATTATCCTACAAGGCCTCTCTCAGGAAAACTCGCGACGTCTGGAACTGGTCATGAATGCTTGCGTCCGATATATTTGTGACGTTCGACTTTTTTGATCACATTTCACCAGCATATGCAAATTTGTCCTGGCTGCGTGCAGACAAACGCAGAGATTTCCATACACTCTGTCTCATCTACTGCCTTATAAATGTACACTGTCCCTCATATCTCTCCTCGTCCTTAACACTTATGTCGGAACAACATGACAGAAACACACGTTCCCATCATAATAAAATCCTCTCTGTTCCACTGCAACGATCAGTCACCTTCTCCATTACAGTAGCGGGAAACCGACTCTGGAATAACCTCCCTCGTTATGTTAGAGAACTTAAAAACATGTTCGGCTTCAAAAAACAGTTATTGACGTATCTACTTAAGCAACAGTAATGCCTTCCTCTGTACACGAATGCACTTCACCTCATTACTTCCCTCTTTCCCCCTCCTTAAAACTCCCTCCCCCAAAACTCGCTATACTAGTAAACATCTACTTTACACACCAAGATATTAATGTACATCTGCACAAATCTTCATTACTATTGCTAATTTTCCTCATGTTTATCATTATATGATTTTTTACTGTTACTATTATTGCTTTTATCATAATTTGTATGTATAGCACCTGTTGTAAAAATACTGCCAGTACTTACTTTATTAGGTCTTAGTCATTACTCTATATTCATATTGCGACTAGAGTAATCTAATTTTCTTATTCAAAGTATTGTCATGATGTAATTCTGATGTGTGAAATGCTGCATGTGTGGAACACTGGTCCGATCTAAGAGAGGGCCTGATGGCCCACATCTGATCAGGTTACATAAATAAATAAATAAATGTTAGTTGCTCGTTTCTGTCGATATTCTTATTAAAATAGCACCTACCGCTTATCACATTTTCTGTAATAACACAATATTTCAAAGTTAGACAAATCTTACGTATAAAAATTTCTTTCTTTTTCTTAGAAAGTTTTATTTAAAAACGAAAGAGTTTTGCACTGTTGTTATGGCTTATTGATATTCTGGGTTTTTATTCGGTTATTAGTAAGAAATAAATAAAATATATTATAATTGAGAACAAACATATACAGAGAAATACCCGTTATTCGGAACTAAAATACGGGTATGGGATTCAACCGGTCGGTTTTTCCCATCCCTGATTTACAGAAGCTTCCATTCTTGCCAGAATAGATAAATAAAGGATCTGCATGGTTTTCAAGAAAATCTTATGCCATTCTTCCTGCAGAATAGTGTCAAGTTCAGGTGAAAATGAGGGAGATGAACAGCGATCACACGAACTTCTCTCCATATTAGTCCACAAAGGCTCAGTCACATGGAAATCTGGTCACTGTAGTGACCAGGGAGATGCGACACTTCACCTTCGTCCTCACAACACCAGTTTTGGACGATGTGAGCTGTGTGAACAGGAGTTTTGTCGTCTTGGAACGTAGCATCACCACTGCGGAACAAATATTGTATCATGGGATGTACCTGATCGGCCTAAACGATCATATAACCCTTTCCATTAGAGCGAACTTGCAGTGCAAGCATGACGTCTGTGCAATAGCACGATGTGGCAACCCAAATCATTCCTGAACTGACGCCATGATTCACTCTTGCGACTTAAATTCAGTCAGAAGCTGCAAACGGTATGCGATAAGACTCATTCACCCACATGATTTTTTTCCATTGCTCCGCACTCCAAGTTTTATGGCTTGGGCACCACCTTTTCCTGTTATAGGCAACTACTTCACTGAAGAGTCGTTATGGAATTCCTGCCCGACTTCCAATTTCCTGCTTACAGAGTTCTAGTCGTGCTTTGTTGGTGTTGACATGGTTCGCGATGCGACATGACATTCAGGCCGGCAATGACTTTTGCTGGTGTCGTTACAATCGTCTTCCATGAGCATGTGTTATAATCACTCTACACACACTTTCGTTCGCGTTGTGACGTAGCGGATGATATTTTTCCGCTTTCGCGATATGCGGTATAAATCTTGGATACGGTGACTCTTCAAATACCAAACAGTTCGTCAGCCAAGGTTACGGAAGCTCCCACCATATGCGAACCAACCATTTGCCCACGTTCTAATTTACTTCATAGAACTATTCACAACCATACAAAACGTTGTTCTGACCACCACTGACACTCGCAACGTGTTGAAGACATTGCAACAGGTGCCGCTCTTCTCAGATACAACGGCGTAACCTACAGGCTTGGCTAGCAACGGCATATACGTTCAAGCATGCATTTCTCGCCGTTTTTTCCCTATTTTTGTCCAACTCCTGTACATTCCACAGACAGAGAGAACGAAAGCAAAGTCGCATACGAATGTCGTTCTCAACATACTAAGTATTTTGCATCAGCTCAAGACAGTCGCACCCCTTTCCTCCTATTAAAAAACGAAAGCAAAACAAAACTAGGGATAATCTTTCACAGAGAGAGCAAAGAGTTCGAAGAAATTAGCACCCAGGACTTCCCTTCAAGTTGAGAAGTACTGTACAGGTGGCAACAGGACGGACGCCGAACAATGTTTCGGCAGCCTGAATGGACGTTGTAGCGAGATTAGGAATCTTGCCAAGTGCTGGGGAAATGGAAATTAGTCTTACATTATCATTAATCTATTTTCCGTAACACGACATACAGATACACTGGATGACTCCTTGTTGATTTCCAGGAATAATGGAAAACGGTAAATTTATCAATTTGATGTAAGGGACCGTGGTTCGCAAATGACCTACTCGAAACTTACAAGCGAATAACGCTCTGATGCTTGTGAGAGATGACATCTGTTACAGAAAGTTTTTTGCATTCAATAGCTGGGGAGGACTAAAACAAGAAAAACATGTCCAGTTAACATGGGCTCGAAAATCAATACCCTAAGGGCCGTGAGCACTGAACTCTGCTGTTGTTAAATAACAGCCCTTCTACTGAACAAATGCTCATAGTTTTTAAGACATACATTTTAGAGCCCACGTATGCTAGATAATTTTTTCTTGCATTGATCCATACTACCTCCTCCCAAAATATGGAAAGCAAAGAGCTTGCAGTAGCACAGATCCACTGTCTGAGGTCTCACAACGTTTCCCGCTTATAACTGTCAACTCTGTCGTTTCCGGATTAGGTTTCCTTACTTAAAATTGGTACCTTTAAGCTTCTCCACCATACCTGAAAGTCTGTCACATTATCACTGAACCACCGTGTACGTCGATGATAAGTAATGCCTTCAAGGCAGTCCCCACTCCAGTTTGTAACAAACTTAGAAAATATTGCATATTCTCATGCAGAGAACTTGAGAATCGGTAAAAGTCCTTCTAGTGAAAGTGATCCGCCGGCGTCAGCATACCAGTACGTAGAAAGTGAGACAGTAGATAGTTAATTTCATAGAACTTAATGAACGCCAAAATCATGCAGGATTAATGTCTTACTTGGCAATACATATACTACAATGACTGATACGGAAAATTCTTAACGGAAACGCAGGACAGTCTGTAAGACGCTAACTAGAGACCGCCAGCCTCTCCCAAATTAAGTGTTCCGCATCCCTTGTTTTAAGTAGCCTACACAAATCACCCTTTCTGTTCTTTAAACCATTTGTGCAGAAAATTCGTAACCTCTGATAGCTTCTAGCTGAAATCTATTACAGAAATGAATTAGATTTTCTCTTCTCGCATTTCTCCTTCCACGCCCACACACTTCCTTAACCCTTCCTTCTATTCCCTCCCCCATTTCCGCCTCCCAGTCTCTCAGGATATTACATTATCATCTCTTTTACATAGTGAATAGCGTGTTGAATATTTTAGTATACTTACTTTATCTCTTGATATTCCGCTTGTGGCGTCGGCATGTATACCTGAACTTTTGTTCGTGGCGTTGGTTGACGTCGATTCTGACGAGAGCAAACCTATCACTGAACTGCTCACTGTAACTCACCTCTGGCCTACCTTCCTAGTAATAACGTATCTTCCTTGCGTTATATGATTTTGTGCTGCTGTCTATGCTACCTCATATTCCTCTGACTAGGAACCAGTTCCATTTCATTCAACTCACCGCCGTTATATGTAAATAGATTAGATGTTTTCTTTCTCTTTCAAGGTGAGACACTGGACGAAATTTCAAATGTTAGATATTGGGGTTGCGACATCAACTTAAATAACGGTAACGATGTGTAGAATAAAACCAACAAATTTCAGCACATATGTGTAATTTAAAATAAAACTTTAAGGACAAGACGAGGAAAGACACTAAGTCTTGCGCTATGCAGTGAATCCTGGACTAAAAAAATCAATTGTAGTATCTAATGAAGTGAAATATGTAAAAGGTTGATCAGGAAATGATCTTATGATAACAAAGGAAAATGTACGAGAAGAATTAGGAATATTTAATTTAAACGACAAAGTGCAAGAATAAAATGAAGAAGGGAGGCAAACGTATGGAAGAAGATAAAATTTCTGTCAGTGAAAACAAGTACAAGTCCTCAGGAAAAAGAGACATTCGAGAGGAGAACAGTCTTAATAATGTGAAGTCTGAAGGGCAATCCTACCATGAATTGTTCAAAGTACGCTCATGTTCATAAAAAAATATCTTGAAGGACTAGAGATAGGACGTTAATTTTCAGAGGACATGAACATTAGTATGTTCTGCATAACTGATTAGCCTCCCAAACATATCGGCCCAGGGATTCAAGTTCTACATCAATATCTTGGCGCAATTCCACCCACGGGTAAATTGTGCCTGCGGCTCTCGTTGTCGTCATACACCGACAGTAATGGATCAGTATGGCTTGACCAGACGTGCAGGATGCCTCACAGATGTATGCGTGAACCGTACCGTCAAATCAGTGCGTTTGGAAGAGGGCGCGTTATTGGCAACAGAGAATGTGATGCATCCATCCGGGAAACTGCTGCTCGTGTGGGATGAAGTATTTCTGCAGTGCAATGGGTGTGTGCAGAATGGTTCACTGCAGGCCGTAGCACACGACGAGATGGGTCAGGCCGCACTACCCAGGCCGTCCCCCGAGAAGATCGACACCTTATCCGAAAGTCATTGCAGGACAGACCTGCGTCCTCCTCGGCTCTGGCGAAACAGCGGAACATTGCAACATACCGTGACACTCCGTCGTCGTTTATTACGGTACGGGCTACGTGCATGTAGTCCACTTCTCAGCCCATCTTTGACGAATCTGTAGAAGTGTATCAGACGTCAACAGTACATGCAAGGGTAGCATTCATCTCACGCTATGTGAGGAGAACCCTATGTCATAGTGACGTAACGCTACGTCATCGTGACGTAAATAAACCTACATCGGCTTCACGAGTACGAATATCGATCTTTGCAGTTGTAGCACAGAGGTTCCACCGATAACGTGAAAGCTAAATGAAAATAGACGTGTACAAACGAAGTTACAGCAGTCGTGTGGTATGCTCATCCCAGTTGTATTAGTTATTAAGCTGGAATTCTAACAATTTCGGATGTTATTGTGTGTTTCTTGAACATAATGAATGTCTGAACAAAGGAATCATAACGAAAGTAAAGAAAGAAACGCTTGCAGTAATTTTTTTTATATCCTATGAATCGCCCATAAATCATATGGACAGAAACATGAAATAATTAATTATTAAGCTGTAATCGAAAGAATTTGGGATGTTATTGGATATTTCATGAACATAACGAAAGTAAAAAAAAGTTTGTAGTTATTTTTAAAAAATCCCATGAATCGTGCACGATTCTGTCGACAGAAACGTGAAATAATTAATAAGCTGTAATCCCAAGGATGTGAGATGTTATTGTCTGTTTCATGAACATAACGAATATCTGAACGAAAGAACCATAACCACAACGAAAGTAAAAAACGCGAGTAGTCATTTTTAAAAAAAAATCCGATTAACTGTTCATAAATCATATGGATAGAAACGTGAAATAGGGCGAAATTAAAGTGTTCCATATCTTTATAAAAGCCAATGGATTGTACATAATTCTTCTGGGCAGAAACGTTAAACCGAGCAATTAATGTGGTTCCAAAGATAATTTCGAATGTTGCTCGAATTTTAATTTTGCCTTCATGTTGCAGATCAACTCAGAAAATTTTGCTCTTCAGAAATAAATTATTATTGATGATTATAATGTATAATGTAACCTGTTAATAACACTTTTCATATTTTATATGCTGTATACTGTGAACAAACAATGATATTTCGTCTATAATTCTTGCTCACATGTCAATATTTAAGCAGTATCAACTGTAAAAAAAGTAAGTTTTCTAGTAGTTGCCAAATGATGTTGAACAGTGACTGTCACAATTGGTCAGCTACCTGACAAAATAACCTCAACAGCCCACAGTTTTTAGCAGCACTAAGTGATGTTTCATATGCGATAGTGGAATACTGTCTTTGATTATTCTCTTAATAGACATGGTATAAATTTTGGTGGTGTCTGGCATGATTACTACAGCTATTTCTATATTGCCTAAGAATCATACAAAAAGTAGCTGAAAATGGCGACAGCACTTACTGCTTTCAGTTGCTTAAAATGATGGTAAACGTGACTTGCATGTCATTGTTTTTTCACAGTATACAACGTATAAAGAAAAATAATGACGTGTTATAACAGGTCAGTATATTATAATCATCCGCAATAATTTATTTCTGAAGAGCACAAGTTTCTGTGCTGATCTACAGCATGAAGGAAAAATAAAAATTCCTGCCAAATTCGGAATTATCGTTGGAACCACATTAATTTCTCAGTTTAACATTTCTGCCCAGAAGAATTATGTGCAATCCATTGGCTTTTATAAAAATACGGAACACTTTAATTTCTCTCTATTTCACGTTTCTATTCACATGATTTATGCACAATTAATCGGATTTTTTAAAAAAATGACTACTCGCTTGTTTTGACTTTCGTTGTGGTTATGGTTCTTCGTTCAGACATTCATTACATCAAGAAACAAACAATAACATCCAAAATAGTTGAGATTACAGCTTAATAAGTAATTCAACAGGGATGAGCATACCACACAACTGCTGTAACTTCGATTGTACGTGTCTGCTTACGTTATTGGTGCAACCTCTGTGGTTCAACTGCAAAGATCAATAGTCGTACTCATGAAGTCGATTTAGCTTCATTTACGTCACGATGACATAGCGTTACGTTACTATGACGTAGGGTCCTCCTCACCTAGCATGAGATGAATGCTACCCTATATGGAACGACGTGACTGTAGAGAGGAAAGTCATCAAACAGTGTTTTCGGACGAATCCAGATTCTGCTTGTTTAAAAAATTATGGCAGCATTTTGGTTCGCGCATACAGGGGGAGCGGATCACAGTGACTGGATTCACACAATGCATACAACGCTCGAGGCCTTATGGTGTGGGATGGCATTGTGTACTACCACAAAACACAGTTGTTGTATGTCTAGGGCGCTGCGAACAATGTCACGTACGTACATCCTGCGACCCGTAGCCATACCTTTTTTGTAAAACACCCCAGACGACATTCTTCAGCAAGCCACTTCCCGACCGCATGTTGCTGCACGAACACTTGCCTGCTTGGTGACACAAGTTGTCAGACTTTTGCCATGGCCCGCCAAATCACCAAACTGGTCGCCAGTCGGAAATGTGTGACATATGGAGAAACAACGGGCGCAGTGCTGTGACCCAATGCCGACCACCACAGATGACTTCGGAAGCAGCATGTATGGCTATATCACAAGACACCATTCGCGCCTTATATGCGTCGATGCCATCACACATGGAACAAGTTATCAGTGCCCATGGCGGACCCTATACCTACTAGGCAACAGGGCACATGCTTAGCCTATGTGATTGAAATGCTAATCATTTCCACAGAACATATTAATGCACACATCCTATGAATGTGAATGTCCTATCTCTAACCGTTGAAGCTTTTCTTTTTTTTTTTCGGAACATGAGTCTGACCTATCTTCCTGTTCACAACGAGTCATACTCCCGTTACACTATTTCCAGCTGTTGTAATATTATCCCATATTCTGTCTGATCAGAGATCCTTAACTTCTTCATTTTGTTACGGTACCATCCCGTTACGACGAGCGCTGAATCCAAATCTCCCGCTGCCGATCGGAGCGTGGGGCGTGCGCGCTATCCGAGTAACTTCCTGGCGCCCCACAGACAATGGAGACGCTGCGAAGACGGCTGCCGCTCGTCCTTCTGGTAGGCACTGCCGGTCTTTCAGATCAGCCGCGCGACAGCGCCTGGAGTGATAGCGGGATCTCAGGAAGTCCCCTCCGCGTGCCGTGTCTCCACCGACTGGCTCTCATTGCCGGACTTCTTAATAACAAGCTGCCTTGGTTCGGTATCGATCTGCTCCAGTTTCTGTGCGGTGCAAAACTTCGCGTAGCGAGGGAGTTCCTGTGTCTTCTAGGGCCCCATGTCGGTTCTGCTGCTGATTAGTTGCGAAAGTCATTATTTCTGGCTAGATCAGTGAACTGGAAAATGCGTTAAATTTCTTAGTTCACCGCGAGCCAGTGGTCATACAAATTTACGGAACTGCATTTGAATCGCTATTTGCCAGTGGGCACAGCTTTTGTTGAAAGAGTGTGTTATGCCCTACTGGCTAGCAAACAAATTGCTGTAAGTTCTTTACTACCCTGCTGCACAGCGTAGTTAACGTTAATTCTAGTTATTCCATATTTTGGTACCCTTCCCTCTGGTGGTTAATAATTAATACGGATAAAACCGATTTGTGGCTACGGTATTTTAGGCTGTAGTTGCTAATGATTCCTGATTGTTTTGTGTGAATTTTTACAACCGTTTCAAGAGAGTTGAGAGACTGATAATATTTTAAGTAAATACAAGGAAGGCATTTTATTTGCTTGAAAATAAATTCACTTAAGGGGTTTAATTTTTTGTTCTTGAGCTATTGTTACTGGATATTGAACTGACGAAGTTGCGTTGATGTTTTAGCTATATGTGCATGTGGTTTCTCTATTGAATGATGAACGTACTTGTAAATGATAACTAGATGCACATCCATTCTGGGTGGTATTTGATTCGATTTTTTTAGTGTAAATAAATGATTTTTAAATTTGCGGACGCCTTTCATCCCGACATCGCCACTCCAAATCCAAGTTCCGGTACGCATTTCACATCACTGACCTCCAGCTACTAGATTGTGCGTTTACATTTCGCTTTCCTGATTTCGTGGCTTCCACTTTGATAACGTCGCTGTTGAGCTCGCATAAGCTCCATCCACTTCCTTCCTTTCTAGCTTCCCTGTCACGTTTAAGATTATCAATTTCCACGCTCAGTCTCGTAGAATGTTTTTCTTCTCGTTGGCTGTTTACTCTTTTTCCTTTCCCAGCCCTAAATGTATTTCACCATTTTGATGTAATCGAAATGTGTCACGTAGAGTGACAGGCCATCTGTGAGCGTTCCTCTATACTGTAAGAACATTGGATCACAGGACGGCGAACTGCAGAATGGCGGCCGTCAGCTGTAAAGTTAAGATTAGGCGTTACACATGTTTGATCCTTAATCAAACGTCAGGAACCAACGGGGCAAACTGCCGAGCAATAACCGAGCAATCAAACCTGACTTCATAGCGGAGGTCCCTCGTACGACCGCGCGCAGCGTTGCAGCTTCGCCGCCAGCACATATCTTGTGACACTCAGCGCGCTGGGTTCGTCCAGAATGATATACCAGGAGTGGCAGGTCCGGTAGCATGTTTCCGTACTTCTGAGAATTCTTCCATTCATTTCCGCTGTGACAAAGTACGCAAAACTGAAATCAGTAAGACGTAATGGGGAGATGTCATCAGAAGTGAATAGGACTGTTATTATTCACGGAATGTTTATACCTGACAGTTGCGATTTTAGCTTCCTCACACGTTACACAACGGAACCTCCGCCACATACCACATACCATATGAATGGCCGGCCGTTGTGACCGAGCGGTTCAAGGCGCTTCAGTCCGGAAGGCGCTGCTGCTATGGTTGCAGGTTCGAATCCTGCCTCGGGCATGGATGTGTGTGATGTCTTCAGGTTAGTTAGGTTTAAGTAGTTCTAAGTCTAGGGGACTTATGACCTCAGATGTTAAGTCCCATAGTGCTTAGAGCCATTTGAACCATCTGAACCATACGAATGTTTGCAAAACACTGGCGCAATGGCTTAAAATTACAGTTCTGATTCCTTCTCCCATCAACTCTGAGGCATGATCTACAATGAAGTTTTCCATAGAAAATACAAAGCACGATTCTAAAGTCAATGACGGCTTTATCTATTTCACTAGCGTTTCGTAACGCAAATGAGCGTGTCCCCCCCCCCCCGGCAGCTATGTGGTCGGGGCGCGACAGAATGTCAATCCTTAGGCCCAGGGTTCGATTCCCGTCTGGGTCGGAGATTTTCTCCGCTCAGGGACTGGGTTTTGTGTCGTCCTAAACATAACCATTTCATTCCTATCGACCCTCAAGTCGACGAAGTGGCATCAAATCGAAAGACTTGCACCCTCCAAAGGTCTACCCGACGGGAGGCCCTAATCACACTACATTTACATTTTACGCAAATGAGCCACGCACTGACAGATTTATGACGTCGTGTCAAAATATCTGTGACGAAGATTTTAGTTGCCGAATATCCATCACGAATGATAAATTAATAGTAATAGTAGGAGTACCCCAAATCTTAATTCCTCAGAGGTTTCTTGCATTTACTTTTATTTCGGTGATGTATAATTTAGAACCAAAAGAGGGATTGCTACGCGCAGGTGACTTCGGACAATGTCCCACCTCCCACTCCGGTTTACCCAGTTGTACTGAACACTGATAATATTTCTTGCTGACGCTGTGCTAGGAATCATTTGACCATTCGTAGTTTGGTATTGATCTAAACACCATTTCTACCTTGCGCTGCATCTCAGGGGTTAGTCCGGAGAGTATTCACAATATCAGGAGATAGTGACGTCGATTTCACATACAGGGTTACAACGGCTGATCCCACGGTATGTAAACAGCCTCAGTCGCAGCGGTGATATTCCTGACATCTAGAACGGTTTGCAGTAAATGTCCCAAATGTCGCAATAAATGTTAGATTAATATTGGTTTTCTTCGTATCCTATGGAATCATGCTTCTGCTATGCAAGCAAATAGGCAAAGTTTTCGCGCTGTTCATTTTGCATTGTCAGATGGACTCCGGCAGCCCGATGGATGTGGACGGCGAGGTGGTGGGGCTGGCCTCGTGGCAGCAGGGCTGCGGCCTGCAGGGCTACCCCACCGTCTACACCAGGGTCTCCGCCTTCATCGACTGGATCGAAGAAAACAAGAAATGAGTGCACGAAATCTGACAGGATTGCTCATTTCCTACAATAACAATCAAGTAGATAGAGCAACATGAATTCCGCTTGTCTCCATTTCTTTAGCGATGTGGGCTACTACTTGGTGTAAGATTTTTCCTGTGGTCCTTCGTATCAAGGCTTTGTCAAATTTCTTACAAGTTTCAAATATTTTTGTCTGAAATGAAATCGAGATGAAAGCTGATACGTCAGCTCTAGAATCCTTCCAGAGTGATTGACAGCCGCGCGGGGTAGCCGCGTGGATTGAGGCGTCCTGTTACGGTTCGTGCTGCTCCCCGCGTCGGAGGTTCGACTCCTCCCTCGGGCGTGGATGTGTGTGTTGTCCTTAGCATAAGTTAGTTTAAGTTACTCGTAGATTAAGTAGTAGTGTGTAAGACTGCTACTTACCACAAATTTCCGAAAAAGTGATTGACGACAAAATACTTGAACAACAGAACTAGGAGGACTGTTTCTTTTTTAAGCTCTGATTGGTCGCGAAATGGAAACCCTAGTACAATAATTCAGCAATGTTTTATTTGCAACATTTATCTACACATTATTGATATTTATCTACAAAGTCGCCGGGAGCTAATGACCTCGGCGTTGTGCGCCCGTAAGCTCAAAACACACACAGGAACAAAGTCGCCAAGCGGACAAAGATGTTTGACGTTGCTATATGAGCAACAGAAATCAAAGACCTTAAACCAACCTAACGCTATTTGACGTTGCTATATGAGCAACACAAGAGTAAGCAATCAAAGACCTTAAACCAACAACGCGTTACCAGCTATCCAATACCCTCCTGAAAGAAGGCAGCCGCCTACCCTTTCCACCAATACTCTACGCTGGTCTGCTGCTGGTTGCCTGTGTCAAAATGCTTTTCTCATAGCGAGTGGCTCATACGAGTTACGAGACGAGAATCAGAGGGAGCAAAGTCCGCGCTGTATGGTGTGCGATAAAATACTTCCCATCGAAGAGGCTGCAGCAGGGTCCTTGTTGCACCTGCTTCATTGTTCCTGCACCAGTACCACGCTTCGCTGTTATGCAAGGAAGGTTACTGTAGACTGCATGAAACCAGGCGTAACCCCCAGAACCAGATAACGCACTTGGCGGGTGACACTGTCGTTTTAAGCATCTTTACGTGCTAACTGTGCGCCTAGAGGTGAAAAGTGCGGCGTGATGCAATCTATACTCATATTAGAGACCCTGTGCAACATAACTGCACAAAGCTTCATCGGATTTGAAGAGTGATTTTAATTTCCCAACCGATCGGACATTGAAGAAAAAGCCGTCGTACCAAAATTTATTTTTAAACTTCCTGCCAGATTAAAACTGTGCACCAGACCGTGGCTTGAACGTGAGATCTTTGCCTTCGTGGGCAAGTGCGGTATCGACCGATCTATGGAACCACGACCAGTCCTTTAGGATGTATCATATCAGCACACCCTCCTCTTCAGAGCGAAAATTAACTGTGGTTAAAATTACTTCACTCCCCAATCACACTCAACGTTTGAATCTTAGTTCTCGGAAATCGATTTACACATGTTTTAAGGAAATTAATTTTACAAACAAATGCATACATTTTATACAATTATCATTAGCTCTGTCATCATCATCGCCCGTTCACAAAGCAGGCTGCTTCGACGTAGTTCGAAGGTGGCACACTGTGGATGTTCGTATTAGCTTCACCCCATAGGCTGACACTTTACACATGATGGGGATTTAATGAGCATTTCGTTGCGACATAATACAGTTTCATAGCGTTTTGAGCTGCAGAAAACAAACAACGAAGTGATTTCTACATGAATATACCACACTGTAAGAGTACACACATAATCATAAGGCAACAAAAACCATATAGCGTAGTTAGTGTATTTATAACAACATGGAAACTGGAAAAGTGGAAAATATCTGCAGAAATCTCGAATGCGGAGCTCCCTGTTCTACTATGGTCCGTAAAAGGTTATCTCTGTTAATTACAAATATATAATACTCTTGTGATTGGAATATTATCTGAAATCTGAAATCGAAATACGTTGCTCTCAGTTCTGTAGTGCAAACGAATTCAACTTTATCCTCAACTATCAGAATGATCAAATCCTATTATACAGTCACTCTCATCAGTGCTGAAACTGTAATAAAGCGGGAGGAACTTCAGCCTTCATGCCTTTCAGTGAATTTATTATGTTCTCTTCGTAATGATTCTAATAAAAAAAAGTGATCTTACGTCGTTTCAGCGTAGTTATTCTCCGGCAAATCTGAAATGTGCTGGTGGATGTAGATTATTTTGGGCACTGGCAACTAATTCGGAGTCTCTTCGCGTATTTATAAACGGAGGGGACTCCGCATGTGTGCTACTGCGATCCACTGCACCGTGCTTCAAGGTTGGCTGTGGCTTGTACTTACAACTGAAATTCAAGTTACATAATGATTCATTCAACAAGTAAATCACCGTGCTTTCTCGATCTACCCTGTCGTCCTGCACACATCCCCATTACTTATAAAGGCCTGGATTGTAGTATATGAAATACTGACGATGAGTTTACTCAAATTAAATAACTGAAATGTACCTTAATATAAATCCATATACATATATTCTTTATTATCTACTATAAGGGTTACATATCATTTTCAAGAAGCATCTTTAGCAAGCTCTTCCACAGGCTGACGTGAAATTCGTTATTCACAAAATTATTGCAGTGGCCGCTTTTCAAACAGTTAATTTATGTCAATAATATACAAAAGTTCCAACAATATTTAGTGCAAGAAATATGAATAAAATTCGGAACTACTGCACATCAGTTATGTTATCAGTGTTTGTCATTAACTGATTGCTGCTTTATGTGGTTATTGACAGAAGATTTTTTGATACTATGACTACTGGGTGGTCAACCCGAAGGTTGATATTTATATTTTGCAAGTAGCTTTGTTTTACCTCTTGAGCTGCTAGCGAAATCGTGAATGTGACTGATCGATTTCGAGCTTTCCATTCGGCGACGGGTCCAAAGGGAACCATAGAAAAATCTACACCAGAGCTCGGTCAACCTCCATTTCACATTTCAAGATTAACAAGAAACAATGCTCCTTTAATTTAATTTATGGAAAATAGTAGCGATTGTAAGCAATGTAGAGCAAATTTCAGGTTTTTTTACTCAATGATTGCTATACAAGGCATCTTACAAGAGTGTACAATAAATATCGAGTCAAATCATTGTTACGAAAGTGATCAATAACAATTCATAAGTGAAAAAAATCTGTTAACTTTCGCATATTAAATCATTTGGCAGTTTTAACTGTTTATGATTGCAAGTTTTGAGTGTAGCGTCTTGTCATTGCATGAGACATATTGGTGAACATGATACTCTTGTGGTACAAAACCTTGACTTTTTTGGAACCGCGTGACCGCTACGATCGCAGGTTCGAATCCTGCCTCGGGCACGGATGTGTGTGATGTCCTTAGGTTAGTTCGGTTTAAGTAGTTCTAAGTTCTAGGGGACTGATGACCTCCGAAGTTGAGTCCCATAGTGCTCAGAGCCATTTGAACCATTTGAACCTTGACTTTTTAGATTTCCAACAGTAGTAAACTTAAAGAATGGGCGTAATGGATTTTAGGTTGCAGGTGATGGTCATCCTTCGCGATATCGGCAGGATGTGGGATGGTCAGGAATCAGTTCGATTATCGGAATGCAAAGTCACGCTGAAAGCACTGTGCCTGCTATTATTCCACGCAGATGTGAAACATAGTCGGATGCCGTGACTTCATAGACTTCTCCTGCGTAATAAGTCTGAGAAGTCTCCTCGGATTTGCTGCCGGATCCTGAAATAAACTTGCTTCAATATTTCGAAAATCCAGCTGTTCGCCATCTTCAGGAGAACGCTGCTGATGCTGCTCAGTCCCACTGAGAACTGATGCCAAGGCTTTTTTTTTTCCTTTATTGTGTTTCAGTGCACCATCTGCGGCGGACTGGCAGGAGCATATGCGCTGCTCTTCAGCCGAAATGTCTTATACAAAGAAGGCATTTAAAATAACAGAATGGAGAAAATATGGCGTACACAGATGTAAAACAATGGGGAACAGGGCAGAAGAGGACAAAAAGGGGAGGACTCTAAAATGGAAATAAAAACCATAAAAAATCTGCGCACACAAAACAAAACCACACACTGGATCATAAAAGTATCGACGGACGGCGTAGCACATAACAATCACTGACAATAACACTATGTAGAAGTCCAGCATACAATTAAAACCACAGCCCTTGAAGCACAGGAGAACAGCACCAAACACAACACTGACGTAGCACACTGATGACGATGAGCAAACAGAGGATCTGCTAGGGGCATACAAACTAGGGATGAGTCAAGAGGGGAGGGTATGGGAGGAGAGGGGTGAGGAGGGAAGGAGGGGAGGAGAGGGAGGGTGAAGGGAGGGAGGGAGGTAGGCGAGGAGATGGGGGAGACGGGTGGGGGTGCACCGAAGGCCGGGGAGGGAAGGATGTGGGAGGGAAGCAGTCAAGGAGGGTGAGCAGGGACTCAGGGAGTGAAGGAGGACCACTCTGGGGGAAGAAGGGGAGAGAAAAAAAAGGGTTCCCTGGGGATGGGAGAAATAAGGCCAGGTTACAGTTGGAAGGAAGAGTAGATGTCACGGCGAAGTTCAACATCTGGGTGTGGGAGGTGCTGGAAATTGCCCTGATGAAGGAGATGGAGGGTGTGCAGGTGGAGAGAGGGAGGGATACAGCAACAGAGGCGCGGCAACGGGTGGGGGGTGAAGAGGAAAGATGTAACCAGGTGGTGGGAGGATCAAGCTTGCAGACAGTGTAAAGGATGCGGAGATGTTGAAGGAGAAGGAGGACGTGGGGAAAGGGAATGAGGTCATACAGAAGCTGTGTTGGGGGATGCCAAGGCTGTACATCATCGTCTTGTATAGGCCTTCGCACTGTACACGGCGCGTGCACCGCCCACCACAGTTGCTGCCCTCCAAGACTGGACAGGTGGCGCCGCCCTTAGTGGAACACCGGCGGCGATGATATATCGCACTCAGAGACTATTTTCTGATTTGATGCAAGATAGTGCAGGATTGACTGCCTTGTTATTAGGAACGAATGCATGGAATGGGCTACAAGTATGTTTCAATAATTTCTTCTCTACTAACATGGTAGCACATAATGTTGTTGGGGGAAATGCACCATGACCAGAATCAAATCTGGTGGACATCATTTTTAATGCATTTATATCCTCGCAAAGTGATCCACAGCTCGAGTTCTGACTTTTGATTCCCTCTGGATGCATGACAGTCCCCAGAAACTCTTCGATCTCTTGTGTAACTTTCTCCACTACTGTGATTATCTTGCTTTTCCAGTGTACGAAAACTGAACCAAGTTGTTTTATTCTGTGTAAATCATGTTTCATCTGAGAATCCATGTGAGAGTTTGCACATTACAAATTAGCGACAGTTGACTGGAAACTCTGATTAACTTGCTGAGTGATTCGTTCTTCTTCCAGATTTGCCCACGCATTTAGTCTGGTTGCGAAGTGCTGTTTTTGCTCTTCAAACTTGGCGTTAATCACTGTTCGTGTCTTGTGTTTATATTTGCTACTTGCTTTGCAAGTTCGAATGCCGTCTAATCTAAACTTCACTGTCGGATTCTTCAAAAAATTGGTTCAAATGGCTCTGAGCACTATGGGACTTAACTTCTAAGGTCATCAGTCCCCTAGAACTTAGAACTACTTAAACCTAACTAACCTAAGGACATCACAAACATCCAAGCCCGAGGCAGGATTCGAACCTGCGACCGTAGCGGTCGCGCGGTTCCGGACTGTAGCGCCTAGAACCTCCTGGCCACAACGGCCGGCTGTCGGATTCTTATTTCGTTCACGATGGTAAACAGGCTTTTCATTTCCAGAGGAAACTGTTCTTCAGCTTTGCGTGACTCAGCTGTTTCATTGGCTATTCCGTCGCTTGACTGGTGAAGTCTGCTGCTGTACATTCGCAGCTACATTCTGCTTGGTACGAAGATTATCTTGTCTAACTGCTAACAATCTGAGTTGCTGCAAAATGTTCGCTATCAGATCTAGTACTCACTATTTCTGCTTCACTATCCTCTTCTATTTCCTCTACGGCCTGAGTATTCAATAGCTGTAGATGCTCCATTCTAAACTGCGAGCGAGTTCTCACCATAACACATAAACAATGCACTGAATATTGAAATCCGTTCTTACACTTAACATTAACGCTCACAACTTAAATATAAGACAAGCACAAGAAATCATGCAGAAAAATGACATTCAGTATAATATTAAATTCTTCGTTGAAGAATTACTCAGAGGACATGGAGCCAACTGAACACTATCAATAATAGATAAACATGAAAAGGCTCTACCACACGGATTAATGAAAGTACATTACACTGAAGATAGTCAACATGCTTGTGCCTGAAGATAGTCAACATGCTTGTGCTTGCCTCGACAAAACGTAACAGTTGTCTCTGGGATCATACAAGAGACGCAGTTTCATCTACGGTAAACGTATTTGTTCCACAGCATGGTACGTGGAGGAAAACACAATATAGAAATCAGGACAATTCCAGTAATGTATAACACGGAAGTCCGGACACTGACGGCGCCAGTAATATGTTATCTCTAATACGTAATTACAAATAAACAATATTTTTGTATGGAAATCATGTATGAAATGTGAAATCGAAGTATACTGCACTGAGCGCAGCAGTGCAACTGGATTTAGCTTTATCTTTGAGTATCAGTCTCATCAAATCCCACACATATTGCACATTCATCAATGCTGAAACTTTTATAAAGCAAGTTTAACTTCAGTCTTAACACCTTTCAATGAATTTATTATATTCGATTTGTAATGATTATAGTGTAATAACAACAAGCGCTCTTACGTCGTTTCAGCGTAGTTATTCTGCCACAAATGCGAAAGGGCCGGCAGCAGTCGTTTATTTTGGGCAGCTGCAATTAATTCTGAGTCTCTCAATATAATTATAAGCAGAGGGGAGACCGCATGTGTGCTAGTGGGACTCACTGCATGGCGCTTGAAAAGGTAGCTGCCGGTTGTACTTACAACTGAAATTCAAGTTAAATAACGATTTATTCAAGTACGTAATGACTGTGCTGCTTCGATCTACCCAGTTATCCTGTACGCATCCCCACGACGTATAAAGACATTCATTGCAGTACAGGAAATACTGCATTGCAGGAAATACTGAGTATCTGGTTATTCAAATTAAATAGTTCAAACGTATTCTAATATAAATCCATATATGATTCTCATTAATTACCACAACTGTTCACTACCAGTTACACAAGAATCCTTATTAAACTCGCCCATAGGTTGACGTGAAATTCATTACTCTCAAAATTATGACAGTAAACACTGGAAGAATGAATGAATATGGCGGATAAAGCGATCTTTACATCTTTAGTGATTCACCTTCCAATAAAAACTATATCACAAGGCTTTTTCCGTCATCGAAATTTTGACAGATGGAGTAGTATATCACAAGGCTTTTTCCAACATCGAAATTTAGACTGATGACAATCAGATGACAGACAGTTTATCACAGAGCGCATAGCGCTGTTGCATTTGATTCAGGATTGTATCATTGCTGTCGCTTTGCTCACGACCAGAATAATATTACATTATTTAAAATAATTTTCGAGTTTGTAATAAAATGGATAATCTAATTCTTTCGTTCAAATCACATACGATAATAGGAAAAGGGTATAGTCTAAGGGCAGGTGTTGTATGAAAGTGAAATCATGAAAAGAAGGTTAACATTTAAAAAAAAGTTTAGTACTTCTTCTAAACCTTGAAGAACTTCCAGACACATATGTTGAGTTACCTTTGTAAAGTTAACATAGTCCTAAGCTCAGCTGCGCAGAATACTGAACTGAAATATCGAGTGTAACAGGGTACTGTAGGACTTAAATCGAAAGAAGGCACTCGCAATAGACGACATTTTTGAGAATTATGAGATGTTTGTGGAAGCATAGCACAAGAAAACTATTCCATCGGTATGCAAGACTTTTGCGGGGATTGACATACTTGCAGAAAACTGCAATAATTCAAATATCAAATAAAGCAGGTGCTAAAATTTGTGAAAATTACATAAACGTCTTTTCGACAAGTCAGTATTTCAAAATACTGACAATAATTATTTACAGAAGAATGGAAAGAATGTTAGACCTCGAAGAAGATGAAGTTGTCTACCCAAGAACTGTATGAACAATCTAGGCAGCGCTTCTGATCGTCGGTGACTACAGAGTACAGGCACCCGGGTGCAATAAACGGCCTGGTCGGTGATCTTCTTCGCTCTCGGACTTGGTGTTTGTGTTGTTCTAATGATTTCAACTTATCTTCATCGATGGGCAAAACGTCCTAGTCACTTCAAACAGAAAAAAAAATGCTCCAGGGCACCGAATAACACCAGATAGGGACTTCTGGGAAATAATGCCTTACCATTATTTCATTTTACACAATAAAATAGATTTATGAAAGTCAAACGTACTCAAGAAAGCGTCGCACTGGTGTTGTATATGCGATCTCCTTTATAGAAAGTGTGGAAACTTGAAAAATCTTAGGGGCCCCTACTGATGAGAATTTAAACAGGAGTAGACGTATTTTGAACCCCTCAACACAACTTAATTTAGCCAGATTTGCACATACGTTAGAATCACTGAAAAACGTGGGAACACACAGATCAGTAACCTGACATATTTTGAATATTTTCATAGAAGAATTTCATATGCCATTATGTTCTGGGATAAGACATATTAATGGCTCTGAGCACTATGGGACTTAACAGCTGTGGTTATCAGTCCCCTAGAACTTAGAACTACTTAAACCTAACTAACCTAAGGACATCACACACATCCATGCCCGAGGCAGGATTCGAACCTGCGACCGTAGCAGTCGCGCGGTGCCGGACTGCGCGCCTAGAACCGCGAGACCACCGCGGCCGGCTAAGACATATTAAGGGAAGAAAAAATTCATTGGTCAAATCGTGCTGTAAGAGTAATACGTGGTGCTCGCCAACAATCGTCATATAGACATCTGCTTAAGGAATTTGGGGTTCTACTACTGCTTGACAGCATATTTATTTTCTAACGAAGTTTGCTGTAAATAATTAATTGCAGTTCAAGACCAACAATGATGTACATAATTAAAATGTAGGAAAAATAAAATCATTACTTCACATAAAGTAATTTTTAGCACGGAAAGAGGAGCACAACACCGCAACTAAAATTTTAGGTAATTTATCCAGTGATACTAAGTGTCTGACAGATAGGAAAATTTGAAAACAAAATGGAAAAGTGTCTTCCTGAGAGCTTCTTATATTCCGCTGAAAAATTTCTACTATTGCGGTGTGTAAGAGATGGTGGATAGAAACTACTAATTCACATTAGTAAATTTAATAACAAAAAAGACTATAATAAATAGAAAGAAAGCTATAAATATACTTTCTGAAATTTTCCTGGCGCATTTCTTCATCTAACAATTTCGCGTGTGCAGCCGGATTCCGTAGACATTCCGCCACAATATTTTGGCCCAGAGACGTGGGGCCATCTTCCGGTGATTAGACAACAACTGAAGAGCCCAGGTGCATTCACGGTAGTTATACCGAATCTCGCGCGTGTGAAAAGTGCTGGCGTCCACCGTCGCACGCATCAGGTGATGACACGCGCGGGAAAGTCGTGTTGTGTGTGCTGCTCTCAGTGGCGGAACTGAGAGATAATCTAATTGCAATGAGTATCAAATGACCCTCTCGATTCCGCTGTGACTGAATAATTTTAATTACAGGATTCCAATTTTTATGCAGTTTAAAGCCATTGTCACGATTTATAATATTATCGGTAAGACGCATTTCCACCGATTCTTTGATTAGTGAATCCCAAAAACTGGAATCTGGAACCAAAATGGTGGCTTTATTGTATTCCGTTGAGTTTCCGATGGAAATACAGAGTTCTGCTACTGCTGATTTTAAGCTGATTTAAAGTGGGTGTTTGCAAAATTCCCTGTGAATGTGGTGCTGCATATATATATATATATATATATATATATATATATATATATATATATATATATATATAGGCCAGACGACACAAATTGTCCAAGAGCGTTGTACAGAACACGAAAGATACATCTGTCTTCGGCAACAGTTAAAATCAGCACTAGCAGAACGCTGTTTTTAGATGGGACGCTCAATGTAATACTATAGAACAAATATTTTAGATCCAGTTTCCAGTCTTTGGGGTTCAGTAATCAAAGATTTATAAAATACGTCTTGTCAATAATCATCTAAAATGTGACAAACGCTTTCAACTGGATAAAAATGGAAATCTATAAATAAAATTATCCAGTCAGAGCGGGATCGAGAGTATCATTTGATACTCATTGTAGTCAGATCATCTCTCAGTTCCAACACCGAGAGCAGCGCGTACAACTCGGCTGTCCCGCGCGTGACATGGCCTGACGCATATGCCGAAAGACGCCAGCACATGTCGCATACACGAGATTCAGTATAAATATCGTGAATGCACTTGGGTTCTTCAGTAGTTGCCCTCTGACCTGAATGTGGCCGGACGTCTCCGGGCCGAAATATCGTGGCAGAATGTCAACGGGAACCGGTTACACATCCGAAAATGATAGAAGTTATAAATGCTCGTCATGTAGCCATATTTACAAATTAATTTGCAATGTGAACGTAAAATGACTCGTTCCATATCGTTGAAACTTGTCATGTAAACGATTGATGGAACATGCACTTAATCAACTAGCTGAGCCACACTTCCCTAATATTTCTGCAACCATTCGCCTTCCGTACCACAGACCTTACGTGATTGTTCGATGTCATATCGTTTTGAAACGTTTAATCTAGATGTTCAATCTGAATACTGTAATCGGCGCAGTGACGTGCACGTACGAGTTCGTAGCTATTATTTTATAACTAACAAACTGGCTTCTAGTATAGCTCACGATGCCAACATGGACCTACTTTGTACACCTCCGCTTACTGTATTGAAGGAAACGATAGGGTAATGGTGTAAACACAGGTATGTTGTTATTTCAAGTATTGCAGATCTTTAATATGGGTCGTGCTACATTAGTTACTGTATCCTAGCAATTTCTGTTCCACCTTTTGTAGATCCGAAGATGGCAACAGAGGATCACCGAAATTTATACGAACAAATGATTTTAGTGACCCTGGCAGCTAAAAATCCATTCAGTGTTTATTCATTATTTATGCATTTGCCACAAATCGCACGATTCATAGAATATATAATGCTTAGTGTAATTTTTTTCCAAATGAAATATGTATGTTGTGGTAGTATTCTTTTGTAAATACCATGTGCTGTTCAAAACATACGAACTTTTCGAGTGGTGAATCAGGATAATGGTGGATGGAGGCCATGTTGTGTTTGAACAGCACATATTTCGAGAACCGAATGTGAGAGGATGGTGTGGAGGAAGGCTTGGTGCCCCTGTACGACATGCGTTTGTGAGGAGTACCTTCTGTCACTTTGGGTGGAAATTTAGCCCTGTTGATGAAGTATTTGTCGTGAGAAATGCTACATTCAGGAGTCGGTGTTTGGTGCTTGATGAGCAACTCGTGATATATTTGATGGGACAAAGCACTGAAAGTTGTTGGGACTTGAAGCAATTAGTCGATGCTTCAGTATCTTCTGTAGGATTGGATACAGTTTCACTGTAGTGACTCACGTAAGCCCGACTAGCCCTACGATACAGCGCAGGTTATACCCATGTTTGAAGATAAAACCAATGAACTGAACTTTAATTCACTCGCGTGCCACTACAGTAATTTGAAATCAGCCCTATATCGTACCTATTAAGATAATGTACAGGTATATTCGATGACCAATATTTTCGGGAACAGAAAGCGACCGTGAACGGAAACCGCTTTGATACAGATCAGCCATACACATTAAATAGTTATCCATGCATCACATACCACATTAATAAAGTAAGTTTCATTATACACTACTGGCCATTAAAACTGCTACACCAAGAAGAAATGCAGATGATAAACGGGTATTCATTGGACAGATATGTTATACTAGAACTGACATGTGATTGCATTTTCACGCAATTTGGGTGCATAGATCCTGAGAAATCAGTACCAAGAACAATCACCTCTGCCCGTAATAACGGCCTTGATACGCCTGGGCATTGAGTCAAACAGAGCTTGGATGGCGTGTACAAGCACAGCTGCCCATGCAGTTTCAACACGATACCACAGTTCATCAAGAGTAGTGACTGGCGTATAGTGACGAGCCAGTTGCTCGGCCACCATTGACGAGACGTTTTCAATTGGTGAGAGATCTAGAGAATGTGCTGGCCAGGGCAGCAGTCGAACATTTTCTGTATCCAAAAAGGCCCGTACAGGACCTGCAACATGCGGTCGTGCATTATCCTGATGAAATGTAGGGTTTCGCAGGGATCGAATGAAGGGTAGAGCCTCGGGTCGTAACACATCTGAAATGTAACGTCCACTGTTCCAAGTGCCGTCAGTGCGAACAAGAGGTGACCAAGACGTGTAACCAATGGCACTCCATGCCATCACGCCAGGTGATACGCTAGTATGGCAATGACAAATACACGCTTCCAATGTGCGTTCACCAATGACAAATACACGCTTCCAATGTGCGTTCACCGCGATGTCGCCAAACACGGATGCTACCATCATGATGCTGTAAAGAGAACCTGGATTCATCCGAAAAAATGACGTTTTGCCATTCGTGCACCCAGGTTCGTCGTTCAGTACACCATCGCAGGCGCTCCTGTCTGTGATGCAGCGTCAAGCGTAACCGCAGCCATGGTCTCCGAGATGATAGTCCATGCTGCTGCAAACGTCGTCGAACTGTTCGTGCAGATGGTTGTTGTCTTGCAAACGTCCCCATCTGTTGACTCAGGGATCGAGAAGTGGCTGCAGGATCCGTTACAGCCATGCGGATAAGATGCCTGTCACCTCGCCTGCGCTACGGTCGCAGGTTCGAATCCTGCCTCGGGCATGGCTGTGTGTGATGTCCTTAGGTTAGTTAGGTTTAAGTAGTTCTAAGTTCTAGGGGACTGATGACCACAGCAGTTGAGTCCCATAGTGCTCAGAGCCATTTGAACCATTTTGAACCTCGCCTGCTAGTGATACGAGGCCATTGGGATCCAGCACGGCGTTCCGTATTACCCTCCTGAACCCACCGATTCCATATTCTGCTAACAGTCATTGAATCTCGACCAACGCGAGCAGCAATGTCGCGATACGTTAAACGGCAGTCGCGATAGGCTACAATCCGATCTTTATCAAAGTCGGAAACGTGATGGTACGAATTTCTCCTCCTTACACGAGGCATCACAACAACATTTCACCAGGCAACGCCGGTCAACTGCTGTTTGTGTATGAGAAATCGGTTGGAAACTTTCCTCATGTCAGCACGTTGTAGGTGTCGCCAACCTTGTGTGAATGCTCTGAAAAGCTAATCATTTGCATATCATAGCATCTTCCTCCTGTCGGTTAAATTTCGCGTCTGTAGCACGTTATCGTCGTGGTGTTGCAGTTTTACTGGCCAGTAGTGTATTTTAACATTTCAGGTAGAAGCTGAAGTGCTTCGACATCTGCATACTGATAGAAAGAGCAATGAAAGGAATAAATGGTGGTATTAAAGCAATGACACATATGATTTTAGGGAAAATAAATGACCACTATATGAGAGGTATACGCTCAAGTTATAATGTTTATCGGACATTCGATAAATGCAGAAGAAAACGAACGTAACCCACAATCGAAAAGTGAATGTTACTAGAAACAAACAAAATATCGTGGCTTTGCGCAAAACCCGTACTAATTAACTGTTTCTTACGCAGAGTGTAACAACTGATCCTTTTGTTACACCCCATTTAAAAGACATTTTGCAGGTAGCAGAACCAAATGGGTGTTACTTATAAAAGACAGATATCTATTTGACCATACGATGTTAACTGTGGGTGTAGGGCTTCTCCTGCCAAACGTTCAACCTGCAATTGGCTGGGAACTGTGAAACATCTTTGAAATACGATACCCAAGCTCATATCGGTTAGGAGGGATAATAATCGCGAAGACAGGCCTAGTGGCAGGTCTCATGTACAACTTACAAATATATACAGGACTATCGAATCAAAATGAGATTTTCAGACGCTACTATTTATGAACAAGATAATAATACAGCACAGTTTTTTACGTTCCTTGGAAAAGTTGTGAGTTGCTGTAGAGCTCCAGACCTTCATAGAGCCAATTATGAGCGCACTGTGGTTTTAAGCGTTTACTATACGTATGAATTCTCAAAAGTCTGAAATTTTGTTTCGACTCGACGTTTTTTCAACGCCGAATATCTTTATACGTGTATAAAAGGCAATGACCCGGCTGACGGAATCACTGACTCATCACTGCGAAGCTCAAACCACTGCGAATAGAAACTAGAAATTTGTAGAAGGTGTTAATCTTGTCAGTAGCGCCTAAGAATGGATTTTTTCGACAGTCCATTCCTTAGTGGGTGAAGTAGGGGATGAAAAGTTTTCTGAAAATGTGTCACCATTAAAGTAATTTTGAAGCTAGACCTACAAGAATTGGTATTTGCTTCGTCGATCTGACATAAAGAAACACGTGTTTCAGCATTTATTGAAATTTAACCCCTATGGAAGTGAAATAGTGGGTAGAAGATTATTTTGGAAGTAAATAATTATTAAAGACCTACTAAAATAAATGAAAAGTTTCATCTTTGTGTATTAGTGTTTTACTACTCAGTTACAAATAAAGATATATGTGTTTCAGTGTTTCTGGGAATTCATCCCTTAAGCGGCTGGAATAGGGGATGAAATGTTTCATGAAATTATTTCATAACGAAAGCATTTTTAAAACTAGATCTGTAAAAAAAATGAGTTTGGTGGCTCTATTGAAAATAACAAAATTCGTGTTACACTCTTTTAGGAAATTCAACCCCCATGCGAGGGAAATCGGTAATGAACGTTATTATTGAAATATTTCAATACATAAGCATTTTTGAAGATAAATCAATGACTATTTGACTTTTCTGTTAGAAATCAAAAAACACACTTTTTACGGTAACTGGAAATTCAACCAGTAAAGGAAGTGAAATGTTGTATGAAAACATTTAATTAAGAAAGTGTTTTTTAATACTAAATCCTTGAAAGCTGGCATTTTGCTTCTGAGTTAGAAATGAGAAATACGTGTTGCACAGCTTTTGGAGATTCAAACCCTAAGGGTGTGATGTAGGGCAACGCTGATTCAGTGACTCATCATCGCCCAGCCCCAACTGATAAGGATAGAAATCTGAAATTAAGAGACAGAGTTGATCTTATACTGTATGCATCGTTTAAAAGGACTTGTTCAAAATTTCACTTCGAAAGGGGGGAATAGGAGACGGTAGGCTTTTTGAAAATGTTTCGCTATTAGCACGGTTTCGAAGCTAGAACTATAAAAATTCGTGTTTAGTTCCTCAGAAATAAAACAAAATCGTGTTTCAGGATCTTTGTAAATTCAACTGCTAATGGGGTAATATAGTGGGAGAAAGTTTTTTGAATGTAAATCACTGTTAATGAATTACTAAAGCATTTTTAAAGCTACAGCTACGAAAACTGACATTTGGCCTCTCACCTAGAAATAAACAGTACGTGTTTCAGTGTTTTTGTAATTTCAACACCTTAAAGGAATAAAAGAAGGCATGAAAAATTTAATGAAATTATTTAATTATGAAAGCATTTTCACAGCTAAATCTATGGAAATTTGTGTTTGTCTAAAAGTTTTCAAAAGGACACATGTTTTACTGTTTTTGGAAATCCAACCATTAAGGAGGTGGTATGGGGTGCACGTGGCGATTACTGGGAGGCGTGGCAGATGGATGATGTGTCAGGAGCCTCTTGCCGGTTCCTGAGGTAAGAGGAGGTGGTTGTAACCTGTGAACGCCGGTGGGCGCAGTAAAAGAAGAGTGACTTTCAAACATTTATTTCTCAAAATAGACCTCCCTTTTCCTACGGCGGTCCTCTGCCGCTGTTTGTCCGGGTGCGGCGCGAGCGCCTGGCAGCTACTCAGGAAGTGGATGCTGCGTCTCCACCTTCCGCACTCGAAGAAGGTGGCGCGTGCGTATGTGGCTCACACATTCCGGCCTAGGAGGTCCTCGATCCACTCCCGTAACTGTGGCTCATCTCTGCTTCCTGAACCGCGATGACGGTTGTCGTGTGGTCGAGAAGTGCGCTGACCCTGGCCTATCGTGCAGGAAAGCCCCATGGCTCCGATTAAGCGTTAGGAAGACAGGTGTCCTGGTCCGAATCGACACGGAAGACCCCCGGATCTTCCCATCTGCGTTGGAAGCTGTCAGCAGCGGTGGACTAGTGACTCGTGCCTACGGGAAGGAAGAGGTCTCTCCGGCGGCCGTTCGTGGTGTTCAGTACGAGAAGCCAATGTACAACATACTTATATTCAGCGCTGATACCGTGTCAGGGAATCGAGTACGTGCGTCGCGTACATCATCAATCCTTCTGACCAACTGCCTTTTGAACTCAAATTCTGGAGTATTTAGCCGGCCGATGTGACCGAGCGGCTCTAGGCGCTTCAGTCTGGCACCGCGCTGCTGCTACGGTCGCAGGTTCGAATCCTGCCTCGGGCATGGGTGTGTGTGATCTCCTTAGGTTGGTTAGGTTTAAGTACTTCTAAGTCTTGGGGTCTGATGTCCTCAGATGTTCTCATAGTGCTTAGAGCCATTTTTTTGCTGGAGTATTTATAGTGTGAAATATCGGCTGGTGTTGATCCAACGTCACATGTAATGACAGCATAGGCTTTCTTAATACGAATGCATCAGCGGTTCTTACCCTGCCCTATTTGCTTAACACATTTGCTGTACCAACAGAATGGTCAGTAACAATATTCAGAACGCCTTCTTGCATTAGCGATGCGGCTTCTTACCTCACGTAACAAGGAGGCGTGATACTTCTCAGTTGTATTGCTTTAGTAAGCTCCTGCTGCTGATGCTAACTACCCAGTTCGCGCAAAGTGCTGATGTCCTGCCTTCCGCCTGACCTGCTAACGTGATGAAACGCTGCCGTTTCGTGTCGCGCTTGTTGACACTCCCGCAAGGAATACAAAGGGAACGAGGTCTCGCAATTATGAAATTCTGTGGCCAGCTGCCTGATACAGGGTTCATACGTAACTGGGGGATGAACATTTTTAAGAAAATATTTCGTTACATTAAAAACTTTTGAAGCTAAGTCTATGAAAATTAGTATTTCACTTCTTGTTTGGATATAAAGAAATATATATCAAGAGCTGAAAGTTTCTATAAAAACATCACCGCATAAACGCTAAAGGCATGATTAACAGGTACCTTGTACTCCATCTACCAGAATCTCTTTTTGGCTAGAACCCTTAATTACCGCGAAAAGTTTTGAATGTGTTGCAGTTTGTGAACAAAATAAAAATTAGATTACAGGAAAACGAAAACAAATGCTATGGTGATGCTTTTGGTTGCCATTGTCATGTTGGTCTCAAGATGTATGTATGTAGGCCTTGACTGACATGGTATATATGGTTTATGTGTTCCGTAAAGAAGATGAATTTCACAGCAATGTCTCTGTTGAATGCAGAGTGAACTCAAGGCACCTGCGCGAGGAAGTGTTAATCTTCAATGTATTAAGCATCAGAGATAACACGTTATCTATTGTTCTTTCGAATGCATCACATGCTGATAAAGAGTAGGTACGTATGTACTGCTACCAAGCACTGTCAGCTCTACAAACGGTTTGGTCTTATTCTACAGATATTCTTACCCTTGAATTTAATTAAGTATGTAACATGCAGTACCTCAAAATACGTTCTTTCTGAGCGACAACATTTCTTCAAGCTAAATATTTCATGTCATTTGAAATATACATATATGGAAACAGATAGCAACCGAAAATGACAATTTGTTATTGTAATCAACACTTAAAATTCACGCAAGCAAGACCTCAGCCAAATATCTGAACGACAAAGTTTATAAATGAATTCCTGTCATAAGACGGCTGAAGGGCAGAGAAGAAGTAAGACTCAGAAAGAATGGACTGTTTCTGCAATGTCGTTATCGTTACCACACTGCTGTAAATTAGAAATGCGCTGACGTTTCAGAAACAGGAAAATTACATCGTACGTTCTACGAGGCATGGAATGTGTAGAGCAACACAATAAATGAGGTAGAAATAAACACTAGTAGGTGGAAAGGCTGTGTTTGAACAGAGAGGTGTCATTTTCGCCTATGACACGGACGCATTCGTAATAGCTAGATTGAGGCATACTATTTGGACATCGTATTGCCGACGCAGTGTGTAGAGGCAGTTCTCTACATAGGTATGTGTCGTGTAATTTCCGCCTTTCGCAATAAAAACAGCAGTACTGAAACATTGACAGGAGTAACGGTGTGACAGGTGGCAAATCGCTGCTCTGGGGCAACAACTCTGCTGTTCTGGGCGCTCATTAAAAGTTAGCACTGGCCGTCTGTGGAGAGTTGCGGCCAGCCAAAAGCAACAGGCAGGCAGACAACGTACTGTGGCAGCGGTGCAGCAGCTGCCGGCTGAAACTCCAACGTTGGTTTTCTCCATTACATTCAATAAACTATCACCGTTACAAATTGTTCTCTGTGAATATATAACAGTTGTGATTTACCGTTTGCCAACATTGAAAGTCCTCCCTTGAGTAGACAGAAAGGACAAATATCATGGCTGTCGGCAATAACAAAGGAAAAGCAGGGCAGATTAAAGTTTGACGTCCCGTAGACATTGAGGTCATTAGCGACGGGGCCAGAAATGAATAAATAGGCTATAACTTTAGTAGAATGGTAGGGTAAAATTCTTTGCTACAAAAGTGGACCGTAAGTACTTGATCTTAATATTAAAGACAGGTTTCTATTATTATACATTAAACAAGGAGACAGATGGTTGGTTTCTGCCCAGAACGTTAGCCATGCTCTTTCACAGGTCCCGCAGTTTCGACAGGAAACAATAGATGGGATTTCGATTGTAGCCGATGCTAGAAGTAAAACACAATACGACGTCATTCAGTATGATGAATAGTATACAGCAAACACAGGTGACAGCAAGGTACAGTACAGGAATGAAGCACTAACCCACTTGCAGTCACTTGCAAAAATGGCACCACAATAAGAGGAGGCAGTAGGAGCGGCTCAGACGGCGCCACAAGCGAGTGCTTCGCAGCTCCGCCACTAGCGCTGCCGGCGGCAGAACACCTCGAGCAGCGTTTGATCACTTTCTGGTACCAGCTGGCTATAACCAAACTGACGGTGTTAGGAGTGCTGCAGTGCGGGCTGTACACATCGCAAGACAATGAACTGTCGTAGGTACGTTCATTAATATGTGTGGAGTATGCTGCAAAATGTTCTGACACCAAGTGAAAATATGTCGCTGTAAGCAGTCAGAACGTGGCACGGGTGCAGGAAAGGGGGAGGAAAGATAAAACACACGATAACGGTGGTTCTTGACGTTTATTAAGCTGTGATCACAAGTTACAATATATGTTTAATATGGCTTCCCGACTCAGCAGAAAAATGATGCATCCGTAACGCGGTATGGTCGATAGTTGCTCGCAGCGTATCTGGTGTAATCAAAAGGTTATGACGCTGCATGCTGTGCTTGGGACCAAGAAGAGTCTGGATTCACCAGTGATGGATATAGTCTTTCAGGTATCCCCACAACCAGAGGTCACATGTCTTCAGCGATGAAGCGGTCGTTACCGAAGGTTTCTCAGGAAAAATCTTACAACTGGCGAGCGACACGTGGTGTCACCCCATCTTGCATGAAAATAGTGGCGTGGACACAGCTGTGCTCTTCCAGCATTGGAATCTCGTGTTGCACAAGCACGTCCTTATAATATGCAGATATTACTGTACACGTATCAGTCCTGTAAGGTGTCATCTCTTCGAAAAAAAATGGATTCAGAATGAAGGAGCTTGTGAAACCAATCCACAGTCACATAATCTGAGTGTAGTGGATGGTGCTGCACAACATGTGCCAAAGTAGAACCCCTTATGTCTCAGTTCTGTGAATTCACGGCCCTGGACAGAGTAAAATGTGCCTCGTCTGTCCAAAGAACAGTAGCGCACCGTATGTTCAAAAATGGTTCAAATGGCTCTGAGCACTATGGGACTTAACATCTTAGGTCATCAGTCTCCTAGAACTTAGAACTACTTAAACATAACTAACCTAAGGACATCACACACATCCATGCCCGAGGCAGGATTCGAACCTGCGACCGTAGCAGTGCCGCGGATCCGGACTGCAGCGCCTAGAACCGCACGGCCACCGCGGCCGCCGCACCGTATGTCATTCGTTTCCATGAGCGCCAAAAAACGAAGGGCAAAGTCACGGCGTTGTAGCCTATCTTGGGGCTTCATTCCACGTTCATTCTGAATCTTGTAGGGATGTTGCTGTTGTTGTGGTCTTCAGCAGTCCTGAGACTGGTTTGATGCAGCTCTCCATGCTACTCTATCCTGTGCAAGCTTATTCATCTCCCAGTACCTACTGCAACCTACATCCTTCTGTATCTGTTTAGTGTATTCATCTCTTGGTCTAACTCTACGATTTTTACCCTCCACGCTGCCCTCCAATACTAAATTGGTGATCCCTTGATGCCTCAGAACATGTTCTACTAACCGATCCCTTGTTCTAGTCAAGTTGTGCCACAAACTTCTCTCCTCCCCAATCCTATTCAA
Organism: Schistocerca nitens; assembly: GCF_023898315.1. Lineage (NCBI taxonomy): Eukaryota > Metazoa > Arthropoda > Insecta > Orthoptera > Acrididae > Schistocerca > Schistocerca nitens. The sequence continues at coordinate 519,452,383 of NC_064614.1, forward strand.
TACCTTCTCATTATTTATATGATCTACCCATCTAATCTTCAGCATTCTCTGTAGCACCACATTTCGAAAGCTTCTATTCTCTTCTTGTCCAGACTAGTTATCGTCCATGTTTCACTTCCATACATGGCTACATTCCATACAAATACTTTCAGAAACGACTTCCATACACTTCAATCTATACTCGATGTTCTCTTCTTCAGAAACGCTTTCCTTGCCATTGACAGTCAACATTTTATATCCTCTCTACTTCGACCATTATCAGTTATTTTGCTCCCCAAATAGCAAACATCCTTTACTACTTTAAGTGTCTCATTTCCTAATCTAATTCCCTCAGCATCACCCGACTTAATACATTCCATTATCTTCCTTTTGCTTTTGTAGATGTTCATCTTATATCCTCCTTTCAAGACACTATCCATTCCGTTCAACTGCTCTTCCAAGTCCTTTGCTGTCCCTGACAGTATTACAATGCCATCGTCGAACCTCAATGTTTTTATTTCTTCTCCTTGGATTTCAATACCTACTCCGAATTTTTCTTTTGTTTTCTTCACTGCTTGCTCATTATACAGATTGAATAACTTCGAGGGGAGGCTACAACCCTGTCTCACTCCCTTCCCAACAACTGGTTCCCTTTCATGTCCCTCGACTCTTATAACTGCCATCTGGTTTCTGTACAAGTTGTAAATAGCCTTTCGCTCCCTGTATTTTGCCCCTGCCACCTTCAGAATTTGAAAGAGAGTATTCCAGTCAACTTTGTCACAAGCTTTCTCTAAGTCTACAAGTGCTAGAAACGTAGGTTGGCCTTTTCTTATACCAGTGAAAAATGCTCCGCAAAATCTTTTGAACCATTGACCAGGTGAGAGACAGTTTCCATGACACAGCTCGAGCACCGGTTGCAGACTCTGAAACATGTGCTGCACGGTCGGGTATAGGTACAGCACCTTGATCAACAGCTGCCACGGGAATAGGCCGCCGCCCTCTACCTACTGCACCGCCTAATTCGTCTGCTCCTTCAAATTTCTTCATGATATTCTTTAGCTCATTTATTGACATGGGGCCTCTTCGTATCTGTTTCTGTCGACGATATTCCCGCAATGCAGGGCTGCGGTATATCTGATTAAAATCTTCTCCGTTTTCAAGCTGCGTCAATTCGAATAAAATCCTTGAGCTTTCGATGGCTACCCCGCCATCGTCGTCAAGAGTAAAAGTACTAACGACGATGGTGAAGGCAGCCATCGAAAGCTCGATAATTTTATTCTGACGCGGCTTGAAAACCGATTTTATTCGACACTGCTATTGTTGCCGTTCTGCTAAAACAACTTTTCCAACAGTCTATCTTCTCTACGTCGATTGCGTCTTCAGTATTCTCTACCCTTTACACCAACAATCACTTCATAAAAGGAAACAACACTCATCGCTAAGCAGGAAACACGATACTGACGTCAGAACAGGAAACACTTCACATTCTGACTGCTTAGAGCGCCATATCTTCACCCGGTGGCAGAAAGTTGAACTATTAGTTTTTTCTGCGTGCTCCATGAGCACACAATTAATGAACGTGGTTCGATGTTTCAGTGTCGCACGATGTATATATCCCGCAATGCAGCACTTGGAACACCACTCAGTATAATAAAGGACTACCTGCTAACTCTTCACTTGCTCTGTGCCAATACACTTGAACGTTAAATTTTCTTCGTTGTTGCATAATCTCCGACATATCACCCAGTTAGAAAATTCTGGACGGATTTAAACTACATGCCACATATTTACTCGAATATGGATGCCTTTGCTTTTCAAGAAGAGCTCTGCAGGCTAAGCCATTCAACCACGACTAAGAAACCGCTCTCACTGCTTTTCTCTTACCAGTACCTGTTGTCCAATCTTCTCGAACTGCACAGAAGTCCTCCAGCATATCTTAGGGGACTAGCACTACTGGAAGAAAGTATACTGCGGAGACACGCTTAGCTACAGTCTAAGACTTTTTCTAGTTTTAATGTGGCAACAAGTTTCAGGTCAGTGCACCTGTGCTGCAATGTGAATACTCATTCTGGATATCACCAAGTATTTTTAAAACAGATGTACATTTAGAATCGTTCTGCCAATGAGTTTCAACGAAATTAAAGTAATATAATCAATTATAGAGAAAATTAATCAAACTGTAAATTGTAAATTGGCTAAAGGAAGTGGAGACTGTTAACAGAAAATATTTCAGTACGATAATAATGGGGATAAATAAAGACGATATAATAGCACGAGAGAAAAATCAGATAGTTTTACCGGCAACACCAAACGTAAATGGAGACCATGGCATAAAATTGTAAGTTCTATAATCTTCATAACTAGGGTTCCTCGACGATGACAGTGATTTCCAGGATGCTCAAGATTCTCATACATGCCGCAAAGGGCCCCCAGTGTTAAAAATTTATTTGTTATTCTTATGACAGAACCCGTTACTGTGTTTGCGATTATCCTCTGTTAGTGTCCGTCCCTAATTTTACTCAGTTAAAATGAGAGTACTTACAGTAACTGGTCGTGACTTTCGTCTGATTTTCATACTCTTAACGGAATCTAACGGCAAATTAGCCAGCAAAAGCAAAACTTCCATAGCGTAATGGAAACAACTTTGGCAACATGTCGCAGGGAATTAACCTTCAACAGAAGTATGCCGTTTCGGCTATCTTGCAGAAGATTTGTTGGGAAGCCCTTACTTATCTTCCATATGCTCTCGGTCCCTTTCTATGCGACCTCCATAAGTTCGAAGCCCTGAAGAAGGACATTCGTTGCCGTCGATTTGCTTCGAATGGTGAGGTGGATCCCTCGGTACAATCATGGTTCCGCAGGCAACCGAAAACATTTTTCCATGAAGCCACCGATTGTCTTGCCTTGGTGACTACACTTGAAATAATGAACAATTTATTTCTTTTTTTTCCATCTGTCTCGTTTTCATTTGACTACCCCTTATGCTAGTGGCTGAGTTGTACTTAATCTTACTAATGCTGAATACGATGAGATGGTCGGTTCAACAGCCCGCTGAGTAAACATAGGATGAACCAATTAAATGTTAATTAATATGAGACAACTCAGAAAGTTAAGGGATTTTTTAAGAAATGTTTTTATAGCAAAGAGATAGCTAGTAACATCATTTCTCTACATAGCTTTCGCCGACTTCTATACAAAGTTTTGTTTATTGAAAATCTTCCTAATTTCGTCCTGGATGAATCTGTGTGTCATTGTACACATCCACTCTTACCCTGTCTCCATAGGTTTCTCATTCTACGACAATTTCAAATCACTCAGGTGTTCCTTCTTCAGACTAAATAGCTGAAAATTACATGAATCTGGGTCACTGTTGTACGATGGGTGCTAGCTCCCGGATCTCAGAAAACATGATATTGATTGCACTAGTATGTTGTCCCAGTAATGAGGGCGGACATATCGTGAAATATCACCTTTCGAAAGTGCAGTTAAAAATCAGAAGATCCATCAAAAAGCCCTGTTGGGTCCTTCTGCTCCGACCGGCCGCCGTGTCATTATCTGTCAATGGCGTCATTCGGATTCGGTGTAAGGGGCAGGGGTGAGCACATCACTCTCCCAACCGTAGTCAACCGCTTAGGTCTTGGATTTGCCACTCACATAACATCAGAATTAGCATCAGGAACCTGAGTACACCTCATTCCAGTCCACCCACAAAGAAAAACAACCCTGTCAGAATCGGTAACTGAAATAGGGTCCTCCGCTGTCGGACACGCTGATCAGTTATCAATGATGGTGGACGTGAATCAACAAAGAACTTGTCGTATCCCAAACGCTGTGATTAGCAATTTCTAGCAGATTTCTGGATTTTGGTGATTTTCGCTGTAGGCGAAGATGAATTTTTCCATCTCTGCTACTAACTCTGTGGCTCGTAGTGATAGACCCACGTGTCATCTACGGTTATTATGACACTGAGAAAGCTTTCCCCTCCATCTTAAAAAAAAAAATGTGGATCTGAGCACTATGGGACTTAATTTCTGAGATCATCAGTCCCCTAGAACTTAGAACTACGTAAACCTAACTAACCTAAAGACATCACACACATCCATGCCCGAGGCAGGATTCGAACCTGCGACCATAGCAGTAGCTCGGTTCCAGACTGTAGCGCCTAGAACCGCTCGGCCACTCCGGCCGGCCCTCCATCTTCATATCTTCATAAATTCGACTTCGACATTTTCAAAATTTCCTATTTGTGGTGTTTGTGACTTGAAGCAGTGTCCAAAAAGCACAAACTGGAGATTCCTGGAAGATCCCAAATGTTGACACGTGGTTAATGTTCACCTATTGAGCAACACCACTAAGTCGAACACATTACCATCACCCAAACAAGCCGCAACGCAGACAGATATTTGTTCACTTTTAGAGCTATGTAACCATTCGTAAATTTTTCGTTCAATAGACAACAATTAACAAACTGCAGCAGCATTCTGGGAATAATTTCCGTAACTTATACACTCCATGGTACAGAAAGTGAACAACTTACCTCATCCCCTCCTTGGTACCTACGGACATAATAAAATAATTTGACGTCACTAAGATTTGAGTTGTTAACTGAATCAGCAACGTTAACGCATAAGAACAGCAGTGAAATTAAGATATGCCATTGCTGGGTTGTTAACTTATGGAGCAGAAAACAAATGCCTTTGCTAAAATCCTCGTATGTAGTTAAATACATACGTTCATGGTTAAATTTGATTATCGATATACGAGGGTTGCCCAGAAAGTAATGCTCACTGCTTCGAATGCGAAACGATACGTACGTATTTTTTGAAATCTCCTGTGTAAGCGCGCCTATAGTCTGTGATTTCCGACAGATAGCTTAGCTGCACGACAGTTTCAAAATGGTGTCTGTAGGTGATGTACGTTACTAGCAACGTGCCGTCTTTAAATTTGTGCAAAGTCCATGGAGCATCTACTGTTGACAGAAGTACGGTTAGTCACTGGGCACGGAGAGTGAGGTCATCAGAAGGTGGTTCGGCGGAGCTCCATCACTTTCAGCGGTCGGGGGGACCATCCACGGCTGCCACACCTGACAGCCTGACCTGGCCCCCTCGGACTTCCACTTGTTTGGGCCATTACAGGATGCTATTCGTGGAAGTCATTTTGAGGACGATGAGGAGGTGATTCACACAGTGAAGCACTGGATCCGACACCTAACCAAGGATAGGTACCGACAGGGCAGACACGCTGTTGTTTCGCGCTGGAGGAGGGCCACAGAACGGAATGAAGATTACGTGGAAAAATAGGGTGTTTAGATAAAACACCATTGTTTCGTATGTGTCTCCTTACGTTCAATAAAGAACTGTTGAAAAAAATGCGGTGCATTACTGAAGGGGCAACCCTCAAACTAAGTCTAGAACTGTTGACGTACTGCTTTTGCCGTATTGAATGTGTTGAAACAGGCTCATAGTAAGTGCACTGCTGGAAAAAAAATTGCACACGTAGAACGACGTAGATTTTAATCTGATGACAGGATATGCCATTAGGAGATGGTTTCAACGTCGTCCGCCAATAGACAGCGTAGTGGCATAGCTTCCAGAGCCCATATGTGTTTAATCTTTAGTAGGAAATGTTCACAGTCAGAAGTTTCTGTGTGGTGTATACGTTTGGAGTGAACAGGCATACGTGTGTTCTTCCTACAGCCAAGTGAGTGAATTGAAAAGGATAATATTGTGGCCTTCCAAATGGCGGGATTGACTTTTTGGAGAACTGCCACACAAGTTGGATGCGCTGCGTCACATGTGCAACGATGCTGGTACCATTGGTCACAGGAACATTCTCACACCCGTAGACGAGGTTCTGGACAGCCATGCAGCACAGACGCCTGCCAGGATCGTCGTACTGTAAGGACAGAAGTGGAAGACCATACATCTACCACAGCACAGATAAGAGCGCTCGTGAGTACAGACGTGCGATGAAGCAGATTCCGCCTGTACGCAGATGATGGTCACATGCGCGTACAGCGTGTACCTGGTGAGTGCTGTATTGTAGACTGGGTTCGTCCAAGACACTGGTCCCTCCCCAGGCCGGTAAGCTACAACTCTCGTTCACCTTTGGTGTTTCTGGAGCGGACGTTAACCCATTCTTTGGCCTTCTTGCAATTTAAGGTGATGTGTTGTTCCAGCAGGATAATGCTCGCCCATACACTGCCTGTGGAATTCAACGTGCTGTGCAAGACGTGCAGCAGCTTCCCAGGGCCGCATGACCTTCGGGCTTGTTTCCAATTGAGCACGTGAGGGATAAGATGGACCGAGAAGTGACTCATGCAACTCGTCAACCAACAACTCTTACAGAACTATGGGAACAGTTGGAACAGCAGCGGCTTAACTTATCACGGGATAGTATTCGCCTCTGTACGATCGACTGGATGCCACTGTCGGCGCCTGCATTGCCGCCCTTGTGGGCTACTACACAACGTATTAATGTGGTAGATTCAGGATGGGTCATACCTGTTGCCTCATAACCACTTCTGCTCTTGTTCTGTAAATGTAATCATTTCACGCACTTTATTTGAACTGTTGCAACAACATATCTTCGGCGAAACGGAAATTTTTCTGACAGTGTATTAAAATAATTGACTATTCAATGATCTCAAGACTGGACCCCACGAACCAAGACCCTTACGACGAGGAACACAGCTCGGAGCGTTACTCGTGACTGGATTTGTTTTTCATTGCTAGAAGCAGAGGACGATTGCAGCATCGCGGCAGAGGCACGGCACTCCCGCACAAGCGAATGGTTCGTGTCAGCTCATGAGCCACGGGCAACACTGCCCGGTGTTTCATGCAGCAGTTTTTTTGTTTTTGTTTTTTTTTCTTTTTTAACGGCACAATTTGACATTTGTGAGCATTTGATGCAAGTTGACAGTCGCAGATGGAAGGTACGTCAAACCAATATCATCAGTTCCTATCTTACTCTAATCGCGTACTGTGATTCCGTACACGAATTAATCCTATTCTAACTGCCTCTGTGCGAGATGGCAGCATAATTATCTTGGGATGCAGATTCTCAAAATTTACCAAACAGGATTTCGCGGAAAGTAAGTCACTTTCCTTCCAGGGATGCCCAATAAAGTTCCTCGAGCATTCCTGTTTCAGTTCCGTATGGGCTATAGCGACCTCTAACGGTCCCAGCAGCGCATCTCTGAATACGACGACCGTTACCCCTGCCTACTTGATAAAGACTCCAGGCACTGGAGCAGTATTCTGGAACTGGTCATACTAGCAGCTTTGCAGCTGCACCGTCGACGAATATACTTTGCAAACGTAATAAATTTTCCTCTAACATTGTGTACATGACAGCATATATGTGATTACGATTGTTGACGATTGTCATTCACGCAATAACGGCCTGGACATATCCCTAGAAAACACCTTTCTACGCAACTGAGTTTGCGAATCCAGAGAGAATTAACTGTGGGGTTTGCGGAATCATTACCAGCATCTTCCCGACTGGCTGCCAGGCAAATTAATTAACACTTGTCGTCATTCACAGGAATCATTCACACTCCTCACCATATGCGGTGCAGCAACGTACTATTAAAATACTGTACGTGGAATTCACCAAGAAGGTACAGCGCCTTTGAGATATAAACCTTGCCTGATGTAAAGGGTGCCCCCACCATCCACGGCGTTTGTGCGGTTCGTCGTTCAACAATGTTCATTGTACGATTATTATTTGCATCGAACTGCGACTTAACCGAAAATACTACACTTGAGCATTCAGCACCACGCTGATATTGTTCACACACCGACAGCAGCCTGATTTGTTTTCCTTCTCTGTGGAAATTTCCAGCGGACCTTTGTTACGTCATGAGAGTAAGACAACTGTGGTATCGTACTATGGTCACACTGCACAGTCCAGTGTCCATTCGCACGTCAAAGCGTTTGATTTTTTTTGTGTCCATTGGTTCTGCACAGGTATCGCTTGTATAACAATATACCCTGGATCAGCCAAAGAGTAAAGCCATGTCAAAGTCATTTCCCGGAACACCATCATTGCGACGCGACTGAAGATTCTTGTGTGCTGTGCCCTTTCAAGTGACTGACGCGCACCGGTTCCCGCTAGTGCCGATCGTAGGGTGGTTTCTTTCGGTACAGGTTTCGTGTCATTTCAGCCGGAGTATCCGACTTAGTTGAGAAGGAAGCTTGGGATATTCAGGTAACTGGATCGGGCAGACAACCTTCTTGTTTCTGTCAGAAGTTTTCGACATATTCATATAAAAACGCTTTAGAAATTTTCACTTTTGAGAGTGCTCCAAAGCGATAAGTAATACAGAGAAAAAGAAAAACCTTGAAAATATGTTAGTATATTGTAATGGAACGACACTGAAACGTTGAATTCTTAATGGCGATAATCTGATTTCTCAATGGAATGAAAATGGTAGATGAGTGAAAAGCCTGTTAAATATTACTAAGTTAAAAAGAAAACTAAAGATAGTGTTTTACGCTTGGAGAATGGAAAAAATTTTCCATTGCCAAGTAGCAAAACAAATTTAGGACAACGGAATGCATGTTTCTTTGACTGTTATGCACTGTGTTTAAAACATTTTTACTTTCATTGAAAGCGGAATAGCTCATATCTGATAGACAAAAAGAAAAAAAAACACACACACAAACGTAAAACAAGTTTGTGACCTGTAATTTCTTTTAAAAAATTCAGTTCGTCATATCTAAGTGCATTTCATTTCCCAGTTACAAACACAGTAGTGGTCTAAAAGAAAATGTTTGTCTGTGAGATACTAAGGTATACTCGAATACAGAAGGTGAAATTCCTTTCACTGTCTGCCAAACCAATAAAAGTAATTACTATGTAACCTAATAATTATTATTCTTAATCAAGCTTTTAACAGTGACTTATCAGTCTTATTGAATGTTGAGTTTCTTGTGCGCGGATTACGTTAGTTTAAGATTTACGGAAGCTAGCTATTTTTAGTATCGAGATTTCGCCCATCTCCAACTGCCGCAATACATATTTATATCGTCAGTAACACATTATCAACACATCGACTGCATTTTGGATGCTGAAGGCGCCTTGTGCAAAACAGAAATTGGTTTCGCTAGTCGTATATTTGTAATCTATCACGTGTTACAGGTACAACTTTCTATTGTGCTTGTTTTTTACTTCTTTTTCCCGAATTCCATCCATCCTTGGTAGGACGGGTGACAGGTAATATACATTTGAGTACATAAAACCAAAAATATATAAACCAGCAGCTATATTTTCGTATCTGATGTATTCAAGAGGCAACCGGTTTCGGCATTCCATCACGCCAAGCCTCTGAACAACATACACTGACAAAAAAAATCGCAACACCAAAATACAATTAATGTAGAATAATTAAATTTCTGAAATATATCTGTCCAGGTAACATATGTAAGTAATTTATATTGCAAGTTCACAGGTTAATGTAAGTGCGAGATAAGCCATTGCAAATGTGAATTGCTGGTACATTAACATCCGGCGTAAGCGCCAGAACGTTTAATTCAAACATGGAAACGTGCATGCAATATGTTGTATAGGTGTCGGTTGTCAGGTTTTGGGATGGCGTTCCGTGCCTGTTGCACTTACTCGGCTAATAAAAAGACAGTTAGTGCTGGCTGTGGATGACATTGGAGTTGTCGTCTGATGGAATCCCATATATGCTCGATAGGAGACATATCTAGTGATCGAGCAAACAACAGCAACCTGTCGACGCTCTGTAGAACATATTGGTTTACCACACTAAGTGGGCGAGTGTTGTCCTGTTGGGAAACACCCCGTAGAATGCTGTTTATGAATGTCAGTACAACAGGTGGAACCACCTGATTGACTTACAAATTTGGAGGCAGGGTGCGTGCGATATCCACGAGGGTGCTACTGCTGTCAGACAAAATCGCACCCCAGACCTTAACTCCAGATGTAGGTCCAGTGTGTCCAGCACGCATTCAGGTTGATTGGAAACAAATTGGCCTCCTCCTAACCAACACGTGGCCATCACTGGCTCAGAGGCAGAACCTGCATTCATCAGAAAACTGCCTCCAATGAGCTCTCGCTTGACACCACTGAGGTTCCAAATTGCGGTGGTTTGGGGTCAGAGGAATGCACGCTTCAGAGCGTCTGGGTCTCGGCTGCCCTTGAAGTAACCGATTTGTAACAGTTCGTTATGTCACTGTGGTGCCAACTGCTGCCCAAATTGCTGCTACAGATGCAGTACGATGTGCCAGAGCTTTTCTCCGAACACGATGGATTTCCCTCTCGATAATGTCACGCGGCCATCCGGTGACTGCTCTTCTTGCAACCACGCCGTCTCTTGATCACACATGCCAGTAATCGGGTACAGCGGCTACATTCTGCCAAGTTCTTCTGCAGTATCGCAGAAGGAATATCTAGCTTCTCATGGCCCTATTACACGATCTCGCTCAAACTCATTGAGGTGCTGATGTTGACGCCTTTGTTTCCCTAAAGGCACTTTTGACTAAAATCAACTTACCACGGCCATTGTCAAACGTAATTAACACTTACTTGCATTACAGTGTATTTAAAGCTAACCTGATTAGCATCCTTATGATAGCACTACTAGCGCCACTTTTATGCGACTGGCCTAGAAATTTGATAAACATCGTCTTTTAGATGTACAAATACGCCTGTCCAATTCAGTTTATGTTGCCCAACTGGTTCTTTATGTTGCTATTTGTGTCCCATCATGTAGTAACAACAATACCACTTTTGCGGTCGCATAAAACTGTGGGTAACAAGCTTATTATCATTGCACAAAATTTAATTAGGGAATTTATAAGTAATGGTAACAATCTAGTATTGTATAATACGACCTATAAATTATACTATACCAGATTGTTACATTTAGTTACAGGTTCTATAACGTAACTTTGTACATTAATAGTGTATAGTTCATATGAAGTTTGTTACCCACAATTTTATACGACCTCAATTGTTGTATTGGTGTTACGACATTGGCATATGCTGGTTATACAGTTTCTGTTTGAAACGCAAACGTAGGGAGCGTTCGCCACGTTGCCGACTCACATGTTTGTTATGTCGTAAACTACATTTAAGCCAAAGTTTGATTTATTTACAGTTTTTAAAGTGCTGCTGAAGTTATTTGCTGGTACATTAGTAAATATTGCTGCCCTCAGAATTGAATTTAAATTTCTGTTTGGCTACAAAGTTAAAGTCGCGTAACATGCAATGTACTGAGTCAGTTCAGACAATTTTGCTGGCTTAACCATTTTTAAAAAACGTGCTTTAACAATTGATACGCGTCGTTATTTTCCAAGTGCTGTAGTGACTGATTAACAAAATTACATTGAATATCACAAAAGTAATACAGCACGTTTATATAAAAAGATTACTACTACATATTTCATTCACAGTTAATAAACTGACCTACTAGACTGACATTTAGAACGAATAAAGGCAAAAAAAGCCGAGCCCATAAAATAAGCTAGCTTTGCTCAATACATTGCATATCAATCAATTTCAATTCCTTTAGTCGTACTGGCTGGTTACTGTATTTCTTAATCATGTAACACTTTTACTTTCAAAACAGTTTAAATAAAAAAGGACGCGTATTATAATTTTACGTGGTATCCCCATGAAGAGTGTCATTTTAGTGGCTGTACTGGACACTTTCAGACTTTATATAGCGACCAGTTTTCAATATCCAATATGATGGGACATTCTGAGGGAACAAACCCCTGACACACCGAAATTAGCGTCCTGGAGACATCTTTCTGAGTTCCTCAAGCGGAGGGAACTGCAAATCTCTCTGGCAGGACACCCTCTGGGAAGGACGAGGCCACCGCACCGCGAACAATGGCATCTGTATTTTCCTCTTATTCCATTTGATAGTGGTCGTAAAAGACATGCTTCTTTGCCAGCTAAAGGTAGCCCTCATTAGTTGTACAACTGGGACATATCATGGAGTCCGTGGGTTTAGGGATTTATACTCACTTCTTTAAAGTCTAAAACATTAAAAAACCATTTCATAATATTTCCCGTTTTGCATCCATGTCAAATTGAAGTATCGCAATCTGTGCTTTGAGTGTAGGTGTACGATATGAAGTGATAGGCTTTCTACAGCTGGAAGCTCTCGCTAATGTTGAGTGGACTGTTTCTTCAGTCTTAAGTTTTCCGATGACGGCCTAGAAAACCAAAGCCGATTCGCCACAAAACATAAAAATAAACATTATTCTGGAACTTCGGTACTATACAATTGTATTTTAATGTTGGCACGTTAGCGAATGTTCAACAGTAATAACACAGGAAGGTCAGTGATCGTAACAAAGTACCAGGAAGGTTAAATATTCCTTTATAGCAACAGGTAAAGGGAGAACGAACCATGGTGTATTCGAACTCTGAAAAGGCGGAGATGATACTCATCTATGGCGAGTGTCGACGAAATGCAGCTGAAGCCTGCAGGGTGTATGCAGAACGGTACCCGGACAGAGAGCATCCAACGTGCCGCACATTGCAAAACATCTACCACCAACTGTATGCAACAGGTATCGTCGTAGCACTCAAACGGGTCCGTAACAGGCCCGTCACAGGAGAAGCGGGTGCAGTTGGTGTGTTAGCTGCTGTTGCCATGAACCCACACATGAGCATGTGTACACGGGACATTGCGAGAGCCGGTGGTCTGAGTCAAAGTAGTGTCATGCGTATACTGCATCGTCACCGCTTTCACCCGTTTCATGTGTCGCTACATCAGCAATTACATGGTGATGACTTTAACCGTCGAGTGCAATTCTGTCAAAAGGCCATTAACAGAGAATGCGTTGCAGTTCTATCTGTTTACCGATTAAGCGGGTTTCACAAACCTAGGGGCAGTGAATCTACGGAACATGCATTACTGGTCCGTGGACAATCCTCGCTGGCTCAGACAGGTAGAGCGACAGCGACCGTGGACTGTAAATGTATGGTACGGAATCATTGGCGACCACCTCATTGGTCCTCACTTCATTGCAGGGGCCCAAACAGCTGCAACATACATCGCGTTTCTACAGAATGATCTGCCAACTTTGCTCGAAAATGTCCCACTGGAAACGCGTCGACGTATGTGGTATCAGCATGATGGTGCACCTGCACATTCCGCAATTAACACTAGGCTGACCCTTGGCAGTATGTTCGACGGGCATTTCATAGGACGTGGAGGACGCATAAATTGGCCAGCCCGTTCTCCTGATCTTACACCTCTGGACTTCTTTCTGTGGGGTACGTTAAAGGAGAATGTCTACCGTGATGTGCCTACAACCCCAGAAGATATGAAACAACGTATTGTGGCAGCCTGCGGCGACATTACACCAGATGTACTGCGGCGTGTACGACATTCATTACGCCAGAGATCGCAATTGTGTGCAGCAAATGATGGCCACCACATTGAACATCTATTGGCCTGACATGTCGGGACACACTCTATTCCACTCCGTAATTGAAAACGGAAACCACGTGTGTACGTGTACCTCACCCCTCGTGGTAATGTACATGTGCGTCAGTGAAAAAGACCAATAAAAAGGTGTTAGCATGTGGAAGTAATGTGCTGTTCCAGTCTCTTCTGTACCTAAGGTCCATCACCGTTCCCTTTGGATCCCTACGTAATTCGGTGCTCTCCGATACACACGATCGAACAGCGGAGGAGTGGTACTCAAGCGTCAACTTTAGGTTACAATATCTCCGGATGTAATTAACATTTTACAATGCAACTAACGGCACTGATTATTTGTTTATATGTTCAGATGTGCTAACAAAACTAACGGGGTTCCATTCAAAAAAAAAATGGCTCTGAGCACTATGGGACTCAACATCTTAGGTCATAAGTCCCCTAGAACTTAGAACTACTTAAACCTAACTAACCTAAGGACATCACACACACCCATGCCCGAGGCAGGATTCGAACCTGCGACCGTAGCAGTCCCGCGGTTCCGGACTGCAGCGCCAGAACCGCTAGACCACCGCGGCCGGCATCCATTCAAAAAAACGTAGGTTTGTGTTAAAAAACATTCTTCCGTGCATTTTTTTATGGTTTGTATTAACCAATTACACTAGCTCCTCTCCTCACGTTCGGTGTGTGGAATCGATTCGTCAGTATTTGATGTGGTTTACGAAATATATCCAGCGGTAATGTTAGGTGACTCAGCATATATATATATATATATATATATATATATATATATATATATATATACGCATTTATGTCGATGTATAATTGGTTTGTTTTGTAAATACTATTTGCATTTTTTCGCTGGGTCTCGCCTAGGGAAAACTATGCTATCGAACGATTACATCGATAGGTCGTGTGGAGAACCAAAGTGTTTAGCATCTTTGGGAGTGTTAACTCTGCCGCATGGAGCGCGGGCAGAGAGAGTCCGGCTGGAGTAGGGCGGTGTAGCAGGTGTGTTGTGTGACGCTCCCGCGAGTTGCCGCGCTTTCGGGGTTAGGCAGCATGTAATTGCGCTCATCAAGAGCCCGTTTCGCCTGGTGACCGTGTCGAGAAGAAGGCGCGCCAACATCCAGCTTTTGCAACAGCAAAGGCCGACAATGAGTGACTGTCGCCACCTCCCCGATCGACGACTGCAAACCTTCAATCACCCAACATGGAAGACTAAAAGCACGTAAAGTTTTCGAACTGTATGGCAGACCTCAGCTTTTCAAACTGTTGCATCACAAAAATACAGCAACTTAGCATGAACCTTTGTTGCTCATTGTCCCAATTGCATTACCAAGCAGGGTCCCTTCCTTTTCTGGAATGAACCTGAGTGTCGTTGAAATTCATACGCCAGCATTAAAGTAATATCATTCCATTTCACTGCTTTTATTTCAAAGTTCAGTTAAAGTATTCATAGCTGGCTACAATATTTAGATTACACAAGCAGAAATTAAGAGTGCGAGTTTTATTACCATATTTTAGCTTACCTGTGACTGCACCTCAGTTTGGTACGTACTAAATTATACTATTGATAATTGTTCAGAATCATTTAATGCAAGTTCAAAGTTAAATCTCTTATTTCTAAATTGCGTAGATTCAAGTAGCTTTTGAAATGATTGTTGAGGTAGCCCAAGACTAACCTTATTTTATTGAATTTCGTAGTGCTTCAGAAACTAAGTTCACTATTAACTTCAGTCACCAAATTAACTTTCAGTTTTCCGGTTTTATTAATTCTTTTGCTAAATTAAGTCAGAGTGTAGCGAAATTTATTACTTCTGACAAACATTCAGTTTTCACACAACACGTGTCAAACTTCAGTTGCCACGCTTTTAGTGCTAATTATATGTGTATTAATCTTTCATTTTCGGTTACTGTAGTAGTTATCCATAGGACTGGCGACCGTAATGTTCCCCAAATCTCAAATATCTAATTAACGCCAATTAATTGTTAACGTAACGACCGCACATTTACTTTCTTTATTAATTTTACCCTTTTCTCAAAATTAATTTTCACCAATTTCATTTGCATTCTTCCCTTCATTTAGAGGTAACCCTTTCCTCCATCTTGACCGACAAATTAACTTCGGTGACGATTGCTTTTCCCAAATTTCCATTAGGTGCACGCGGTTTAATTTTTCACTGTCGTTAAGGTCGATAAGTGAGGGGGAGGTTACAATACCACCAACATGTTTTCCGCTTCCGACTTCCTTGATGGACTTACTTAATACACAATTCTCGTTTCTGCCTCCGGATCAGTATAAAATGCACAATATTTCCTCGCGGCAGTTTCTTGACATCTTCCAGTTGTTGCTGTTGTAATGTCCTAGAAGAAGTATTGCTCATTTACACAACGTTATCTAGCAACGAATTCGGGCACGCTCATCAGTAGCACATTACGCGAGTATGTTTCTCCTGGATAACCGATTACTCCACCGTATATTTCGAAAATATGGCAATGCACAGCGCACGGGCATCTGTTATAGCAAATTACACATGAAACTCTTCGAGAAACAGAAGAGAAACTGAGAGGCATTGCCATCAATAACAAATTGTACTCGATGATTTACACCTATGCAGTAAATTGGCTTTCAGGAACAGCGCGTGCTGTGGCAATTCATAAGGCAGCATTACGAGAAAATAATAATTGTTTAAAGAAGAACATGTCATCGGGACTTGATTTACTCGGTAGGCTGTAACAACAACAACATTGTCCTATTGTACATATAATAATTTTTTTTTATTCTGATTTTTGATAAATTAGTGTAATCGATGTTCTGCTTTCATTTCTTTTTTTTGTTTCATGCCATTATGTTAAGGAAACTATAAACAACTTTCAATGTAAATATTAATATTTATGTCAAATTTCAAGCAATGTTGTAACAGAATTGAAATGTAAGAAACGTTGAATCTGTTGTAAGATGTTGAAGTTGTAATTGTGCGTCTGGTCCATACGTAGGCAATGTATTAGGATATGTAGAATGCAAAACCTCTGGTGAATACCCTGTCTGTAGGGGAGCAGTAAAAGGTGGATGGCAGGCGA
Organism: Schistocerca nitens; assembly: GCF_023898315.1. Lineage (NCBI taxonomy): Eukaryota > Metazoa > Arthropoda > Insecta > Orthoptera > Acrididae > Schistocerca > Schistocerca nitens. Next base: position 519,468,878 of record NC_064614.1, read on the forward strand.
GCGCGGGAAAATGCACACGGGCGCTGCACGGCATAACGGGCTCAGCAGTAGTAGTCGGAGTTGGGCATTGGTCTGAGCCACACGTTCTGGATCGAGGAGGCTCTCCTGGAAGACGTAGTTTCATTGAGCCTCGGATGTGCCGTCCCGACGCCTATACAGCATGGCAAAATTCCATAGGCACTAAATGGAAAAGAATTGCGACGCTAAGAAGAAGCAAAGTGCCGATACAGCAAGAGCCATTGCTGTGATTGTATGTGTGCCCTGTGCCTCGCCATCTCGCTGCCTGCCGACCGCCGCATCGATACGAACAGGTTGAAACTTTTAGTGCTGTATTCGTATGGACCAGTGTTACTTTTGTTCCATACTGTTCAATAACAACTTAAATTTTACCAGAACTGTCCTATCATTTAATTATCCTCACAACTAACCTAGACAGGGTCCTTCCCACATGTTGTGCAATCCGAGTGTCCAGAGATGAAGATTCAAAGTTTATGTTAATAATAATTACCTGCAGACCTAGCTATGTTAGAATGATGTTTAAGGAACTTCGTTGTTAATGAAAAATTAGACGAATGACATAGGTCTGACAAAGTTGGAAGATAATTTTGAAACTGAATTATTTTGAGGCAGATATAATGGTAATTAAATGAGCAGGAAATAAGCTAAAAAGAGTAGTAATTCATATATTGGAAATCTTGAGTGCTTAATGCTTTCAATAGTTAATAGTTTCAATACAGTGATCATAACAGTTTCAGAGCCCCCCCCCCTTTTTTTTTTATTCATTTGAATTCTGAAGTGTTCTAAACTGATTAGACCAGTAAAGTTAAAGCCAATATAAAACCCAAAATTTATCAGTGTTTTACATTTATCAAAATTGACATTGTGTGTGTGTGTTTCGAAAGTGCTATTTCTAGGGTAACCTATGCCCGATTTTAATCAGATCAATGGACAGTACGAAGTTTTGTAGTAAACATTATAGTGTAATGTTATGTATTTATGGTTTATCCTTATTGGTACAGAAAGTGAAATTATCAGTTCAGTAGATTTTCTGGTTCTAAAATTTACCATATTATGCAGTGTTACTACGTGTTGTTATGCTCGAACGTACATCAACTTGTACAGGGAAGAAACTCAGTTAATGCCTAATTAGGCTGGCGACCGTATTATTAAAAAATTGGTAACATCTTCTGTGTTGTTTCTTGTCCGTCCTGACGTGAAGTTGCATTTCGGACTTGCTTGACGTATCATTGTTATGACTGAGTGGGTGTAAGTCTGATTTGCCTCCATTCAGGTACACGCGGTCAATGTCTATACAAAAATCCTTTTCTCTTAAGGTGAAGCCCGTCAACTTACTATAGTACAGGCTTTAAGGAGTATCGTGCACCCGAGCGTAGTGTTACAAGGCGACACAATTCACATTCGTCTGCGTGTCTATTTCATTACATACAGCGTATTTATGTAAATATACAGTGAAACAAAAAACAGTATAGGTCCATATTTAACAAATAAAGTTCGGATCACTCATTTCTTCAGCCATAATCAGATTAAAGGAGAAAGAAACATTGAATGAAGACTATATTTTCAAATATTTTATTGAAACGTATCAAGTACAAATGGAAACTTGTTCTTTTCTAATCAGATAAACTAATTTGTCTGCGAACATCAGGTAATTAAAGCCCAGTAAAGAATAATATCTAGAATGAAACTTATAAACTGTCGCATATCTTTCTCAACGTTTCTTATGTAATACAATTTGGAAAAGTTGTAATGGGCTATCAAATGAAAACGAGACAGCTGAAAATAAGTGCGAGTACAGCTCGTGATCTGTAGGTTCCGTAAAAACGAAATTATTTATATTAGATAAAATAATAATAATAATAAGTTCATGTTGGTCGAAGGCCTGGGGCAAGTCTCTCAATTGGTCAGCACCTCGGCCACTCGACTGTCCCCAACTAACGCAGTTATATAACTGGGAACAGCGGTCGGACGGGTTAATGTGGAAACCGAACAACGTGTTGGTTCTGCCGACTGCTCACATCGATGAGAACCGAAGGCTAGGTTTCAACGAAGACTGAAAAGTCCGTGGTCCGACCGAATTCCGATTCTCAGACCAGTACACTATCAGGCTCTACGTAAATATACCTGTTCCGCCACTTGACCGTAGAGATCTCTAGAATCTACACTAGGGGTGGCCAAGAATTCAGCTCACGAGCCATGCCTTTGCGTGCGTGTCATAAGTCTCGGTGAGACTGCACATTTCCCACACTAGCGCGCAGCAATGTCTGAGAGGGAAGAGGAGTAAAAGGCGAATGAGCCGTATTTAAATGGCAATACAGTCGTCCTGCATACGATTTGCTTTCATCATTACCAACAATATAGATCACACGCGAAACAAATTTTCAGTAGAGGAAAGTATCTTAACCCGTATCCCGGCCCCAAAGCGGACCCCTAGGCCTCCAGACTCTGCATTGTGCTGAACTCTGGTGGAAATCCCTCTAAACATTAGTTTACGCTTGTGCCACTATGTAATGGAAGGCTCGCGTCATCCGCTCAAGCTGCTGCTTCCTCATATGAAAACATATGTTTTTCGTGAAATCAAAGTTTTAAGACAGTGCTACTTATTGCCACTTTTCGTTAGGAAACTGGAAGGTGAATACTAATATCTATTCACATTCTTTAACATGAATGATTGAGGGTCATGTTTATATGGAAGTTATGTTATTTTGACGTTTGTCTAAAAAGTTATTTTAATTGTAAATCTGACAGTATGGGTACCTCAAATAGGATCCCTAATTTTTTAATGTATTCATTTGGATTTCTGTTCCAGAATCCAAGGGAATAAAAGGGTGAAAACGAAGCAGAAGTGGTGGAGTCTGACAAAAATGAAAGAGGCTATAGATGCTATTAGAAGTAAAATGAAGGGCTGGGAAAAAGCAAGTAATCAGTGTAATGTCCCGAAAACTACGCTAATGAGATTATCTAACATGAAAGATGGCACTCCAGAGGAAGCAGCGAATGTTAAAAGTGGCAGACGTACAGTTTTAGGCAATACCCTGAAGATGAGCTTGTCAATTATTGTCTTGTAATGGAGGATTCGTTTTACGGGCTTACTCGTAGTGACTTGAGGAGGCTGGCTGTTCAGTTGGCAGAAAACAATGGTCTTGAATGTCCTTTCAATAATAACATCACTGGAAGAAAGTAGATTAGACTATTTTTTAAACGTCATCATGCTAAATTATCAGAAAGGAAACCTACTGGTACATCTTACAGCAGGGCCTTTGGTTTCACCAAAGAAAATACACATAAGTTCTACAAACTTCTAGCGGAAGTTTACGATAAAGGAAAGTTCACTCCAGACTAAATGTATAATGTGGGCGAAAGCCGGATCACTGTAGTACAATCCAAAGTTGCGAAGGTAATCTGCCCGAAGGAGAGAAAAAAATAGCTACCTTAACATCAACAGAAAAAGGAGCTCTTATAACTATAGTCTGCTGTATGAATGCTGCTGGTTCATTTGTACCTCCTCTGGTAATCTTCCGGCAAAAATATGAGTGACCAATTGAAGAAAGGGGCACCGCCAGGCACAGTATTTGCAGTGCATTCTCCTGGTTGGATCTAAACCAATCTATTCTCTCAATGGTTCCAACACTTCATTGAAAACACCAATCCTACAAAGGAAAAGCCTGATCTACTGATCTTGGATGGGCACTTTAGCCATACACAAAACATTGACTTAATTGATCTGGCGAAAGCAAACCATGTTACCATAGTGTCATGGCCTCCTCATAGCTCGCATAAATTGCAGCCGTTGGATAGGACGTTTATGAGTCCTTTGAAAGTCTACTACAGAGAAGAAGTCAGGCAGTGGCTGAGACAAAGTCAATGTGCTCTCTGTGCTTATTATATCATGGAGCTATTTGGTAGAGCTTATGACAAATGTCAAACAGCTCAAATTGCTGTCAATGGTTTTAAAGTTACAGCTTTATACCCTTTGAACAAGACGCTTTCCTCACATGCAGAATACGTTGACGAAGCAAACAAAACGCAAACAAACTCTTTTTATGAAACCGCTAATAGACAACCGCTAGTATCAGATAATCCCTCAATTTGTTTGGCAAACCAGGCAGACCCATTCGATCTAAACAAGCCATCGACATCTTCAGCAGCTCAGCCAGAGCCATTCAGTCAAAACAAGCCATCAACATCTTTGGAAGATCAGGAGTTGACTCCACCACCACGTGGTGCAGCACCAGAATTTAGCTCGTCTACCAAAAATGTCCATTCGACGTATTTCCGGTGCCGCATATCAAAAAGCGGACCTCTAATAGGGAACGAAAAGGTTGTAGTTCTACTGCGATCACTTCCTCACCCTACAAAACACAAGCTAAAGAAGAAAAAGAAGCTACAAAGCAACAGAGACGTGGTCAAGAACAAAATGGCAGGCGTGATTGCGGTCACGGTTCCGTATTAGACAGGTCTTCAGGAAAAGGAAAAGCATCAGTAAAAAAGCGAATTCATTTCAAGAAAGAAGACAATAAATACAGCAATGAAGATGAACATCTCTAGTGGAAGGTCTGAATTAGAAGTCATTCCAAGAGATACGCCTTCCTAAGATGATGAAGACGCTGAGTGCACTTCAGTTCCAGGAAGTTTTCAAAAAAAGTGGTTCAAATGGCTCTGAGCACTATGGGACTTAACATCTGAGGTCATCAGTCCCCTAGAACTTAGAACTACTTAAACCTAACTAACCTAAGGACATCACACACATCCATGCCCGAGGCAGGATTCGAACCTGTGACCGTAGCAGTCGCGGGGTTCCAGACTGAAGTGCCTAGAACCGCACGGCCACCACGGCTGGCAGGAAGTTTCAGAGGACACAAAAGGAGAGTTAAGGGTCATGTGCCTGATGTGTAGCTTGTGGGCACATACAGAGTGTGCAGGGGCTGAAAAAGACAATTACGTTTTTGACTTCTGCCGCTAAAGGCAATGTATTCATAAATTGTTCGATTTTTGTTTCATTTTGTAATTTTTTCCATTTTAAAGAAACGTACTTGGTTTGATTAAAGCAATACCTTAATTGTGGTTTATTTCACTGCCACCAATTTTCCCATGTCTAAAAGATCTCTTATAACTTTTTTAGAGTAACAAAGTTATTTCAAACACTTAAAAATATAGAACAAATGCAGAAACCACGCAGAATGTTTAGATTTTTTAAATATATAATATCTGAAATTTACGATTTATGAGCATTGTATATATACTTTATTTCGTTGTCAACTTATTTAAGCGAAATTTTTAAGTGTTTGAAATAACTTTGTTACTCTAAAAAAGTTATAAGAGATCTTTTAGACATGGGAAAATTGGTGGCAGTGAAATAAACCACAATTAAGGTATTGCTTTAATCAAACCAAGTACGTTTCTTTAAAATGGAAAAAATTACAAAATGAAACAAAAATCGAACAATTTATGAATACATTGCCTTTAGCGGCAGAAGTCAAAAACGTAATTGTCTTTTTCAGCCCCTGCACACTCTGTATGTGCCCACAAGCTACACATCAGGCACATGACCCTTAACTCTCCTTTTGTGTCCTCTGAAACTTCCTGCCAGCCGTGGTGGCCGTGCGGTTCTAGGCACTTCAGTCCGGAACCCCGCGACTGCTACGGTCACAGGTTCGAATCCTGCCTCGGGCATGGATGTGTGTGATGTCCTTAGGTTAGTTAGGTTTAAGTAGTTCTAAGTTCTAGGGGACTGATGACCTCAGATGTTAAGTCCCATAGTGCTCAGAGCCATTTGAACCACTTTTTTTGATCTAGCTAAGATGGCAGCCACTGAGTGACGCGCGTTTCTTTGGCTCGCGAGTTTTTCCGCTCATTGAAGGTGTTACAGAGAAGTGCGGCAGTCCACAACGTGTGCATCCGACTAAACAAGAGTTACTTGCCGCGGTGTGTTGTTCTCCGTTGATTACCACAAGTGATAAGTGATAAGTGAGTGAAAAATGGGAAGAGCACGAGTAAGCGGCAGCAGGCGAGGCTACAGGGGCGCAGGCGGTGCGGGCGCCCGGTCTCCGGCGGCAGGTGAGGCCTCGCTTCCCGACATCGGGAGCTCGTCCGGTCCCAGGTGAGTGCGGCGCTGCACAGCAAAGACACGCTAGACGTAATCGTGCAATCCATCACGGATTCTGTGACGGCCGCGGTCATGGACAAACTGCAAGAGTCTGTCGGGCGCAACAGCACCGAAATCCAGTCTCTTAAAAAGTCCCTGGCCGCACAAGAGAAAAAAGCCGCCGACCTAGAAGCTAAACTGTCTGCGGCCGCCGATGAAATCGAGCAGTATCAGCGAAGGAACAGCTTGCGCTTGTTCGGGGTAGCTGAAAACGATCGCGAAAACACCGACGACCTGGTCATTAGCCTCGTGCGTGAAAAACTTGGCGTGCGAATCGACGTGACCGATATTGACAGAAGCCACCGTGTTGGGCGCAGGATACCAGGTGTCATGAAACCCAGGCCCATAATAATTAAATTTGTGTCATATCGGAAAAGAGCTGAAGTGTTTGCTCAGAAAAGAAAACTCGCCAAGAGTGGGGTTACCCTGAGGGAAGATCTGACGCGTGAAAGACTAAAAATTTTGAACACTGCGATCACACAGTTCGGCCTTCAAAATGTATGGACCCAGGATGGCAGGATCGTAGTCAAGATGGAAGGAGGGAGGAAAACGGTGACGAACATGTCCGAACTGAAAGACTGAGCGAAATCTCGCGAGACACAAAGTCTCATATTGTACTCTGTCTAATATAAGTTAATTAGTATTCTTTCTTTTCATTTTTTTACGTAAATATTGCTTCGTTAATTCTATAAGTACCATAAGTACTCTATTTAAAATCAGTCAATTGTTTCACATAGATATTGCTTCTTTATTTGTGTATCATAAGTGCTCATGTATATTCATATTGTCAGTCAAACGGGAATTAACATTCACCATTAACAGGAATCTCCTTAAAACCGCCTTTCTATATCTGTTATTTTCATCCTCGTCACTACCACTACTACTACTATTATCTTTTTCGTAAGCACCACTGCCACTTTCCATCTTTCTTTTCGCTCCCTTCTCCGATACCTCCAGCTTGTCTTTCACCTTTAGCCCACAGACGCTTGAGTCAGTCACGACCTTGGACACACCTGTAAATATGTCTTCCCCCACGAAATCCAGCTTTTGTCCCTCTTCCGGCCAGCAGGTAAACGGAGCGCGCTCGATCCTACAGGCGGCCACAATGGGACGGACCGGTTCCGGCGGCGGGCTCTTTGTGGCCCACGCGAACGCTCAGTCGCTAACGGCTCACTTCGACGAGTTCTGTAACCTGTTCTGCCAATCGCTGTTCCATATTATCCTCGTCTCTGAAACTTGGTTGAAACCAAACATCTCTTCCGACGCTATCCGAATCACTGGTTACACTCTCCTAAGGGCAGATCGTGAAACACGACGCGGGGGTGGTGTGGGTGCCTATGTTCGCTCTGATCTGAGACCTACTATACTATGCACATCGGATGCAAAGTGCGAAGGAGAAGCAGAGTTCTTGTTTTTCGAAATAAATACATCAAATCAGAAACTGCTAATTGGAGTAATCTATAAACCTCCAAACGTCGGTGCTATGTCCTCCTTTCAGTCTGGCCTGTCCTCGCTCGTGACACTGTATGAACACATAATCATTATGGGCGACACAAACATCGACTTACAGTTAAAATCTCCCTCTGCAGAAAAACTAAGGAGACTGTTCCACTCCAATGATATGAGTTTAACACCGCTGGACCCAACTCATCACACGCCACACAGCCATACACTCATAGATATAATGGCAACAAAGCGACCAGATAAAATAATTCGCGCCAATCAGACATCCGCTCCAGGACTCTCTGCTCATGACGTGATATTCTTAAATTACTCAGTGCATACTACCAAAGAAAAATCTCACCTGGTAACCTACAGAAACCTAAAAAATGTTAACCATGACGCTCTTCAAAAGGATTGCTCAGACATCCCTTGGTATGATATAAGCAATGAACCGACTTTAGACGGAAAAATTCGGGAATTATGTCGCAAAATCATTGCACTGTATGATAAACATGCTCCTCAACGCACTGTCAAGGTAAAGAGAGCTCCCGCTCCGTGGCTCACCACTGCATTACGCCAGTTAATGAATAAACGTGATGCTGCACATAGGGCCTTCAAGCGTAACCCAACTCCCGAGGCGTACGAAGCTTATAGGAAACTCCGAAATAGAACCAAGCAGAGCGTGAGGAATGCCAAAATCAGACATGCCCGCTCTGTCGTATGCGGCATATCAAAACCTGCTGCACTGTGGAAAAAGCTGCGCAGTTTCGGTATAGGGAAGCGAAGATCTGACGCTGTTTATCAAGCGTCTGCAGAAGAATTAAACGATTTCTTCTCAACAGCTGTAAACTGCCACGCAGCGACAAATTACCAGCCCCAAGATATCAATCTCTCGAGAGACAAGTTTTTCCTAAAACATGTCACTACCGGCACAGTACACAAGGCAATTACGAGAATCTCTTCCGAGGCAGTAGGAAATGATGGAGTGAGCATTGGCATGATCAAGAACGTCGTAGACACTATTACTCCAGTAATCACAGACATCTTCAACCTGTCTCTTGTCAGTAGTACATATCCTACTGAGTGGAAGCAAAGTTTAATTCAACCTATACCCAAGACTGACAACCCTAAGTCGCCAGGTGACTACAGGCCGATCAGCATACTACCTGCAATATCTAAAGCCCTAGAATACATCGTCCATGAACAGCTGACGGATTACCTCAAAACTCATAACATCCATGACAAATATCAGTCAGGCTTTCGAAAGCACCATAGTACAGCAACTGCATTAATCAAAGTAACTGATGACATTAAACATGCTATGGACAGACGTGAAGCTACCATCCTAACACTGCTTGACTTTAGCAAGGCATTTGATACAGTTGACTTTGATATATTACTAATTAAAATGAAGCAGCTGAATTTCTCAAACAGCGCAATACACTGGTTCGACAGCTACCTCAAAAACAGAAGTCAACAAGTCATTTGTGGGTCGGAAAAGTCATCATGGAAAAACGTGCGCTCTGGAGTTCCCCAAGGCTCCGTCCTTGGTCGATTACTCTTCTCACTGTACATTAATGATATTTCTTCAGTGATTCACTCCTGCAACTACCATCTATATGCCGACGACATCCAACTGTACATAAGTGCAAGCCCCAAGAACATTGCTGACGCAGTAGCGAGTATGAACGCGGATCTTTGCTCTGTTTCTCGATGGGCACAGAACCTAGGTCTGAAACTAAACCCCAAAAATCCCAGGTCATACTTATATCTCATCCAAAGTTAATCAGTCGGCACTTTCACGAAACAGTCCCTCAAATACACCTCAATGGTACCCAACTACCATACCAAAAAACAGTAAAAGACCTTGGAATAATCTTGGATGAACACCTAAACTGGGAAGAACAAACAGTTACAGCTTGCCGGAAATCGCTCTCCTCCCTACATGCAATTCAGAAATTTAGAAAAATATTTCCAACCCATGTTAAACAAAAATTAGTCCAAACACTAGTCTTGCCTAATCTTTACTACTGTGATGTAGTTCAACACGGCACAAATAGTGAAAATTCGAGACGCCTCGAGCTAGTGATGAACGCTTGCGTTAGATACGTATGCAATATACGGTTGTATGATCATATCAGTCCTTCATACTCCCAGCTAGGTTGGATACGCCCACATAAGGCACGTGATCTCCACACGATGTGCTTACTTCATCGATTTCTTAGCCACTGGTGCCCCCAATACTTATCTTCTCACATTAAACACCTATCATCATTCCACAACCGCAATACCAGATCGGATACGTCTAGCATCTTGGCTGTACCTTTACATAACACAAAATCTTTCTCCATGTCATTCTCCATCTCAGCCATACGACTATGGAACGCGCTCCCCTGTGATCTGCGTCTTATCCGGAACCACTCACCATTCAAGAGTGAACTCAAGACTTACATATTAGGGACGGTATAGCCACCATTGTTGGGCCCCTCTCATCTCTTTCTTTCTCCTCTCCATCATAGCTTCGAATTTTACCATTCTATTTCTCTTCCTCTAACCTATCTACCTCTTCTATATCTCTTTCACCCCATTCTATCGTCTTATGTCTCTGCTTGATGAGAATAACTCACAAGCTGCAAGAATATAACGAGAAAATTCCCAACTAGCAATAGGACTGACATTCATAAAAGAAAAATATGTTTACTTTCATATACATAGTCATTATTATTATTATTATTATTACTATTATTATTATTCTTGATTGTTATAGTTAATTTTTGATTGTTATAATTATCATTGTACTACGTTTATAATCTCTATTTTTTTTCTTAACATTAATACTGTATAACATGTAATATGTCGTTAATGTTCTGTAGAAACTGAAATTTGTTGAATCTGAGTATGCCTGGTTAGGTGTAAGAGAGGGCCTGAAGGCCCTAATCTTGCCAGGTAAAATAAATGCATAAATAAATAAATAAATATATCGTGTCTCCCTACCACTTTCGCGCAACGACGCTCTGAGCGTGTTTTTTAGGGAATTTAGTTTGAACCTGGGACCTGTTGCTGGTAAGGAGACGCCAGACCACACATGAAATGTAGAATTCAGATGAGTTCAGTGACACTAGCGATGATATAGTCAAATACTTAATGATTTCAGCGTCAGCTCCACTGCACTCCCTGTAAAAGAATCTTAATACTAACTAAATTTAGTGGAAGGGGTTCAAGGCTTTCCTATTTTTACTTAGCTGCTAAAATAACGTCGAAAAAGCAGTTAAGTTTACCACTGGAAATTTTATTCTACTCACAAAACATTGTTTATAAATTGCACTATTGATAAAAGGAAATGTTTTAATACAGGGTGGTAAAAACCAACTGCGTTCAACAAAAATGTGAACGAATATTCCCTGAATGGGTTTCCAAGTTCTACAATGGATCGAAGGATGACCTATGCCATATCACATCTATAATTTAGGTTTAAATTAAGTTTCACAAAAAAGCAAATTATCAAAATGGTCTACAGTGACCCTCAATTACCTTTAATTATTTATCTAACTTGTCGTAAATTACAGTGGCTGATGTGGCTTCTCAATAATTATATAACAGAAAAATCATCGCGTTTCAGATTTTAACTTACGTAGCAAATGTGAATACCACGAGCTTCAATTGACGAACGACACTAGTATGACGCAAAAGGGGATGTAACAGATGAGACTTCTGCAGTTCTGAGTGAAGACTTATGCGCTCAAAAATGCGGCATCGCGTGCGTTCATTACCTTGTCGGTGTTCGTCAGGGGGCGGCGTCCGGCGCAGCTCCGTCCAGCTCGCCCTCCCGGAAGTAACTCCTCTCTAACTTCTCCTTACTACAATTTACCGAAGTTGGTTTAAAAAAAGCTATCTGGCTGTGTTTTCATCTGACCAATCAGGGTCTCAATGTTAACCTTAAGCTCCGCCTACAAAAATTCTGTCTATCCAATGAGAAACGTTATACTTTTCGTGGTGGGGCAATGTTTTTCAAAGTTTGCAACGTAACAGAGACGCGAAAAAGTCTCACGCTAAAACTTGCAGCTGGTGTGGTCCTTTAGTGTTATCGTAACATCTATACTGTTCTTTTGGAGGGCTCTATCTTTTAACATGGGCTGGGGGGTGGTCCTAACGTAACAGAGACGCAAAAAAGTCTCACGCTAAAACTTGCGGGTGGTGTAGCTCTTTTTGTGTTATCGTATGATCTATACTGCTCTTCTGGAGGGCTCTGGCTTTTAACATTGGCTGGGGGTGTGGTCTTGACGTAACAGAGACGCGAAAAAGTCTCACGCTAAAACTTGCGGGTGGTGTAGTCTTAGCGGTTAGCTGGCGACGTTGGTGTCTGTCCGTCCCATATCGTAGGGCCTTCCAGCTTAACACGGTTCTACTCTCGGGCTCTGTTCTCGTTTCTCCCCTCGGAACTGCGTCTGTCCCACGGTGGGAAGGTATGACATGCATTTAGGCATTCTTGTGTTAGTCTGTGGTATTCCATTTGCTCACTCGTTACTCGTATTACTTTGGTTAATTTAATGTCACGATTTATTCGGAGCTATGTGACATACTACTGGATTTGATTATCATGTCAGGTTTTTCATGGCATGTCTTGGATTTGCCTGACACCTTACATATCACCACCCTTCGAACTTAATTTTTGCACTGAATTTAGGCAATGATTGAATCGTTGTCTAAGTTAGTCAAAAATTATTTCTTTATCTAAATTTTGTTGCCTACTGTTCAGCCACATTATTCTGGTTCTATGCTAATTTGTATTACTAATTTATATTTTTATATTCTTCCAAATTATTCTCAAAAATGACAAGAGAAGAATAATTTATGCTATTATTAATTTTTAATTATTTTCTTTCTTTATTTAAGTGTGAAGTTTGTTTTTTAAGAAGTTTGTTATCGAAAGTGTGGAGTCTTTCACATCGATTTTCTTAGAAATATACTTTTTTTTATAAATGTAGTAATTAAGTAAAATCTATTCCTAACACATTTTCTAAATATCATGTACAAGTAAAATGTTTTTGTTTCTAGACACTCATTTCAACATTGCTACACTAACAAATAAGAATTATTTCCAAGAATTTCTTTGACAAAGAAATATACATACACAAATATTGAGATATTATCCTAACAAATGGTACAAATGTTATAAAAAAAGGGAAAGCATCCAACAAGATAATTTTTTATTCTTTGTTTTATAAGGAAAAAATAAGTAAAATATAGTTATTCTTTTATTTTTATGAGGAGAAAATAAGTGGCATATGGTTTTAGTGTTTATTATGCCTTACTTTTGTTTTTTATATACTGTCCATTTCAGAACTAATGACTTATTTTTATCGATAGTCTATTTTTTATTTAAGTCCATAGTCAATGACTGTTATGTTGTAGTTTATTAGCTGTCTGGTGTGCTTAACTTATTTAGTTTTTCACACGTTTCTTTTTCACAATTCCTACATCACATAATTTGATTTCACACATTCACACAATCCTATGAATGTTTAAGCATGAGGTTGGCGAATGTTTTTGCACGAAGGTGATGGACTTGAGTGAGATGGATGTGGACAAGTATTTGATGTACAGCTTCGTTCGTTGTTCCTTGTTGGCTTTGCAAGTGTGTGTTGCTGTTGTGGAGGTCCCATAATGGAATGGAGCTGTGAGTGCAGAATCTTATGGTTTACTGGCTATGTATGCGTGAAAGTCATCGTTATGTGTCGCTGAAAGCGGTCGTTTTTCGTTGTAATACTTCGCAGACGACTAGTTTACAATAGGATAGGGATTTGGGTAGGTATGTCGTCTATTCTTCACCCATCTTCTTTCTTGGTCTCAATCTTGCGAATCTTCAACTTCTGTTCTTCCTGCTTTTTCTCTGCTTCTTACTTGATTCTTGGTTCTTCTCTGGGCAGGATATGGAAATATTTATTGATAACTAGGCGCTTTGAAGTTCTCCTCTTAGTAACAGTTTGATAAATGGTTTGGACATGTCATTTCTACTTTGTGGACGTTTTCTTCAGTTTCGTGTATCAGCGTGCTGTTTAATAGCGATAGTGTAACTTGATTTTTTTTTCTTTTTTTTTGCCAGTGGTGGCTTGTCATAGCGGTCTTCTCGTCGGGCCGTTTTTTGCTCGCTCCGCTGAGTGGGGGCGCTCGGAGACCCTTAGGCGTTCAGTGTTGCGTCGCATCACTGCAGGGTGTTCTGTCCCAGCAGGGTTCCGCCTAGCGGTTAAATTTATTGCCCACTTCAGTTACAAGGGCCTTCTGTTTGTCTCGCTGTCCTTTCCCTTCTCTCGACGCTTCTGCCTTGTAATAATCATGTCTTGCTAATTCCGTCCTTTTCTTTCTTGATACTTCTTGCGTTGCAACTTGTGGGTCGTTGCATCTGGTTTTTGCTGGAGTTTTTACAACGTTTCTTACAAAAAGATTTACTTATAATCATCTAACATATGTCTAGTACCTACATTATTTTTGCGCCTTTTTAAAAGCTTTACAAATTTCGGCGTCCTTTCCATGTTACAATTCTAAGATATTTTGAGTCTTAACTTCTACAAGAAATCCTCAAATTTGTTTTTTTATTTTTTTGTGTAGTGTCGTGGTGTATAGCATTTTAGTATTTCATGCTGTTAGACTATCTATGCTTTATCCCTTCACCTTAATCTATGGTACTATTGGTGTTATTATTGAAATTACTTTCTTTTTCCCACCTTCCTCTCTCTTCATTCTTCTTTCTCCTGACGATATTATCTGCAACATAATCTTGAAATATTGGGCTGATTATTTACCAGTAATAAAATTAATCTTCAACCTTGTACTGAAAGTGTTTAATACTGCGAGCCTTAGGTAAAATACCCTCTAATTCTCTTTTACTGTGTTCCGAAATACCTTGAACTTCTTGCAATTTTTCGTCGATTTCTGTATGGACTTCTAACATGAGTTATGGCGATTCCCCCTTTTGTGCATACCATTCTAATTCTCCATCCTCTGTATCTCGTGTCATTCTTAATTGTTTGTTTATAACTGGTATTTCTTCTAATTTTAGTTTTTGCTCAAAGAGAAGTGTGACTTTCCCGAATGTTACTCTACCTTTCCCCATATCTATCATCGCTCGTCTCTCATTTAAAAAATCTGCACCTATAATCAAATCTACAGTTAGTTTAGGTATAATCACGAAGTTGGCTTCGATCTTTTGACCTTGACACGAAGAAGTTAAGCATGTTTGTCTCGTAACTTCCGCAGCATTGTTTCTAATAGGACCTCTTACTTTAATCTTAGGTGTTTTCAGAACTGGCAATTCCTCATTGGCATTACACTGCATGAATAAATTTTCTGAGATCGCAGTCAGCTCACTTCCGCTATCAGTTACAATAATGACTGGGATATGCTTTACCATGGCCTTCACAATTGGTTGAATTTGAAAGGGTTGGTCCTGTTCTTCTTCTTCTTGCATCAACGAATCCTCCACTGAATCATACATGAGTCTTTTCAGGAATTTCCCTTGTGAATTCGAACTTTCTGTAGTATAAGCTTCGACTGCTACTTCTCTCTCTTTTATTTCCTCTTCTCTATTTCTTCCTTCATTTACGCTTTCTTCAACATCCTCTACTTTTTCCTCATCCTCGTCTATCTTCTCCTTCTTCGTCGCTACTTCCACATAATCGCATCTAAATGCTCTAATTATCGCTTCATAACTTCCTTCATTATATACGTTGGGTTGTGTAGCCACTCGTAACTTATTTTCAACTTCTGTCGCCTGTGCATTATCCTCATTGAATTTTCACTGGTTTCCATCTCAAATAGCTCTGCAATACTCATTACTTCGTCCTTTCCTCCTACATTCGTTGTGCATGCCTCTGGTAATTCATCTTCCTCATCAGTATTCTCCCAATTAATTTCGTCCCAACACGATATTGTTATTTTCTTGTCTTCGTTTTCATCTGGTCCCTGCAGATTTGTTTCTTCCTTCTTGTCTTCTCGTGATAAGATTTTTACTTCTCTGTTCAAGGTGCTGCAATTGTCCTGGGTCGGTGCGTCATTCTCTTTGGCATGGGCGCTTAGCTGTCAATTCGAACGTTTATCGGGGTTTGGTGGTCTTACCTCCACCTCTTCTATCTGTATTCTCTTTTCTTGTTCAGCTTGTTGATAGTGGTTTCTTTGTTGATAATTTGTCGGTCTATTGGTTCTCCAGTACCCGTTCCGGTTGTCGTTATTCCCTCTGTAATAGTTGTTGTCGTTCCTGGGTGAATTATAGTTGTTGCCATATTCTCTTCTAAATCCATAACCGGTTCTTTGTTGAAATCTACTGTTGTTTCTTGGTGCGAAGTTATCACATGGTTCGTAATTATTGTTTCTTCGTACTGTGTCTTGTGGGTTCCACTGCTTTTTGCTTTCGTTTTCATGTGCGCTTCGTCTTTTTCTTGCGTCATCTTCCGAAAATATGAACTTTAGTTCCCTTAGAATACCTTTAAATGCTTCGACGTCATTGCCTCCGCGACCTACTAACGATTGCTGGTATTTCAATGGTAGCTTCATCGCGCATAATTTAATCAACTCTCCGTCACTGTATGGTACATCTAAGCATTTATTTTTCTTTGCCATTAATTCGAAAAATTTCACAGGACTCTTCTCTCCTGAATTTTGAAAATATGGTTCTGTAATAATTCGTACTTCACTCTGTTCTGTGCTTCGCTGGACCAATATCGTGAGAGAAACTTCTCTCAGATCTTCGTACGATCGGCAAGTCGCTGCAACATTCTGCATGGTTTCTGCGACTGTTCCTGACATGTGTGCACATATAAAGTCTAATTTGTGTACTAGCGTCCAGTATTCTGTTAATCCTACGCGGAATTGATCAATAAAAGTTCGTGGCTGTAATGAGTTTCCTTCTCGAAAGTGTTGAAATTTTCTGACTGTGAGGAAATGATCGTTGTCGTACTTTGTCATAGTTCCATATGAAATTCGCGATTCTTCGCCACTTTTGTTTCTGATCATTTCTCCCGTCGTTCTTTCCGGTTGTGATAGATTCATTGGATACTGTCCACTGTAACTTTCGCCTACCCTTGCGCAGTATCGTTGGAGTGGTACGCAATAATTATCTTCCATCGGTTGTGAACGTGTAGCTGAATGCATTGCACTGTACTCTTCGCGACCTGGCTTTCCATTATCAGGTATTGGTTCGGTATCTTGTCTGGCTAACCTTGCCGCTTCATTGCACGATCCAAACTGTCTTGAAACATACATTTGTGGTTCCGCATGTGTTTGTGATGCCGTTTGTTCATCAAGAATTTCGAAACGTGTTTGTTGCTGTGCAGGCTGTCTGATTTCACGTATGTTACTTTCCGCCTGTGATTGGAATCGCAAATGCGTAATATCTTCGTTAATTGCTTGTTTTTCCGGTGCTGTTACAGATACGGATGTGGTTGCAGACTCTGTGCTTGTTCGATCCTGTTCACTACGCTCTTCAATGGTTTCCAACAACTCTGTTCGCAATTTCTGAAATTGTCGCTTCGTTTGCGCTTCTGTTTTGACTATGCGGTTATCATATCTTTTCAGCGCTGCTTTTGTGATACGTTTGTGTAACACATTGTTTTCAACAACTTTACGCGCTGTACCGGCTGCTTGTCTAGTAATTACGTTTATTCGTTTCTCTAGTTCCTTGATTTCTCCATGGGTGTTGTTACGTAATGTTTTGATCTCGTCCTGAGTGTCATTACGCAATGTTTGTACGTCCGCTTGTACCTTGTCAATGTCTGTTCTCAATTGATTGTGACCTGTTATTAAGTTTCCTATCACTTCTCGAGATTCTTTTGCCTCGTCTTCAATATGACTTAGGTGTAACTGAATTTTTTTGTTTTGTTCTTTAATCGCACGCATTCGTCTCGTGGTTTATCCATTTTGTTTCGTCATTTCTGCATTCTGAATTTTAATTTGGTTCGCAATTTCTTTATTTTGTCTTGTCATGGTTTCCGTCATTAATTGTAATAATTCTGCCAGGTTGGTGGGTCCTATTGCGTTTTCTTCCGACGTCCTACGCTCTGTGTTTTCGCCCAAGTGTTGGTTCGCAACCGATTGCATTGAACTGTGTTGTGACACGTTTTTGCTCGCATTCCGTGTACTCTGTGGTGAGGGAACTCTGATTACTTGTACTATGGGTTCTACGTATTCAAGACGCAAGTTAGAATCCGCATCGGCTGTCTCTCTACTCTCCTGCTCCTCTGTCGTATGCTGAATTATGTTTTCTATGCTTTGACGTACATTATCCTCGTTATGGTGCATTATATGTCCTATTTCTCGCTATACTGCATCGTCTGTTGTACTGTCCTCTATTCTCTGTCCATTTTCAGGCTGGGTCTCTACCTCAGTTCGGTCAAGGTCTCGACCGGCCATTGCTAATCTCTCCGAATCCCTTATTTTCTGTTTTAAAAGCAATTCACGCGCCCTACTTCCAGTCAACATGCGCTCTTACGATCTCATGCGTTTCATAAACTTTTTGTTCACACGACTTGACAATCAATTCACTTACTTGTTGGGTCAGAACCAACTTGTCAACGATGTATCCACCACCTGTGCGCTTGCATTGGAGAGAAAACTTAATTCTAACAATATTAAAATTCATAACTTAATTATGCTATTCTCTGCCAGACTCACTTAATATTGAATACTTTTACTATCTATCGCCGCACCTACTGTTTTCGACTATGTATAACTTTAGAAATATAAATTTTTTACTACGAAAATTTTTCAACAGGATATTTTTTTGACCTAGTTAGGCATGTGGTCGACCTTCAATCATGGTATTTTACCATCCTGGCAGGGTCGCCATTTTCTAAACATTCTGCGTGGTGTCTATTTTTGTTCTATATCGTGTCTCCCTACCACTTTCGCGCAACGACGCTCTGAGCGTGTTATTTAGGGAATTGACTAGTTTGAACCTGGGACCTGTTGCTGGTAAGGAGACGCCAGACCACACATGAAATGTAGAATTCAGAAGAGTTCAGTGAGACTAGCGATGATATAATCAAATACTTAATGATTTCAGCGTCAGCTCCACTGCACTCCCTGTAAAAGAATCTTAATACTAACTAAATTTAGTGGAAGGGGTTCAAGGCTTTCCTATTTTTACTTAGCTGCTAAAATAACGTCGAAAAAGCAGTTAAGTTTACCACTGGAAATTTTATTCTACTCACAAAACATTGTTTATAAATTGCACTATTGATAAAATGAAATGTTTTAATACAGGATGGTAAAAACCAACTGCGTTCAACAAAAATGTGAACGAATATTCCCTGAATGGGTTTCCAAGTTCTACAATGGATCAGAGGATGACCTATGACATATCACATCTATAATCTATGTTTAAATTAAGTTTCACCAAAAAGCAAATTATCAAAATGGTCTACAGTGACCCTCAATTATCTTTAATTATTTATCTAACTTGTCGTAAATTACAGTGGCTGATGTGGCATCTCAATAACTATATAACAGAAAAATCATCGCGTTTGAGATTTTTACTTCAAGTGGCAAATGTGAACACCATGAGCTTTAATTGACGATCGGCGCTAGTATGACGCAAAAGGGGATGTAACAGATGAGACTTCTGCAGTTCTGAGTGAAGCCTTATGCGCTCAAAAATGCGGCATCGCGTGCGTTCGTCAGGGGGCGGCGTCCGGCGCAGCTCCGTCCAGCTCGCCCTCCCGGAAGTAACTCCTCTCTAACTTCTCCTTACTACAATTTACCGAAGTTGGTTTAAAAAAAACTATCTGGCTGTGTTTTCATCTGACCAATCAGGGTCTCAATGTTAACCTTAAGCTCCGCCTACAAAAATTCTGTCTATCCAATGAGAAACGTTATACTTTTCGTGGTGGGGCAATGTTTTTTAAAGTTTGCAATGTAACAGAGACGCGAAAAAGTCTCACGCTAAAACTTGCAGCTGGTGTGGTCCTTTAGTGTTATCGTAACATCTATACTGTTCTTTTGGAGGGCTCTATCTTTTAACATGGGCTGGGGGGTGGTCCTAACGTAACAGAGACGTGAAAAAGTCTCACGCTAAAACTTGCGGGTGGTGTAGCCCTTTTTGTGTTATCGTATGATCTATACTGCTCTTCTGGAGGGCTCTGGCTTTTAACATTGGCTGGGGGTGTGGTCTTGACGTAACAGAGACGCGAAAAAGTCTCACGCTAAAACTTGCGGGTGGTGTAGTCCTAGCGGTTAGCTGGCGACGTGGGTGTCTGTCCGTCCCATATCGTAGGGCCTTCCAGCTTAACACGGTTCTGCTCTCGGGCTCCGCTCTCGTTTCTCCCCTCGGAACTGCGTCTGTCCCACGGTGGGAAGGTATGACATGCATTTAGGCATTCTTGTGTTAGTCTGTGATATTACATTTGCTCACTCGTTACTCGTATTACTTTGGTTAATTTAATGTCACGATTTATTCGGAGCTATGTGACATACTACTGGATTTGATTATAATGTCAGGTTTTTCATGGAACGTGTTGGATTTGCCTGACACCTTACAAAAATAAAAACAAAATAGGGGTCCACTTTTGGGTACTTTCCCCTATTAGTTAATTATTTTTGGTACGCTGAATACATATTATAGCTTTTTATCTGGTACAAATTGTCGCTATCTGACAGACGGAGACAATTCACGGATTTTCGCACTTGCACTCCTGCGTAATCGTGGCTTATTCGCGTTTGCAAACTCACTAAGGGGAAATTACACTTCAGATCGATCGATTATATCTGCACATACACAGGGGCCCTTTCAAGTGAAGTGGAAAACGGTCTCGAAAACAGTTCGAAAACAAATGCAAGAATCACAAACTGCCTATTGGCTTCTCTCTCGGGTTCTTCGGCCGACGTTCATCTAATGATTTTTCTGACGTTTCGCCAGCACGAGTGGCTGGCATTGTCAAAGCTTCACCCTCCATTGCCGGTGCTGGCGAAACGTCAGAAAAATCATTAGATGAACGTCGGCCGAAGAACCCGGGACAGAAGCCAATAGGCAGTTTGTCAACAAGTGGCCACGAAAGCCTCAACAATTTTGTAAATGCAAGATTGGCAGTGTCCTCTAAAACGTTTTGAAGACTATCCATCGAATTGTTTCAAGACCACAATTAACCCTTCAGACCTAGCGTTTTCTTAATGCCTATGGACTTAGGGAACTGGATTATGTTTCTTTGTCACAATTTCTCCATTCAACATTGCGGTTTTCTTTTTAAATGTATCCACGTTGAATCCACGTCTCATCTTTCACTGTCTTCCTATGGGCAGTGAGCAGTAAAGTTCACTTAGAATCCATTCCGGATGTTCTAATTTTCGTTTTTGCACTCTTTTTCGTTCACAAAATTCAACAATAGCCTACTTTAAACCGAAAAATGTTCCAGGAATGTACCTTGACTTAATCAAAATACTTCGCAGCAGTATATAAGGTATCCGTACTCTTCGTCCGGTTTCATCGAAAACTATTGCAACAGAACAGTGGAATAATGCGTGTGACTTCACAAATTCAACACAGTTTCTTCGTGTGGTCCATGCTTGCAGATTTAGTACAAAAGTGCTTCTTTATGTACTGAACAACGAACCGCGTCTGTCGATCGTTGTAATTTTTTTCTCTTTCATTGTCAAATAAGTCCTTTAATACTTTCCGCACGGTCTTATAATGTCGTTTCACAGCAAATTTGCAGTACACGTCGATTACGCAACTGCAAAATAGATACTGAGAGTTCTGATCCCTATCTTCTGTCATTCACATTCATTTTCAAAAGTATATGACGATAGATCGCTGGACTATCTCTTTATGTGTAAGCAGCTACTGTACCTGTGAACGTCAGTCATAACAAGAACAGATAGCGAAGGCTAAACGGCGCTAACACCGCGATTCTGCAGAACTGAAGAGAATCGTGCCGGCCAAAAAATGTCCCACAGCGCTGCTAAATGAAATGTCGCACAGTAGTGAGTGCTTCCGGGAATGAACGAGCCAAACAAAGAAATGCCGCGCCCGCAGACCGCACACCATCCCCACGTGCCATTTGACACACCGTGGCCATCCTCGGTCCATACTGTTAAATCGCGGAACCTTTGCTTACGCAGTGCTGCATGACAGTGATCCTAGTGTATGGATAGCTTATCGTAAGTATAGCTAGTTTTTATACGATTTAGTGAGTGAATTTGTGAGCGTCAAAACATATGACATATATGGACTTAGCCTATGAGTGCAGTCACTTGGAAACTTCAGTTATTTACACTGCCACGTGACCGTAAATCTTAGTGCTTGACATTAATTTCAACTTGATACCTCTACGCGTTCCTGAAAAACACTGATCTTGACAGTCGGACAGACAAAGTGATCCTACGAAAATGAGGGTTTCGTTTTTACTGCTTCGGATACGGATCACTTGAAAGTAAAGACACTGTCTATCATTTCAAAAGAATTACATATCGTAAATATGAATGAGAAAAACTGTGAGTTGTTATTCACAAGCCGGCCGGTGTGGCCGAGCTGTTCTAGGCGCTTCAGTCTGGAACCGCGAGACCGCTACGGTCGCAGGTTTGAATCCTGCCTCGGGCATGGATGTGTGTGCTGTGCTTAGGTTAGTTAGGTTTAAGTAGTTCTAAGTTCTAGGGGACTGATGACCTCAGATGTTAAGTCCCATAGTGCTCAGAGCCATTTGAACCACTTTTTGTTATTCACAAAGTTTTTGTTCTTCTTCTGTTATGAAATACCCTATCTGTGAACCTGAAAGTTGTTTTATATTTATGTTATAAGTCAGAAAAGAAAAGAACTGAACATAATAGTTTATATTATTTCGCATTTATACAAACATATTCATTTACAGTATTGCCTAAACAGTTCATATTCATAGGCATTAAATTCGGTTTCTATCACATTTAATCCAACCGGAGCAATTACAGGCATACTGTAGGTATTCTGTCAGCATATTCAGCTTCCACACTGACAGGGTCAACTTTCATACATTGCGGGATCATTGAAATGCACATATTAATACACTGATATAAGTGATAAAACTTAATTTTGTTGGCGTGCAAATACATAATAAATTCATGGAATGTTGTTCTATCATTTTTCGGCAGTGACACACTTTATATTACGCAATCATTAATGGACAGTAAATATATGCTTTACACTGGAATGTTTGATTTATATGTCTGCACCATCAGCTCTGAACACGAGCATTGCCTCACGATACATGTCCACTACTGCTGCTTTACCTTTCAACTTTTTGTTATTGATTGGGGTAAGTGGTGGGCTATACTCATCAGTCATTTTTCTATCTATGTACTCAGTGATATTACACAAGTAATCTAATTCCAGCCACGTATAGCGTACTTTAATGCCTATTCGCTGCACATTCCCTACGTCGATAAAAACTTCAAAGTCCTTGTCTGGCGCTAGCACCGCACTAACACATTTCGAATCACTTACTTTTAAATTATCGTTCTGGCTAAGGGCAGTGACAGCATTCAGCTAGTAGTACAGTAGCAGCAGTAGTAGCGGCAGCAGCACACGACTGCAGTTTGCCTGCTGCTGCTGGTTGGCGTTGGTCGAACGCCAGCACGTGCGGCAGTTCGAGTGAAGACTCCTGCTGCTGCTGCTATCTGAACGCCAAAAGGTCGGGGAGGTCAGCTGCTGCTGCTTCCGCTGTTGGTGGCTGTGTGGAGTCATGCAGTTCTGCAACAATAATGAAACAACAACGTAAGTATATATGCTCACATATAATAAATAACAGCAGCAATAATAATAATAATAAAATAATAATAATATTAATAATAATAATGAGCAAGTGCTTACTTTAGTATGAAGGTTTCTTCTTCTTCTTGGCTGTTCGCTGCTGCTGTGCTCCATCATGGTTACTACTCGAAGTACTGTCGCAAGTGGCGCTGGTGCTGCTCGCGCATATGATAGTATGAACTGCTATTCCAGGCTTACGAACCTAATTGGCCGAAAGGTGCCAGTACGCAATCACTTTGGATTCCCAAAACCATAGATCAGGGAAAGGATGGGGGGGGGAGGTGGGGGGGAGTGAGAGGAGAATAGCCAGTAGCCAGTGTGGCCATCAAGTAAGACATCAATTGGAGACCAGTTAATTAGAATGTTATCTTATCAGGGATCAAGTGTCAGGTCGTAAATTAGATAAAAATCTCCAAGAACTCCTACTGTCATACTACTGCCGTGACCCAAATGTGTTGATCTAGGGATGTGTTTTCGTGGAAGAGTAGAGTCCACCTGCAATAATTTCTAACACTGAGAGCCACCAGTCTTCGTGCTCTGCACATACCGAATCGTTTTGTCCGAAGTGCAGATACCGATAGGTTACATTTCAAGAAAAAATCCTGGTTACTAGAGAATTGATCGCAAATACTTTTATTAATCTGCAGTGTTTATACATATGCAAGCCTTATACCTCTGCAAGAACTTCTCGTTTTTGAACGTTTGTAAATGTATTTCATGCTATGAAGATTCATGTATGCATGTGTTGAAACACTTATGCGTGATTTGCAGAGTATCCATTTGGATGTAAACGAATCCATGTATCTTCGAAACCGGCTAGCTTAGTGCTTTTGTGTTATGGCCTATTCTTTCACTCTGAAACTAAATCATTTTTTCTAAATACAAGTGAAATGCTTAACGTCACCTTTCATGGTGCAACAGATACACAAACTTACTTAAACAGTTGGGATTGTTAGGCTAAGGAAAACTGTGCGAAACATCGTGTACGTAACTGCGTAAATGAGAATTTTACACAGACCTGACAAAAATCATGGGATACCTGCTAATATCGTGCCGGACTTACTTCTGCCCAGTGAAGTGCAGCAACTCGACGTAACAAGGACTCAATAAGTCGATAGAAGTATCCTGCAGAAAAACTGAGTCACGCTGTCTCTATAGGTGTCCACAATTGCTAAAACGTTGGAGATGCAGGATTTTGTGCACGAACTGACATTTCGATTATATCCCATGAATGTTCGATGGGATTCCTGTATCCCCTCTTCGCAAACACTGAGGATGACAATGTCATCAGAGAATCGTATCATTGATATCGCTTCGGTTTGAATTTTAATCTAACTCTGGAACCTTTCTTTTATTTCCCTCATTCCCTTTTCAATGTGTATATTGGATGGCCAAATCGTTCGCTCGAAGTGTCCAGCATTTCCTTCAGACCAATCGCGAACAACTGTGGCCCGATCTGATGGCGAACTGTTATCCATAAAAATTCCTTCATTGTTTGGGAACATTAAGTCTATGAATGCCTGCAAACGGTCTCCAAGTAGCCGATACGGAGGCACAACCAGCTTGCACAGTACCTTGTTGTAACTTGGTTCCATGGCTTCGTCCGGTCTGCGCTACAGTCGAGCTGTATCATCAGCTCTTACCACCTGAAGTCGATACTCATCTAACCTGGCGGCAGTTTTCTAGTAATCTAGGGCCCAACCGATATGGTGGTGAGCTCGGGACAGGCTAAGGAGGCGATGACGTGGTGTTGGTCAAGGCGTCGGTCGTTTGCTGCCATAGCCCATAAACGGCAAATATCGCCCCACCGTGCTAACGGATACGTTCGTCGTCCGTCCCGTCTTGATTTCTGCGATTATTTCACGCACTGTTGCTTGCATGTTAGCACTGACAACTCCACGCAAACGCCGCTGTTCACCGTCGTTAAGTGATGACCATATGCCACTGCGGTATCCGTGGTGAGAGGTAATTCTCGGCACACTCTTGAGACTGTGGATCATGACTTCATGTCTTCCATGACAATTTCCGAAATGGAATGTCCCATGCATCTAGCTCCAACTACCATTCCACGTCCAGAGTCTGTTAATCGCCATCGTGTGGAAATAACCACGTCGGAAACCTTTTCGCATGAGGCACCCGAGTCCAAATGACACCTCCGCTAATTCACTGCTCTTGTGTATGCAATACTACCGCCATCTAAAGATGTGCATACCTCTATCCTACGACGTCTGGTCCGGCCGTTGTGGCCGAGTGGTTCTAGGCGCTTCTGTCTGGAACCGCGCGACCGCTAAAATCGCAGGTTCGAATGCTGCCTCGGGCATGGATATGTGTGATGTTCAAAATGGTTCAAATGGCTCTGAGCACTATGGGACTCAACTGCTGTGGTCATAAGTCCCCTAGAACTTAGAACTACTTAAACCTAACTAACCTAAGGACAGCACACAACACCCAGCCATGATGTCCTTAGGTTAGTTAGGTTTAAGTAGCTTAAGTTCTAGGAGACTGATGACCGCACATGTTAAGTCCCATAGTTCTCAGATTCATTTGATCAATTTGTACGACTTCTGCCACTTCAGCATATACACTCTTTAAGAAGACATTTGAAACCTAATCTTTCTTTGATAAATGTAGTTGCAGCATTTTGATAACGAGATAACGATACATTCACGTATTGATACGGTAGATAAAGAATAGCCTCAAGGTGACGGCTCAGCGCTCAGTTTTTGTCTTACTTCTGTTTCATGGTATTGAGCAATTCCTACTTGATACTTCTTAACAGTGATGAGATGTTGTCAGGCACGTGAACCTGCGTTACATACACACACGAAACTCCTTTACTAGAGATCGTCCACTATTTCAAAGAATTCGGGATTATACTTTCTGTTGACACACGAAATTCATCGGAAAATATGATCTCCACAGACTCTCCAGTTTCCTACGTCTTTAGCATATGCCTACCACAAGTGGGATGTGGTTCGACTAAACAGATTCACACTTCTGACGGGGATAAGATCATTACAACACGTATTGATTTTACTGAAAAAATGCCTTAAACATTTTGTTACAGATAAATAACGTCATTATGTAAAATCTATGAAACTATTTGAAAATGATCTTACAATTTTAATTCACGAGGTCTGAATGGTTTCGAGTAGTTTGACGCCTCCCGTTGCTCCCTATATTGTTCTCTTCCTTTCTACACATGGAATACTTTTATTTAGTTTTACTTGTTATAATGACTACATTTCTTCCATCTGCTAGTACCTAGTTAATTATTTCATACATACCTTACCGAATGAAACAGTGACATACCCCGCCACCAGGTAAAAATTTCTCATTTCTTTGTCTACTACTTTTCAGGAACTTCTTTTCGTATGTTACAGTGCTTCTAATTTATAATGTTAGCCATTGTTCTCCCACATTGCCAGCGCATCCCACGTCGTCTCCTCAGTATTTCAGATGGTCTAAATTTCACTTCTAGATCTTTATATTCAGCTACAGCTTTATCTGCAGCGTACTATCTCAATAAGAATACTACCGTCTTCTATCAGAATATTTTATTCCTCTCTGGCCTACACGTTTCGGAGTTCTTACCCTATTTTAAAGAACTAACTAATGTTTCTCAGTCTTCAACCAAGTTGTGACTATGAACTACCAAAAAATAAATTATTCGTACCCAAAATAGGTTTGATACTGATCATTTACACCCAGCTGCAGAATTCTTTAATGCCTTGCTGCAAAATTTCGATCCTTGATCTAACACTCCACGAAATACATTGTTTTTACCACCAACATGTATGTCTATGTCTACTCGTATACCCTGCAGATCACTGTGTAGGGCACTGAAGAGCTATTAGGGCTGTTTCCCGTTCCATTCACGAATGAAGTGCTGGAATAACGACCGTTGAAATGCCGCTGTGCGTGTTGTAACTAATTTAACCCTGTCCTCACTGTGATTACGGCAACGACGTGTAAGCGGTTTTAGGTTATTTTCAGAAGACGACAAGAGCTGACAAGTGCGAGAATTATCGCACAATCAGCTTAACAGCTCATGCATCGAAGCTGCTTACAAGAATAATATACAGAAGAATGGAAAAGAAAATTGAGAATGCGCTAGGTGACGATCAGTTTGGTTTTAGGAAAAGTAAAGGGACGAGAGAGGCAATTCTGACGTTACGGCTAATAATGGAAGCAAGGCTAAAGAAAAATCAAGACACTTTCATAGGATTTGTCGACCTGGAAAAAGCGTTCGACAATATAAAATGGTGCAAGCTGTTCGAGATTCTGAAAAAAGTAGGGGTAAGCTATAGGGAGAGACGGGTCATATACAATATGTACAACAACCAAGAGGGAATAATAAGAGTGGACGATCAAGAACGAAGTGCTCGTATTAAGAAGGGTGTAAGACAAGGCTGTAGCCTCTTCAATCTGTACATCGAGGAAGCAATGTCGGAAATAAAAGAAAGGTTCAGGAGAGGAATTAAAATACAAGGTGAAAGGATATCAATGATACGATTCGCTGATGACATTGCTATCCTGAGTGAAAGTGAAGAAGAATTAAATGTGGTGGTGGTGGTGGTGGTTAGTGTTTAACGTCCCGTCGACAACGAGGTCATTAGAGACGGAGCGCAAGCTCGGGTTAGGGAAGGGTTGGGAAGGAAATCGGCCGTGCCCTTTCAAAGGAACCATCCCGGCATTTGCCTGGAAGGATTTAGGGAAATCACGGAAAACCTAAATCAGGATGGCTGGAGACGGTATTGAACCGTCGTCCTCCCGAATGCGAGTCCAGTGTGCTAACCACTGCGCCACCTCGCTCGGTAAGAATTAAATGATCTGCTGAACGGAATGAACAGTCTAATGAGTACACAGTATGGTTTGAGAGTAAATCGGAGAAAGACGAAGGTAATGAGAAGTAGTAGAAATGAGAACAGCGAGAAACTTAACATCAGGATTGATGGTCACGAAGTCAATGAAGTTAAGGAATTCTGCTACCTAGGCAGTATAATAACCAATGACGGACGGAGCAAGGAGGACATCAAAAGCAGACTCGCTATGGCAAAAAAGGCATTTCTGGCCAAGAGAAGTCTACTAATATCAAATACCGGCCTTAATTTGAGGAAGAAATTTCTGAGGATGTACGTCTGGAGTACAGCATTGTATGGTAGTGAAACATGGGCTGTGGGAAAACCGCAACAGAAGAGAATCGAAGCATTTGAGATGTGGTGCTATAGACGAAAGTTGAAAATTAGGTGGACTGATAAGGTAATGAATGAAGAGGTTCTACGCAGAATCGTAGAGGAAAGGAATATGTGGAAAACACTGATAAGGAGAAGGGACAGGATGATAGGACATCTGCTAAGACATGCGGGAATGACTTCCATGGTACTAGAAGGAGCTGTAGAGGGCAAAAACTGTAGAGGAAGACAGAGATTGGAATACGTCAAGCAAATAATTGAGGACCTTGGTTGCAAGTGCTACTCTGAGATGAAGAGGTTGGCACGGGAAAGGAATTCGTGGCGGGCCACATGAAACCACAAACCAGTCAGTAGACTGATGACCAAAAAAAAAACCATTCTTGCTGCTCTTCTCTGTATTCGTTCAATAACCTCTGTTAGTTCTATTTCCTGCTGTCCCCGCACTTATGTGATATCTTAGAATGGATCGCACGAGTGGTATGTACGCAATCTCCTTTGTACAATGACTGCATTTCCCTGGTATCCCACCAATAAGCCTCCTGCCTTCTGTGTCCGCGACTGAGCCTATGCGATCGTTCCACTTCATGTCGCTAGAAAATGTTACTCCCGTGTATTTGTTTGAGTTGGCCGATTCCGATGAGGACTTACTGATGTTATAGTCGGAGGGTACTAAGTTTCGTAATTTTGTGAATTGCACGATTTTACATCTCTGAACATTTAAACCGGTTGCCAATTTTCCCACCACCTTGAAAACTTGTGAACATCTCACTCAATATCTGTGTAGATTCTGTAGACTGTACTTCATCACAGATAATATAAATCGTCTACGAAAAGTCTGAGATTCCTATTAATATTGTCCGAAAAGCAATTAATACAGAACCTGAACAGCAAGGGACCAAGCAAACTTTACTGCCGAAGTTACTACTACACCTGTCAATGACTCTCACTCCTAGGAAACTTGCGGCGCCCTACCAAAAAATTCTCAATCCTGTTAACAAATTTTGCTTTACCTCGCACGGTCATACTTTTGATAATAAACGTAATTGTGGTGCAAAGTCAAACGATTCCGGAAATCTAGAAACACTGCATCTACCCTACTGGCTTGATCCATGGATTTTAGTATGTCATGCGATAAACGTGCGAGTTGGGTTGCACACGATCGATAATTTATGAAGTCGGCATGATGTAGTCATTCAGGAGGTGGTCATTGTGTTGAGCTAGGAATATGTTCTAATATTCCGAAACAAATGGATGTCAAGGATACCACACTGCTGGAATGATAAACCGCAATAATGGAGAAGACCACCTTGGCTACTAGGATTCATACTTTATCAGTCTTTCCAAATACATCTAGCTAGTTTCATCCTGCAGATTCGTTGATGGATCTCTTTGTATGTAATGGATAAATACTGAAAAGTACATTTTAATAATTAATACTAGACTGGTGTGCCAAATTGCGGGAAGAAAGTAACTTTCGAATTATATGTCGCTGCCAAGCAACATGGCTCGATGAAACTTGTACCTCACATAGAGAGAACTGCTGCAACACAGTACAGAAGGTAATTGAAAGAAATACGCAATTAGTCAGCAAGCGCACTGAAGTCACCGCGAGTTATGATGGTCCACTGGGCATTACAAAAGTTGGGACATGCTCCTTAACAGGATGTGTGATCACCACTGGCAGCAATGCATACCCTACAACGTGCTCCCATCCAGGTAACAAGGTTGGTAAAGACTACTTGTGGTAGGGTGTTCTATTCCTACACCAGCGCGGTTAACAACTGCTGGAGATCGTTGGAGCATGCGGACGTGCTGCATTACGACCCACCATCGGATCCCACACGTGCTGCATGGGATTTAAGTCGCTGGGTCGGGCAGGTCAGTCCATTCAGCGAATGTCCTCTCCTTCCGAGAGCTCCTTCATATGTGCTCTTCGATGCAGTGGCACATTTTCATCCATAAAAATGGCCGAATGCACCCCTGAAAAGAAGCAAATCAAGAAAGAATGTTGTGTCACAACAGCGTTGGCCGGTGAGTGTACCGTTTTCAAAGATTTGTTCAGTAGGCCTATACAACATTATATCTCCCCATAAGATACTTAATGTCTAGACCACCAAAACGATTCTGTTCCATAATGTTCCTGGGTGCATTAACTGCTCCCCACTCCCTCCATACGAGGGAACTACAGAGACTAAATCTAGTTGCGACCCCACTCCTTGTTGGACAGTCTCTATGCTCTTGGCACCATTGCAAATGGTGCAGAAGACGTGCGATTGTCAACGGAATACAACGCAATGGTTATCGGCCAAAGATACCACACCCATAAAGTCACCGTGCCACTGACGAGCGTGAGATAGCGTATGTTACAGTCCTGTTCAATGTGGCTCCAGTTGCACCCGCTCTTTGAGGGGGCCCCTTCTTGCCTCTTGCACAATGCAGCGCTCATCTGCCGCTGTAGAAGATCGTGGCCGACCACCTCCTCCCCTTTGGCCAACAATGCCTGACGTTTGGAACGATTGGCATGCACGCGAAACAATGCTCTGAGTAATACTATACTCCTGCTCTACAGTAGTTACAATTCGTCCTGCTTCCAATTTCTCAAAGATTATTCCCCATGTGAAGTCATCCGTGTGTTGCCTCTGAGCCATGGTAAATTAAGGACACCACCAAAGGGCACTGCAACTTCTCGTTGACTGATTCTGATATTTGTTTCCCTTTCTTTCAAACATCTGATTTACCTGGGTATCCCATTTGGCGCTATAGTCATGCTGATCTCGCGCCAGCTAATATCCAGACTTCTGTGCACAGCTGGGAGATCACAGTTGACAGGCTGCCGCAAGTTCATTCATTTCCGCCCAGTAGGTAATATGATGTGTTGCTTTATCCATCTCGTCTTAGAGTTTCGAAGAGCAGTGTACATGGTTAGCAGAAACTATAGCTTAAGGAATTGAGTAAAATGAGTAAATAAAATTTTAAGTGTTTAATTTTAAAAAATTATTGTAAAAAATTTCCCAAGAAAAATGAAACACGTGTAGCTAGTAAAGCTATGAGATCCCTGGCTCACGGTTTATAAGATGGTGCGAATGATAGTGCCTTTGGTTACAAACACACACACATACACACACACACACACACACACACACCACATACACACATGCACACACACACACAGACAGTTGCGTAAACACATGTTATATATTCGTTAGATCAGGTTTCCTACGGTTTCGGCAAAGTAATTGAACTCTTATGTTCGCTGCTGATTCCTAACCATTTTGGCAAAGCTTTGCAGTTTTCATACCTACTCACGCTGGAATCAGAAACCTATTACCGTTTTCTGAATTTGAAAGAACCTGTGAGCGGAATGTAATATATGTTACTACATAGTACATTTAGGCTCTGTTAAATCACTGTATTCTAAGTGAAACTCGCTAACATTTGATGATAACGTAGTCCTGTTGGGGTAACACATGTTTGTTATAGCAAATAACGATCTAGGTAAGAGGGCTACTAGAAACAAACTGTCATTACTTGACATATTCGACTTTTTTCAGAAGCTTTTAAATAATGAACGTTTCACTGCATCAAACATCAATGTAGGGGGAAGATGATAATGCATTAAGTTTTCACTAGGAAAAAGTGATTGATGTTATTTACTGGCTAATGTAGCTTTTCATTAATTTCAAGTTGAAGCCTACTTAAGGTTATGTGCCACTGTTCGTACAATAAACTAATTACCATCACCTGGCGTTTTTAGAGGTTTCTAAGTAATGTTTCACGTCACCAAACACCAATTTAAGGTGGAATTTCAATAAATTTGAAGTGAGGTTCTGCATTTAACTCATCTTTAATTAATCCTATTTTCTTTTTTTTAATTGCTGTGTTATCGTTGCTGTTTTCTGAGAGACCTGGCGCATCTAACCAGGTATACATGTTATTATTAACATCCTCTTAGATGTATGGAACAGTGATATGACAAATTAAGCTGTCAGCATCCGCAGAAAATAGTTTAATATGGTTCAATGGGAAATTCATTTGCATACTGCAGTAGTGAGAGTCTACAAGGAGAACCTTTGAAGGCCAGCCCTCGTGGCCGAGCGGTTCTAGGCGCTTCAGTCTGGAACTGCGCGACCGCTACGGTCGCAGGTTCAAATCCTGCCTCGGGCATGGATGTGTGTGATGTCCTTAGGTTAGTTAGATTTAGATAGATTCAAATGGTTCAAGTGGCTCTGAGCACTATGGGACTCGACTGCTGAGGTCATTAGTCCCCTAGAACTTAGAACTAGTTAAACCTAACTAACCTAAGGACATCACAAACATCCATGCCCGAGGCAGGATTCGAACCTGCGACCGTAGCGGTCTTGCGGTTCCAGACTGCAGCGCCTTTAACCGCACGGCCATTTCGGCCGGCAGATTTAGATAGTTATAAGTTCTAGGGGACTGATGACCTCACATGTTAAGTCCCATAGTGCTCAGAGCCATTTGAACCAAGAACATTTGAAATATATAAATTAGGATGGATTGGATTGGATTGTTTGGGGGAAGAGACCAAACAGAGAGGTCATCGGTCTCATCGGATTAGGGAAGGAAGTCGGCCGTGCCCTTTCAAAGGAACCATCCCGGCATTTGCCTGGAGCGATTTAGGGAAATCACGGAAAACCTAAATAAGGATGGCCGGACGCGGGATTGAACCGTCTTACTCCTGAATGCGAATCCAGTGTGCTAACCACTGCGCCACCTCGCTCGGTCTAAATTAGTCATTCCTTCTGCTAATGTAACACAATATTAAATTTATTAAATTCAGGGTGAAACCATTTTCTATAAACGTAACATTCTTCTTAATGTTTGGTTTAGCATTTAATGCAATAGCAACACATCTACCTTTCCACAGCGTCACAAATCTTAATCTCTTTTTCGGGAATTCAACATAATTCTACCAAATATGCTGCTGTCTGTAAGTCGCAATAACGTTCTTCTCAAAAATCATTATTTGCATTCATACATTTCGGACAGTTAATTTCACTCTGTGATTTCCTCCAGTGAGCTTGTCTAAGTGATAAAATTCCATGAATCTTAACAATAGTAATGTACGGTCACACACTGATTTTGATTAAGTGGTGAGTAAATGGTGACTGAAAAGAAGCAGCATAATAACTCAGCCTGATTCTGTAGACAGCTTCGTAAATAGGACAGAGAATGGGACAGAGGTCCACGCCACTAAAAGAAGGAAGAATCAACGGCGTAAGGTTGCAGAAGAGAATTGAAAGCACGGCATTACAGACACATAATGTGTGCCCACATCACATGTCTCCAGTAATTGGAAAGTTGTCATTAGAGCTCTCCATGAGCAAAAGATTCCGAACTGGTCACCCGTTATGATCTCTGTGAGGGGAATGGCAAGAGGCAGGCGCTCATTAGGAAAAGATTGAATAACCAACGAAAGGGTGAAGATCTAAGAGTCGGAGCATGGAATATCAGAAACTTGAAAGGGAAGCCAGAAAATCTGAAAATGGAAATATGAAGGCTTTATCTATATACAGAGGGAGTAAGTAAAGTGGTCAGACGAATGTAGGGTACCAACAACAGCAACAGAAACTGATATAACAGGACTAAGATTCGTTATATCAAGGAAGGGAAGAGAGTGTGTACTGTGAGCAGTTCAGTGATAGGATTGTTCTCAGCAGAATCAAGAGCAAACTAACACCGTCAACAATAGTTCAGTTATACCTGCCGTCGTCGCAAGAAGTAGATCATGAGATAGAGAAAGTATATGTGACTATTGAACGGACAGTGCCTGAGCTCGCTAAACAAAATTATTGTACTGTAAACATAAAGGGATGTATAGAGTAATTGAGAATTCGATAGAACAAAGGGTGAAGGAGGTAGGAGTAGAGGACAGAGAACTTATGACTTCACTGAAACATTTGCACGGAAAGGATATGAAAAACATCGAGCAGATATGTACTGCCGCGCGGGATTAGCCGCGCGGTCTTAGGCGGTGCAGTCATGGACTGTGCGGCTGGTCCCGGCGGAGGTTCTAGTCCTCCCTCGGGCTTGCGTGTGTGTGTTTGTCCTTAGAATAATTTTGGTTAACTAGTGTGTAACCTTAGGGACTGATGACCTTCGTAGTTAAGTCCAATAAGATTTCACACACATTTGAGATATGTACTGAATGGTTCAAATGGCTCTGAGCACCATGGGACTTAACATCTGTGGTCATCAGTCCCCTAGAACTTAGAACTACTTAAACCTAACTAACATAAGGACATCACACACATCCATGCCCGAGGCAGGATTCGAACCTGCGACCGTAGCGGTCGCGCGGTTCCAGACTGAAGCACCTAGAACCGCACGGCCACACCGGCTGGCAGACATTATTAATTCTGTTCTGATTCAATGCTCATGTGTGAAATTAATGTTGGCTTGTATTCTTTTGTAAAGCTTGTATTACTACAAATGTTATCTGTATTATTATGTTTTTTAATGATGTTTTCTGTATCTTTCTGATTGTATTCTCATGTTACAAAATTGTAATTGACACCATTTCATCAGATTAAGCAACTTCTAAGTATTCATTTCAGTGCACACATTTCTGTTGGTCATAGTATATGCACAATATGTGAGAAGTTTGGACTGTTATTGTTTGCACGTGTGTTAATAATTCAGCAAGTGACTGGTTAACAGCATTGCTGGTTCTAAGGACAATTCCTAAAGCTTTGTGAGTGCACAAGTGGTGGTTTATGGACTTGTTATATTGTCTGCAAGACTCTTTGATGGTGATTGCGCGCCCATACAGTCGCAACAGATGGCTCCTGGCCATCTCTACAAGGACTGCAGTGTGTCTGTACCTTTGATGGCCCACCAGTACCATTATTTCTACAAGGACTTCAGTGGGTCTGCACCTCTGGTGGCCCACCAATACCATAATCTCTACCAGGACTACAGTGGGTCTGCTCTGTGATGACATAACTACCAATAGTCTTCAAGCCTTCGACTGACTGTGCTGTGGGTTTGCTTTGTTGTGGCCCATTATCTGTCTGCATGTCAAGAGTTGGCACTGTCTGTCTGTGGGAAGGTCAACACTACTTCTTCAAAACTGCATGGAAATCCACTACTTCCGTGTGTACTTTCTTCTACTGATCAGACTTTGTGCAATGTAATGACTATTGTGATGAATGATCAGGACTGTCTTCATGAGAATTATTTTTTCTTTTGACCAATATTGCATCAATAAGTGTGTGCATTTGATATCTTTGTTATTGTAATTATGAAAATTTTTTTCAATTCATTATTGGCCACTGCCCAAAACAATTACTAAAATTTTTTGTGGTGAGCATGAGGGCTATGTAAGTAGGCTGTTTAGGTTTTTATGTTGGTAACGCCACGTAGCGCTCTGTATGAAAATAACTCACTCTGCTGTGTGCAGTCTGTGGCTGGTTGGCATTGTTCAAATATTCGCTATTGTAGTGTTGGGCAGCTGGATGTGAACAGCGCGTAGCATTGCTGAGCTGAGATGGAAACCCAGTTCTAAGCAAAGAAGGGAAAGCAGAAAGGTGGAAGGGTATATAGAGGTTCTATACAAGGGCGATGTACTTGAGGACAATATTATTAAAATGGAAGAGGATGTAGATGAAGATGAAATGGGAGATATGATACTGCGTGAAGAGTTTGACAGAGCACTGAAAGACCTGATTCGAAACAAGGTCCCGGGAGTAGACAACATTCCATTATAACTACTGACGTCCATGGGAGAGCCAGTCCAGACAGAACTCTACGATCTGGTGAGCAAGATGTATCAGACAGGCGAAATACCCCCAGACTTCAAGAAGAATATAATAATTCCGATCCCAAAGAAAGCAGGTGTTGACAGATGTGAAATTACCGAACTATCAGTTCAATAAGTCACGGCTGCAAAATACTAGCGCGAATTCTTTACAGAGGAATTGAAAAACTAGAAGATACCTTGGGGAAGATCAGTATGGATTCTGTAGAAATATTGGAACACGTGAGGCAATACTGATCCTATGGCTTATCTTAGAAGCTAGATTAAGGAAAGGCAAACCTACCTTTCTAGCATTTGTAGACTTAGAGAAAGCTTTTGACAATGTTGATTGGAATACTCTCTTTCAAATTCTGAAGGTGGCAGGGGTAAAATACAGGGAGCGAAAGGCTATTTACAATTTGTACAGAAACCAGATGGCAGTTATAAGAATCGATGGGCATGAAAGTGAAGCAGTGGTGGGGAATGGTGTGAGACAGGGTTGTAGCCTCTCCCCGATGTTATTCAATCTGTATATTGAGCGAGCAGTGAAGGAAAGAAAAGAAAAATTCGGAGTAGGTATTAAAATCCACGGAGAAGAAATAAAAACTTTGAGGTTCGCCGATGACATTGTAATTCTGTCAGAGACAGCAAAGGACTTGGAAGAGCAGTTGAACGGAATGGATAGTGTCTTGAAGGGAGGATATAAGATGAACATCAACAAAAGCAAAACGAGGATAATGGAATGTAGTCGAATTAAGTCGGGTGATGTTGAGGGTATTAGATTAGGAAATGAGACACTTAAAGTAGTAAAGGAGTTTTGCTATTTGGGGAGCAACATAACATATGATGGTCGAAGTAGAGAGGATATAAAATGTAGACTGGCAATGGCAAGGAAAGCGTTTCTGAAGAAGAGAAATTTGTTAACATCGAGTATAGATTTAAGTGTCAGGAAGTCGTTTCTGAAAGTATTTGTATGGAGTGTAGCCATGTATGGCAGTGAAACATGGACGATAAATAGTTTAGACAAGAAGAGAATAGAAGCTTTCGAAATGTGGTGCTACAGAAGAATGCTGAAGATTAGATGGGTAGATCACGTAACTAATGAGGAGGTGTTGAATAGGATTGGGGAGAGGAGAGGTTTGTGGCACAACTTGACTAGAAGAAGGGATCGGTTGGTAGGACATGTTCTGAGGCGTCAAGGGATCACCAATTTAGTATTGGAGGGCAGATTGGTGGGTAAAAATCGCAGAGGGAGACCAAGAGATGAATACACCAAGCAGATTCAGAAGGATGTAGGTTGCAGTAGGTACTGGGAGATGAAGAAGCTTGCGCAGGATACAGAGACCACAACAACAACATATATGTAATGACTTTTGAACATTATTAAGGTAAATACATTGTTTGTTCTCCATCAAAATCTTTCATTTGCTAAGTATGCCTATCAGTAGTTAGTGCCTTCAGTAGTTAGAATCTTTTATTTACCTGGCAGTATTGGCGCTCGCTGTATTGCAGTAGTTCGAGGTAAGTGATTCATGAAAGGTATAGGCTATTGTTAGTCAGGACCATTCTTTTGTAGAGATTATTGAAAGTCAGATTGCGTTGCGCTAAAAATATTGTGTGTCAATTTAGTGTTAATCAGAATAGGTAAAGAGCGAAATGTCTGAGTACGTTCAGTTCTGCTCAGCTATTTTAAAATCAAATAATGTAAGAGGTTTATCAGCACAGTAATTCATAAATTTTTCTAAGGAGGCGTTTCACAGTCAGACACAAGGTGAGTGGTAGCACTCGCACAGAACTGATGTTCAAATTTAAGGTGTCGACACCATTGTGCAATCTGTGGTCATTGGATGGTCTTTTGCTATACAAGGTCTTCGCGAGGCAACTGGTTGCACAATGAAACAATGTCAAACGGAATGTTCAAAGACTGCATTCTACTGACACCAAGAGATATAATCTGGGGTGCCATCCAAGCCATGTAATGTGGGGGATTGGCTAATGCCACGAAACTGTGGAGATGCAAACAAGGCAATTGATACAACAATCAAAAACTAGTGCTTCAATTTAAAGGGCCATATCAAACTGAAGATTCTCTAGGACCAGGTAATTCGTTGCTAATTGATGTCCACACTGGGGCCAGCATACGTGGTCATCTTTCTTATGTGCAAAAGGGAAACGCAGCTGGGAAGGGGGGGGGGGTTGAGGGAATGAAAGGGGGGATGCACCAGCTGGCACGAGTTTGCTAATCGATAATCAGTATGTATGCATAACCTTTGAGGGTCGATACCGGGCTGAGGTGGTAGGCGACTCTAACATTTGGACAACTTTGGACATCTACTGACAACAGCAAAGGACTTTTGTGCCGAGGTCTGAGGTGTAACAGTGGACATGTATCTGCTCATTACGTAATAAGCCCCAATGTTCGCTGTGTTTGGAACTATTCGAAGAATTCTTAATCTAGAATGAGATTTTCACTCTGCAGCGGAATGTGCGCAGATACGAAACTTCCTGGCAGATTAAAACTGTGTGCCCGACCGAGACTCGAACTCGGGACCTTTGCCTTTTGCGAGCAAGTGCTCTACCATCTGAGCTACCGAAACACGTCTCACGCCCGGTCCTCACACCTTTACTTCTGCCAGTATCTCGTCTCCTTCCTTCCAAACTTTACAGAAACTCTCCTGCGAACCTTGCAGAACTAGCACTCCTGAAAGAAAGGACATTGCGGAGACATGGCTTAGCCACAGCCTGGGGGATGTTTCCAGAATGAGATTTTCACTCTGCAGCGGAGTGTGCGCTGATATACAACTGTGAGGACCGGGCGTGAGTCGTGCTTCGGTAGCTCAGATGGTAGAGCACTTGCCCGCGAAAGGCAAAGGTCCCGAGTTCGCGTCTCGGTCGGGCACACAGTTTTAATCTGCCAGGAAGTTTCATATCAGCGCATACTGCACTGCAGAGTGAAAATCTCATTCTGGAAACATCCCCCAGGCTGTGGCTAAGCCATGTCTCCGCAATATCCTTTCTTTCAGGAGTGCTAGTTCTGCAAGGTTCGCAGGAGAGCTTCTGTAAAGTTTGGAAGGTAGGAGACGAGATACTGGCAGAAGTAAAGCTGTGAGGACCGGGCGTGAGTCGTGCTTCTGTAGCTCAGATGGTAGAGCACTTGCTCGCGAAAGGCAAAGGTCCCGAGTTCGAGTCTCGGTCGGGCACACTGTTTTAATCTGCCAGGAAGTTTCAATTCTTTATCTGTTGGTTTCTATGAGAAAGCGACCAGAACGTAGCGTGGACTTAAATGGTATGTGGAGCTAATGAATATCTGTGACGTGAGAGTGAACTTTTATTTTGGACTAGCATGCTGAATCGATCAGAAAGTATTGCTGATCGTAGTTCTGAAGATGCTAGTTCGCAATTATTGTTAAGCTTATGCTGTGTTTATCACCCTGCCCTGGGTCTGGATTCGTAAAATTTATTTCAAAATAACTGAGGTATGATCTGAAGTATCCACATGTCAGGACCAGATTTTGTTATTATCTGCTTGTTGTCACAGGGCTGTGAGTACTTGTGCTAGGGTGTGGTGTATGTATGTGTCATCCCTGCGAGCCTCTGAAACTCCGCTAAGTAGGACAAGGGAACAAATATGCAATGTGTGTATGTTGAAAATCTAATTTTTAAAAGAAAACTGCCGCAGCGGATTTATATTATTAAAAAAAACCTTTCTTTGGTGACTGGTTTATGTATGGTGTGCTTGATAAATTTGATGGATGAGACTATTGAAACAAAATGCATCGTCGATCGGTACACTTGTTTCTTGTATGATGTTGTGACAGAAGAGGCATTAAGCGCAATCACCTGGCGTGCGGGATATGTCTCCGTGTTGCAGATGAGCCGTCTTCTACTGACAAACACTAGCTCTCAGCCTGTACTGTTGGGACAGAAAAGGCGGGTATCCCGCTGGTTAGGTATTACGAGGAAATAGAGTGGCTGCCGGCAGACTGACGATGACTGGGTTTAAGGTAAGGCTGGAAACGTACTCAGCTGGAGACTCTGCTCTGGAGTGCTACAAAAGCACCCTGAGGGGGATTATAAATTACGTTAAGTGTTGGTGTACTAAAATTTATTATACTATATTTGATTTAATATAGAGCACTCCGTCTTCAGGCCACAAGTGGCCCATCAGGACCATCCGATCACCGTGTCATCCTCAGATGAGGATGCGGATAGGAGGGGTGTGTGGTCAGCACACCGCTCTCCCGGTCGTTATGATGGTTTTCTGTGATCTGAACCGCTACTAGTCGGTCGAGTAGCTCCTCAATTGGCATCACGAGGCCGAGTGCACCCCGTAAAATTGCAACAGCGCATGGCGGCCCGGATGGTCACCCATCCAAGTGTCGGCCACACCCGACAGCGCTTAGCTTTGGTGATCTGACAGGAACCGGTGTATCCACTGCGGCAAGGCCTTGGCCCATATTTCATTTAATACGGTTTCTTAAATAGTTATTGACTCTTGTAATTAAGTTTAAGAAGAAATAAGAACTAAGGAAAGGGGCTCTCTGAAGTATTATCGGTCACACATATTTCCAAGGGAAACAGTTAGTAGCATATGAACTGACTATCTGTGCCACACATCTGTCCCAAAAATACATAAGAATTGTGAAAGTGAGGGGACTATGTTGCTTTCATTTCAGTTTCTGGTGCTACTGACGTGTCTGGGGTAAAACCTAAATTTCAAGCCCGAAAAAGCGTTTCATCAAACAGGAGGAAACTTCGGTTCCAGTCGAAAGGACAGAAGTTGGTCTATTGAACTCATAGGTTCCAGTCCGTAGCAAGGGCAGCCAACAAATTGCTCTGCTATATAAATCTGACAATAGGCATAGTTAAGACCTATGATCGTAAATCATTTGGCTTTCCTGAATCACGGAATACAAGAAGGTAAATTAAGAAATCGGACGAATTATCTCTTTATTTAGTGCTCTACAAATGACAACCGGTATCATTTCGCCCTGAATTTTGCTGTCAAAAATATGGGTGAAAAATATGTTGCGGTAGAGAGCCTAATTATTCCCTCCTTTAACATCTGGCCAATCAACTTCTTCAATTCGTTGAACTGGCGGTGAAAGTCGATGAGGAGGATGCCTAACTGGTACGCGGTTGATGAGTCGAATTTTATATTCAGATTACAGGGTCAATCTCGATTTATTCGTAAACACGTCGGTACCCACAGCTGGGCAGCTCAGAGCGAGGGGTGATCAAGTTCAAACTTGCCGCCATGCAAATGAAATATATCGCTTTTCCTGAGAAAATCCGAGGGTCAATTTTCTCAGTATCCAGTACAGTAAAAGGACTGTTTGCTGAACGGAGTCAGACGCAAGAGCAATTAGAAAGCCTAAATCACGTGCCACCGAAAACCTTAACTTACAATTGAAATCAGGAATATGTAATTTAAAATATCATTCACCCTAATTACGGTATTTCTTAGCCATTGACCATTTAATAAATCCTGACAAGTAGACCCAATGAAGGCACACATCACGTCTGGTAGAATACCAAGCTCCACTAACCAACGGGACAGAACAGCCCAAATCTAGGAGAACACAAGCCGGCTCCTCATTAATACTCATAAAAATCATGGGCAGACGAGGAGTAAAAAGGCCGAATATTCTAATACACCGAAAAGGACCTTCTATAATCCCTTTTTTGTATCACCGAACTACTAGACATTACTGCCCTGCAGATGTACGTGATGCCAACAATGGGTACCCCCATTCAAAACATTTCCATGTCGACTGTAACCAAAGACCACAAGCACATTCGTCTTTAGCAAAACTATTGCCTAATTGGCGGGCGTTTAAAACAGCTGTGGGCATAAAGCTTCTGATATATTCAGCTTGCTAAATAAATACCATGAATACTCCAAACAGGAAGTAGACCCGGAGACGAACAGTGTCACGGGATCTACCATTCATCGCTATCCCGTCCGGTATATTATTAACAAATTCAAATTCATGACGTGGTAAACATAATGCATGAGTAGCAGGTCGTAAGCTACTAATGTACGTGGACAGAAGTTCCTACTCGCCTTGTTCGCTCTTGTAGTGAATAAAGATCAGTTCTTTCAAGGCATGGGCTGGTCAAAATTTAGTGCAAACCCTGATAAACAAACTACAAAAAAGGTACAAAACCTGATAATCTCGCTTGTCTATTAGTGAATAAATCCTTTATTCATCCCGCAGATCTACCAAAACTTTTTTTTCTTTCTATCGCTCGACAGTTTACCTACTGACTTCAACAGGTGAAGGATACAGTCCGGCAATTTAGCAAACTGTTCGATATTGCTACTACCCAATTTACCCATATGACTGAGATATTCTGTACCAGCGCCCAACTCGATCCGGTGTTCATCGCCTAGACTCTCACCAGTCAACACGTAACTAACACACTCACAGAGACCCTCTTAAATGAGTAGTAAAAACTACTAATAGCCACACTGCCTTGAATGCCACTTAGATCCTACAGCGGTTGCTATAATGGATCAACCTTCCGCTATACGCCGACGTCGAACATGCTGAGTAATTTCAAGGTACGAAACTACAGAGACCATTTCTTCTAACATGGCTTCAATATGAGAAGCGGCTTCATTCACCCCTTTCTCTATAAGAGCAGAAAAATCCATCGACCGATTCAAAACGCACTGGCATACACGCGGCGCTGCCACTGGGCTCCTGCCAGTGTGCAGGAAGTTCGTACCACAACTACACTCCTGGAAATGGAAAAAAGAACACATTGACACCGGTGTGTCAGACCCACCATACTTGCTCCGGACACTGCGAGAGGGCTGTACAAGCAATGATCACACGCACGGCACAGCGGACACACCAGGAACCGCGGTGTTGGCCGTCGAATGGCGCTAGCTGCGCAGCATTTGTGCACCGCCGCCGTCAGTGTCAGCCAGTTTGCCGTGGCATACGGAGCTCCATCGCAGTCTTTAACACTGGTAGCATGCCGCGACAGCGTGGACGTGAACCGTATGTGCAGTTGACGGACTTTGAGCGAGGGCGTATAGTGGGCATGCGGGAGGCCGGGTGGACGTACCGCCGAATTGCTCAACACGTGGGGCGTGAGGTCTCCACAGTACATCGATGTTGTCCCCAGTGGTCGGCGGAAGGTGCACGTGCCCGTCGACCTGGGACCGGACCGCAGCGACGCACGGATGCACGCCAAGACCGTAGGATCCTACGCAGTGCCGTAGGGGACCGCACCGCCACTTCCCAGCAAATTAGGGACACTGTTGCTCCTGGGGTATCGGCGAGGACCATTCGCAACCGTCTCCATGAAGCTGGGCTACGGTCCCGCACACCGTTAGGCCGTCTTCCGCTCACGCCCCAACATCGTGCAGCCCGCCTCCAGTGGTGTCGCGTGAATGGAGGGACGAATGGAGACGTGTCGTCTTCAGCGATGAGAGTCGCTTCTGCCTTGGTGCCAATGATGGTCGTATGCGTGTTTGGCGCCGTGCAGGTGAGCGCCACAATCAGGACTGCATACGACCGAGGCACACAGGGCCAACACCCGGCATCATGGTGTGGGGAGCGATCTCCTACACTGGCCGTACACCACTGGTGATCGTCGAGGGGACACTGAATAGTGCACGGTACGTCCAAACCGTCATCGAACCCATCGTTCTACCGTTCCTAGACCGGCAAGGGAACTTGCTGTTCCAACAGGACAATGCACGTCCGCATGTATCCCGTGCCACCCAACGTGCTCTAGAAGGTGTAAGTCAACTACCCTGGCCAGCAAGATCTCCGGATCTGTCCCCCATTGAGCATGTTTGGGACTGGATGAAGCGTCGTCTCACGCGGTCTGCACGTCCAGCACGAACG
This sequence comes from Schistocerca nitens, assembly GCF_023898315.1. Lineage (NCBI taxonomy): Eukaryota > Metazoa > Arthropoda > Insecta > Orthoptera > Acrididae > Schistocerca > Schistocerca nitens. Next base: position 519,513,069 of record NC_064614.1, read on the forward strand.
CTGGTCCAACTGAGGCGCCAGGTGGAAATGGCATGGCAAGCCGTTCCACAGGACTACATCCAGCATCTCTACGATCGTCTCCATGGGAGAATAGCAGCCTGCATTGCTGCGAAAGGTGGATATACACTGTACTAGTGCCGACATTGTGCATGCTCTGTTGCCTGTGTCTATGTGCCTGTGGTTCTGTCAGTGTGATCATGTGATGTATCTGACCCCAGGAATGTGTCAATAAAGTTTCCCCTTCCTGGGACAATGAATTCACGGTGTTCTTATTTCAATTTCCAGGAGTGTATTTCTTTTGAAAGTGGGCAAAGCCCAGTGTGAAGTTACAGGCTGTATGTGTGGTACATAAATTAGCCAAAAACCTGCAGGTTTACTTGAGCGATATATGGCTGGCAAGTTATGGTACGGTGGCCGGGCGAGACATGTAGGCCTAAACAAAAGCTGTCTCGTAGCCCGAGGGGTCCAGAGGTGAGTAGCGGTACCTGACAAGCCAGTAAGCTGAAGTTGCCAGGATTTCCCCACTGGGAAAGGGAGGAAACTGAGCCACCGGGCGATTATGAATGGTGCGCAACACGGTCGTATTTCGATTATCTCCAAAACTGAAGCAACACGCCGGAACAGACAATCTAACGACCGCGTTGAAATAGCAATAAACTTGACTGTGTTCCTGCAGGTCCAAAGTGAAGCGTATAGTAGTTACTAAAAAAATGATTTTATATATTGTAACCTCCCCGCAATAAAGTTTGTCTATATTAACGGAATAACAAAATGAGCCAAGCGTAACCTCCTTGCAAAATTAAAGAATAAAAATTGCGCAAATGTAAACTCCCCACAAAATATCGTTAAGGGATGAAGATTGATCACAAACCCACAATAACATTAATTAAATAATGAACCATGAACTGAATGTAACAACTCAACAGCAATAATTAAACCTGACAAATTTTACAAGGACAGCAGCGCTGACCTACGGCCCTGTGAAATAATTAAACCAAAATTCTTACCTCAGTAAAACTGCATCTATATCTGCTCTTATTTTTCGGCATAGCTTCGTGCAATGCTGCCTTATATTTAATTTTTATTCTTGGAGGGAATCCATAGGAAATATTATTTAGCTTGAAATGAATCTTTTTCTTTAAATGAGTTACTTTATAAAAAGTTATTATTGGGGCATCATTTTGTACAAATTAATTACAATTAACATACGTTATTAGCTGAGCGCAATGCTGCTTCATTACCTTCTACAATAATATACATATCGTCCACCACATTGCTGACCAGACTCGTGGGCAGAGCACACCGCGGACGCATGCCGACTCGCTACACACTAGCACTGACTGAGTACAACTATCCAACTGTCTACTCCCTCTGCCGACTCGCCACACACAACTAAACTCTCGCGCGGTCAAGCGCAGACTAGCCACGATAAATAACTCTCTGGTCAGAGATTCTGTCATGCCTCGCCATCGCTGGTAATGAATACATATGAAACGTACGCGTTTCATAACTCTCCACTGGGGGGGGGGGCAAAAATTTGGCAGCGATGGTGAATCATTTGGACTTGCCATGAGCAACAAATTTTTTCTTAACTAATTAACTTTACAATTACAGAATATATACAGATATATATATATATATATATATATATATATATATATATATATATATATATAGAACATGAAGTAAATATAGTGCACATGCACTGAGTACAGAACATATCAGGCAAAGACAAAATATATACAATGAGTACAAAACATATTCACAAATGTCAAAAGTGCACACGCACATTAGTACAGAACATATCAGCAAATCACAAAAAATGTATATGCAATGAGTAGAAAACATGTTAACAAAATGACAAAAGTGCACATGCGCTGTAGTTCAGAACATATCAGCAAATCACAAAATGTATAGGCCATGAATACAAATCATGATAACAAAATGATTTTTAATTAGGTTGCACGCAGCTGCACTAAAAGTCCATATCTTTCTACAGAAGCACAACACCAAGTGAGGCAATCTAAAGTTCTTTTCCCAGAAGTATTAATCAGCGTAGCCAAGACACTGAAATGCCGTAGTAATATTCCATGTTATCCTTTTGGTAATACATTAGGTACACCAAACAGTGGGACCATAATAGCATCTCATCGGTCATTGTGGTGGACAGCATGACGTGTCAACACCACGTTCTTGTCTGTTACAGCAACGTAGAATTAGTGCAAAAAGCAAATATAGTGCTCCATGATCATGACGATATATAGGACAAACGGATATTGTAGTAATTCCAGGTAATTAGGTTAGAAGGTGAAGGACATTAAGTCACATACTAGTCTTCATTGAGAATTACACTAGTAATGGGTGGCACTCATTTCCCAGTCATTGAACATTTCTGTACCATTACGTAGTATTACAGAATAATGTTTATGAGTAACTTTACAGAGAACATTGGCACTCATTGCCTAATTACAAACCATCAGAAGTCATTTACAGAGAACATTGGCACTCATTGCCTAATTACAAACCATCAGAAGTCATTTACAGAGAACATTGGCACTCATTGCCTAATTACCATCAGAAGTCATTTACAGAGAACATTGGCACTCATTGCCTAATTACAAACCATCAGAAGTCATTTACAGAGAACATTGGCACTCATTGCCTAATTACCATCAGAAGTCATTTACAGAGAACATTGGCACTCATTGCCTAATTACAAACCATCAGAAGTCATTTACAGAGAACATTGGCATTCATTGCCTAGTTACAAACCATCAGAAGTCATTTACAGAGAACATTGGCACTCATTGCCTAATTACCATTGGAAGTCATTTACAGAGAACATTGGCATTCATTGCCTAATTACAAACCATCAGAAGTCATTTACAGAGAACATTGGCACTCATTGCCTAATTACCATCAGAAGTCATTTACAGAGAACATTGGCACTCATTGCCTAATTAAAAACCATCAGAAGTCATTTACAGAGAACATTGGCATTCATTGCCTAATTACAAATCATCAGAAGTCATTTACAGAGAACATTGGCACTCATTGCCTAATTACAAACCATCAGAAGTCATCATTGAAAATGAGTTAATAAATGGCATAATTAATCTAATTATAGTAAACATTGTCCTCATTGTTCATCTTATTACATTAATCAGTGGCATTCAATTGCCAGTTACAAAGCATTTTTTTGTCCTAGCAATGCATTGCGTTGGGTTCGATAATTAATAACAATATTTGCTTTTGAGTTATTGCTGCAAATGAAGATGTGTATCGTCATTCGTCATTAGTCAGCTGTATCAAGATTATGAAACAAGTAGAGTATATGTAATCACATTCATAAATGACATGGGTTTAATGAACAACTGCTTATAGTATATTAATTGCATGAATAATTTCTCCTGCAAAATATACAAAAATGGATTATTAGACTGAAAGAAGAAACGCATTTTATGCTGAAAAGTAGTGAACTTCGAATTAACAGGTAGTGAAATGTGTGTAAAATGTGTTCCCTAGCTGTCCTTTCCAAAACCTCCAGTCATCATACTATGCAATACAACACATACTGTCAAAACGAACTGCAACAAATACTTTAATAACTACAGAGCATAAATACATAAACTTCAACATCATCCTCATCTGTAAAGAAAAAACTTCATTATCCATCACATCATTATCATAACTCCATTATTATCATCACCTGTAAAGAAAAACTTCATTATTCATAGCTGCATATTCTTCATCATTATTCATCACCATTCATTATCATCTGCAAAAAAAAATCACTTCATTATTCATTACACAACTATTCCTTATTTCTAGCATATTTCCTCACTAAAACTAAGATGTGAAGTTCTGTCTGACAGCCTGCATCAATCGCTTCGTATTCTGAAAGAAAAAATTAGTTAAGACTGCTATTCTACGATGTGTATAGTATATTCTTGTTAATGCTTGTTAATTCTGATCCATTTACTCTTCCTCATAAGGTTTTTGCATCTTCTTTCGTTTATTCCGTAGGTGAAATTCCCATTTCTGTTTAATTTATTTCCTTTACACGTTATTTCTTTCTGAAAATGATGAACAAAGATTAATGTCTTGCATTTAATTCATGTACCCATTAGATAAAAACTGGCTTATAGTGATATAATTAAGCATACAGCATAGCATGACAGAAAACGTCTTATGTCAAAAAATATAGACAGTGTTCAGATGCAAAAATGTACACAGAATATCATAATGCAGCAGCAAAAAAATGTAAAAATAGTCACGATGTTGAGATATCGTAGGGCAAAAATGTCAAAGTCAGCTGGTGTTTGCTATATCTTAACTATTTCATAATGCTTACAAACAGGAAAACAATCATACATACGTAAAAAATGGAAAATGTGCACGGTCTGATGTGTAACGACAAGAAAAGCGACCTGCTAACCTTACCTTGCCGGGCACTTGCCAAAAAAATACGACAATCGTCAGTAAGTAGTCACATAAATATAATTACATAAGTGTTCATAAAAATGTGTAAGTTCATCTGGAAAATATGCACGGTCTGATGTGTAACGACAAGAAAAGCGACCTGCTAACCTTACCTTGCCGGGCACTTGCCAAGAAAAATACGACAATCATAAGTAAGTAGTCACATAAATATAATTACTTAAGTGGTCATAAAAATGTGTAAGTTCATCTGGAAAATATGCACGGTCTGATGTGTAACGACAAGAAGAGCGACCTGCTAACCTTACCTTGCCGCGCACTTGCCAAGAAGAAATACGATAATCGTCAGTAAGTAGTCACACAAATATAATTGCATAAGTGGTCATAAAAAGTGTAAGTTTATTTGGAAAAATGTGCACGGTCTAATGTGTAACGACAAGAAAAGCGACCTGCTAACCTTACCTTGCCGGGCACTTGCCAAGAAAAGAATACGATAATCATCAGTAAGTGTTCATGTGAATATAATTGCATCAGTGGTCATAAAAAAAAATTGGAAATGGCATTACAGTGTGATAAATCATAAAATATGTTCATTCAATAAAGGGTTTGATGTTGGAGACGTGGCGGGTCCCTTTGGTTTTTCTTGTTCTCAAAGTTTCGACGTGTACTACATTAGGCTGAGGAATGATGCGAATTCGATATGGACCTGCGTATAGAAGTTCAAATTTACTGCACCTACCTTTTATTTTGTTGGATAAATAGTGTGTGCGTACTAATATCTTCTGTCCAACGTGAAAGTCACGGCGTGTACAAACCTATTTTTGCTGTCTTCTCCGGCGCTCTGCGGCACGTTTGATGTTGTTCAGCGCCATATCAATTATTTCATGGTGTCGTAGTCGACGAGATGTAGGAAATGTTACTAATTCTTTAATTTTGTTAGGTGGTTCAACATTTTTCAGTATAATAGACGGAGATAGCATAGTATATTCATTCGGTATGGAATTAATTACATCTTGGAATGAGAGTATGTGTGTGTCCCAATCAATATGTTTTTTATGGCAGTAAATTCTACACAGTTTACAAATTTCTTTCATTATTCGTTCACAAGGGTTCGAAGAAGCATGGTACCTGGATATATATATCGGAGAAATGTTTCTAGATCGTAACATACGTGTCCATATAGCAGATCGAAACTGTGATCCATTGTCGGAAATTACTTTCAACACATGCCCTACATGAAATAGAAAATGTTTTACAAATGCTTTCGAAACAGTTTTAGCAGTAGCTTTGTGTAAAGGAGTGCTGGTAACAAATTTTGAAGTGAGTTCAACAGCGACAAAGATGTAGCAAAAACCTCTATTAGTTCTGGGAATCGGACCAAAAATGTCTACAGCGGCCATATGTCTCAATTTAACAGGTACTATGGGATATAATGGAGGAATATGTGAAGTCGTATCTGATTTCGCTTTCTGGCAGATTTTACATGACGCTAAAACTCGTATACGTTTCTCCATGTTGGTAAAATAACAGTTCTGTCTCAGTATAAGAAAACATTTTCTGGCTCCGTAATGTGCGTAACTTAAATGAGTATACCAGATTAATTTGTTAACAAGTTCGTCAGCAATGCAGAATAACCAATTGTTGCTGTCAGGATGAGAACGGCGAATCAGAATGTCATTGCGTACAGTGTAATGGTTTCTAATGGTAACATTTTTCCTATCTTGCCAAAGGTGTTTAATCTCTTTCCATACGTTATTCTGCTCTTGTGCTATGTCTTGTAATGACGACAAAATGAAATTTTCAAATGCAACTTGTTGAATGTACATGAGGCTGAAATTTGCTTTGCAGAAGTTGGTTGCGATGTCTTTCTGATTGTTGTTAAGAGAACAGGATAGTGCATCTGCTACAATATTTTGTGTGCCGGGAATGTGAACAATTGTAAAATTAAATTCCTGTAGATAAAGTTTCCATCTGCTTAATCTGTAGTGTGTAAATTTAGCCGAAAGTAAAAATTGTGTTGCTCTATGGTCTGTGTAAATGGTGGTGTGTCTTCCATAAAGAAAATGCCTAAATCTCGTAAAAGCCCAAACAACACATAATGTTTCAAGTTCTGTAACAGAATAATTTCGCTCAGCAGGTTTTAGAATGCTATGTTTTTAATTACAGTACAGCCGTCTTCTTCAATTTCCTGAAAAATATGTATGCCTAAAGCGGTGTTAGAACTGTCGGTGGCAATGGAAAAGTTTCTGGTAAGATCTGGGTGCGATAAAAGCGGTGCATTCAACAAAGCATGTTTCAAATAACATTCTCATGAACAAGATTCTGCGTTACTGGAAGATGCGACCTGTACAGTATCTAGTCAAATTCTATCTGACGCGCTATTATTTTCAGGAGGATGTTGCGGCATTTCCACTATTTGTACTGCCCAGGTTCCCGGGTTCGATTCCCGGCGGGGTCAGGGATTTTCTCTGCCTCGTGATGGCTGGGTGTTGTGTGCTGTCCTTAGGTTAGTTAGGTTTAAGTAGTTATAAGTTCTAGGGGACTGATGACCATAGATGTTAAGTCCCATAGTGCTCGGAGCCATTTTTTTTTTCGGTTGACCTTGTACATTACATTGTTGGTTAGGTGTGCTAACCGGATCGCTTTCATGCTGGTGCGGTGAAGACGTCTATTGTAACCAAAATGCGTTCGATGTTGCTGATAATTTTGACGATTGCTGAAAATGCTATACATACTGATGATTACAATTTTATCTGTTATTAAAATTACGGCGGCAGTTGTTATTTCGGGAGTGTCTAAAGAGAACTGTCACTTTCGGTAAAACTTGTCTTATCGGGTTTTCTTTACATGTTTCTTAATACTAGGTAGAGCAATAGTTGAAGAGCCGTTTTGATAGATATAAAGGATAGTAGAAGAGAAGGCAGCAGTGCAGAAAACTAAAGATGAAACAGCACTACTACGGCTCGGGGCCCTGTGCACGCTACGGCACATACTCATTAAAGCGTAATGAATCCACTGAGGTCTGTTACGCACTGCAAATAAATTTTAGCTTCTGCGTTACATGCAATGCCGTTAAAAATTCAGAAGCAAATTGCTGTATCCATGCTAATTCTAGTTTCTACATTACACGAAATGTTGGTAAAAATTCAAGAGCAAATTGTCGTATCCAGTTCAAAGCTAGTTTCTGCATTACAGACCAAGTTGGTGGAAAAGCAAAGCTAAATTGTTGTATCCAATCCAAGGGGTGGATCTGTGTTCTGTCATTTTTAAATACTTTAAATTTTCTCACTGATAGAAAATGTTTGTAATCAAAATTATCGTCTCGGTATGTCTGAACAGGTTCATGATTGTATGAGAATCTATTTGTCTGTGACTGTTCGGAATCTAACTCACGTACTCTCTGTAAATTACCTAAATTATACTGGCTGTGTAAGTCTGACAAATATTCGTTAAGTGGCGTCTGCTGTGATGTATTAAACGCTGAAACATTTTTCATCTCTGTTACCTCTTGCTGTAAACTTGACAATTTTCTACGTAATGTATTATTAGACGAATCTATCTCACTGATCGTCTGCTGTAAATTTTGGAATTCAGGTGTTTGGTTAAACAAAATCGGTGCAGTATCGTCTGATTTGCTGTCATTATTATTTTCAATAATGTCAATACGACTGGCCAATTCATCATATTTTTCAATCAGTATTTTTACCTGATCATCGGTTTTAGTGTCGCAAGCATTAATTTGTTTTTGTATTTTTCGTGTGGTTTCGTTCAATTTTTTAACGTCTGCTTTAATGACATCGGAATCCTGTGTTAGTTCTAATTGTTCGAGTCTGTCTGTCACTGTCTGAAAGTCTGCTGTGTGTGTGTCTGTTTTCGACTTAAGATCGGAAATTTTATCACGTAATTCTGTGTTCAACTGTTTGATGGCATTAATTTCGTCGGACACTGTAGCAATATTGTTGTCTACGTATGTTTTTGCTTTCGCAAACAATTTACGTTTATCTTCCTGTCTCTGTGCGGTGATTGTTTCCATGACTTGTCGTTTTACTTTATTCTGTTCCTGTATAAATTTACGGAAATGCGTATCACTGTTTTGTAGGTGATGAATAAAACGCTCGTCAATTTGAGTGTTCTGTTGGTCGAATTTCGCGTCTATCTTTGCATCCATTGTGCGGAAAGTTCTGCTGTCATTAATTTAAACTCGTCGCGTAATTGTGTTGCCTTCTCAGAGCATTGTTCACCGACTGCACTAATTTCGTCTCTAAGTGATTCTGTTGCAGCTGTTTGCATATCCCTTAATTCTTGAGCAACAGATCTAATTTCCTCAATACTTTTCCTAGCACAAGTCTCAATTTCCTCACGTAATTGTTCCTTAGTATCATGACACTGCGCGGCAACGGCTCTAATCTGTTCACTAAGCTGTCTGGAATTGTTGTCTAATTTTTCATTTAGTTGTTTGTGATTGTCGACTTGTCTTTCATTCTGTTGTTTGGAATTTTCATTAAGTTGTTGTTTAAAATCTTCTTTAAGGTCGTCTTGTTTTTCATTAAGTTGTTTCAAACTTTCCCTAACTTGTTTGTTATCTTCACTGTGTTGTTTGGAATTGTTATCTAGTTTTTCAATACGTTCATTAATATGTAGCAACAATGCCATAATTTGATCCGAGCCAAAATTAACAACTCTATTCTCTGTGCTGTGTGTTGGTGTATTTGCATTTGTCACGTTTTCTGTAACCACTTGGTTATTCTGTGATTCTTGGAAATGTTTGCCAATAGGATGAGCACTGTTAGTCACTACACCGGAATTAAATAAATCTGTCGTATTCTCATTACTCTGTTCATTTTCAATAGAAAAATTTGTCTGTAAATTTTGCAAACCGGTTGTGTTAAGCTGGGCAGAGCTCATTGCAACAGAACGCCCCGCGTCATCAATTGTCGTCAAAATTGAGTTCGTCTGTTCATCACTAGGATCAAAACCAACATTAGTGGTCGGTACACACTGATTGTCCGTAATTGAAGGTTTGTCATCATTACACTGCGTGTCGCAAGTACTATCGGTCAAGTTGTTTAATTCGGTTATTTCACTCATTATACCTCGCGATGTACTATTAACAGTTTTTCGCGGCATTTTTACACAAAACACAACTATTCACAAATGAAACAAAGACAATACAAAATCCAACAGACAGAAATACAACAGAGAGCAACTAATAGCCGATGATCTATGGAAGAAAGTTGACAAATTAGAAAATGCGTTGCGCCAAATGCTAATTATATTTAAGTAAATAAGAGCAGATATCTGACTACTTACCAGAAGATTCACAAAGAAATACGATCCTGGTCCGGATGTCGCCAAGTGTAACCTCTCCGCAATATATCGTTAAGGGATGAAGATTGATCACAAACCCACAATAACATTAATTAAATAATGAACCATGAACTGAATGTAACAACTCAACAGCAATAATTAAACCTGACAAATTTTATAAGGACAGCAGCGCTGACCTACGGCCCTGTGAAATAATTAAACCAAAATTCTTACCTCAGTAAAACTGCATCTATATCTGCTCTTATTTTTCGGCATAGCTTCGTGCAATGCTGGCTTATATTTAATTTTGATTCTTGGAGGGAATGCATAGGAAATATTATTTAGCTTGAAGTGAATCTTTTTCTTTAAATGAGTTACTTTATAAAAAGTTATTATTGGGGCATATTTTGAACAAATTAATTACAATTAACATACGTTATTAGCTGAGCGCAATGCTGCTTCATTACCTTCTACAATAATATACATATCGTCCACCACATTGCTGACTAGACTCGTGGGCAGAGCACACCGCGGACGCATGCCGACTCGCTACACACTAGCACTGACTGAGTACAACTATCCAACTGTCTACTCCCTCTGCCGACTCGCCACACACAACTAAACTCTCGCGCGGTCAAGCGCAGATTAGCCACGATAAATAACTCTCTGGTCAGAGATTCTGTCATGCCTCGACATCGCTGGTAATGAATACATATGAAACGTACGCGTTTCAATATGTATACAATTAATTAACAGAAACTAATTGTAAAGATACATTAGTGTAAAATGGACTTTGTTAAGCTGTGTGACCATTTTCGAATGACGGTCTAGAACTTGAGAGCTGACATGGTGACAGTCACGTGCCCCAGCTGACGAAGGCGCAAACAGAGGTGGAGTAGTGGTCTTTTGATGTTCGTACGTGGTTGGGTAAAGATTTCAGTAAGAACTCAGATTGAATTGTACGAGTGGAGCACTTGTTCACGTCTGATCGGATTAGGAATATTTATATGTGTACCTATTTAGGACTTAGTCATTCCTCAGTTGCTCATTTAGGGATTTAGAAACTTTTAAACAGTGAATGCTAGTATAGTAGACCTTGATAGAACTTAGCTATGGTGAACCGATCGTTACATAGAGGCTTGGCTGACTTTGTGAAGCATTATGAGTTTACGGAATCTGGTTGAAACAGTGGGCTCCACAATACATCTGGCATATGCTAGACATTCCCTGCGAACGGTCCGCTTACCCCTGCAGGACAGTTATTTCTCGTTTCATTTATAGCACAGTGTATCATATTATCCTTCGTAAGGCCAACATTCAATGTAAATTCGTGTTTTCTGTGGATACATTTATATTGAAATCTAATGGTGGGTTAAGCCTGCATCAGTGTCTTGAGGAATTATAACCTTGGTTTATTTTATTATTTACTATTTATTATTTATTGATGTTCTTTATATGTATATCATTCACAGGCTGTTTACTTAGGCGATCCAGATAGTTACTAATTTTTTTCGTAGGGCACAATGCAGCAGTTCACAATCGTCAGGTGATAAATTAATTCGTGACAGTGATTTGCCTTGTAGTGTACTGTAGGAGGACATTGTTTCGGTTGACTAACAGTTCGTGTATGGGATTAGCAGGTAAATTGCACTTGGTTGGTCTCATCCGAGACTTATTATTTGAAGCCCAAAACGCTCTATCGGACGATCCATTCAGTCATCCAGAAATGAATCACGTAAAAAAAGATTACATCTGACAAAAAATCAAATGGCAATGGAAACCAACTGAGGACATTTTTTTCATTTAAGTTCAAGCCGCTAGAGAATACTACGAAAAAGCTGACTGAAAACTGTACACCTACATTCAGCTGCTAATACGTTCCAGGCCTACAGGGCTTACCAAAATATTTACCAATATTTGAAAAGCCGGCTCGTTAGAATGTGGAGTGGCAGACTGGGTTCGGTTGCCACCAAGCGCGTTTAGTGAACTATTTACCAACTAATAATTGAGACAGTGCTTGCAGATAAGAGTTTACAAACACCAAATACTTAACACTGACCTCCTAATCGCTAAGAACTCAAACTATCTTGGAATAGATGGGCTTCAATAATGTCTCCCAAATCTAAACAAGTCGACTGGCGGTAATATTAACTAGCACCAGATAGAATCTTAGAAGAACACAAGATATTAAAGATATTAAAAAGAAGGCCACTTCAATTACAGTGAGGTGACAAAAGTCATGGGATACCTTCTAATATCGTGTCGAACTTTCTTTTACTCGGCGTAGTGCAGCGACTCGACGTAGCGTGAAGTCAACGAGTCGTTCCAAGTCCTCTGCCGAAATATTGAGCTATGCCGCATCTATAGTCGTCATCAATTGCGAAACTGCTGGCGGTGTAGGACAGTATGCACGAATTGACCTCTCGATTTTGTTGGATGGAATTCATGTCGTAGTCTGGCCGGTCAAATCATTCGCTCAAAATGTCCAGAATGTTCTTCAAACAATCGAGAACAATTGTAACGTGGTGACATTGCGAATTGTCGTCCATAAAAATTCCGTCGTTCTTTGGAAACATGAACTTCATGAACAGCTGCAAATGGCATCCAAATAGGCAAGTATAACCATTTCCAGTGAATGATCGATCGAGCTGGAACAGATGACCCAGTCCACTCGATGTCAACACAGTCCACACCATTATGGAACCACCACCAGCTTGCACAGTGCCCTGTTGACAGCTTAGGTCCATGGCTTGGCGGGGTCTACGCCGCACTCTAACTCTACCATCACCTCTTACCAACTGAAACCGGGGATCTGCTCAGGCCACGGTTTTCCAGTCGTCCAGGGCCGAACCGACATGGTCAGGAACACGGCCCAGGTGATGAGCTGTTAGCAAAGCCACTCGCTTCGGTCGTCTGCTGCCACGGTGCATTACCGCCAAATGTCGGCACATTGATAACTCTAGGCAAACGCTGCTGCTCTCGGCCGTTAAGTGAAGGCCGTCGGCTACTACGTTGTCAGTGGTGAGAGGTATTCTTGGCGCACTCTTGACGCTGCGAATCTCCGAGTACTGAATTCTCTTACGATTTCCGAAATGGAATGTCTCATGGATCACCAACTGCTACTACTCGTACAAAATCTGTTAATTCTCGTCGTGCGGCTATAAACACGTCGGAAGGCTTTCCAAATGAATCACCTCAGTACAAATGGCATCTCCGCCACTCCAGTGTCGTTTATACCTTGTGTACGTCATACTACCGCTATCTGTACAAGCTCATTTCGCTATCCCAAGACTTTCGTCACCTCATTGTGTAGCGGTACTATGCAAATGACTGATACCATCAACCATTACAACAAATTCATTTTTTTCATTTAATTTTGTAGCATCCTAAAAGTACGTCTTTCCTTCCACTCAACACATTAGAATCGACGGAATAAATACGTTGTTCTTTTGTATGAAACAAAGGAAGCTCTCTAAGAGTCCTTCTTCCGATCCTCTCCCTTTTCTCTCTCTGGAAACGTGAGATACTCATTTTTTACCACTGAGATAATCCTGAAAATGTTAATACTGCTGAGAATCAGTTATTATCTCGTTGATGATGTATCTTCACCATCGGTAATTCTCTGTACAGATTTATTTTATGATTCAGCAGCCTAAATCGGTGGGAATCTGAAGTTTGGTGACGCGACACTTACGCTCCATCAGCATGCTATCACATGCTTATTTGTATCCTTCTATTAGATGTTATTTTACATACGAAGTCTGATTCATTCTTGCTGTCCATTTTGACATAGTTTGCTGCATTGTACGGCAAATTAACACGGTCCGCCATCACCCAACTTACCGCTCTCCTATAGCGCTATTTGCGACTGGTTTGATCACAGCAGGAATTTTAACAGTTGATATATCGCAGGTTCAGGTTCAGTGTGGAATTTTATTTGAGTCCCATCTTTACTGCAAACTAAACCATCTCTCAGTCGCAAAAATTACACTGGAGAGCCAAAGAAACTGGTACACCTGTCTAATATCGTTTACGGCCCCCTCGACCACGCAGAAGTGCCTCAACACGACATGTAATGGACTCCACTAACTTCTGAAGTAGTGCTGGAGGGAACTGACACCATGAATGCTGCAGAGCTGCCCATAAATCAGTAAGACTACGAGGGGATGGAGATCTCTTGTGAACAAAACGTTGCAAGCTATCCCAGCTATGCTCAATAACGTTTATGACAGGGGGAGGGGGTTGCTGGCTAGCTGAAGTGTTTAAAGTCATAAGTGTTCCTAGAGCCACTGTGTAGCAATTCTGGACTTGTGGGGTGTCGCATTGTCCAGCTGGAATAGCCCAAATCCGTCGGGTTACATGTATGGATGCAGGTGATCAGACAGGATGGTTACGTACGTGTCACCTGTCAGAGTCGTGTATAAACGTATCACGGGTCCCATATCACTCCAACAACACACGCCATACACGATTACAGAGCCTACTGACATGCAGGGTCCATGGATTCATGAAGTTGTTTCCATACCCGTACACGTCCGTCCGCTCCATACAATTTGAAACGAGACTCATCCGACCACGCAACATCTTTCCAGTCATCAACAGTGCAATGTCGATGTTGACGGACCCAGGGGAGGCGTAAAGCTTTGTGTGGTGCAGTCATCAAAGGCACACGAGTAGCCTTTCGGCTGCAAAAGCCGATATCGACGATGTTTTGTTGAATGGTTCACTCACTGACACTTGTAATCTGCAGTAACTTCCGGAAGGATTGCATTTCTGCCACGTTGAAAGATTCTCTTCAGTCGTCGTTGGTCCCGTTATTGCAGGATCTTTTTTCGACTGCAGCGATGTCGGAGATTTTATGTTTTACCGGATTCCTGATGTTCAAGGTACACTCGTGAAATGTTCGTACGGGAAAATCCCCTCTTCATCGCTACGTCCGAGATGCTGTGTCCCATCGCTCGTGCACCGCCTATAACACCACGTTCAAACTCACGTAAATCTTGATAGCCTGTCATTGTAGCAGCAGTAAGCGATCTTACAACTGCGCCAGACACTTGTCTTATATAGGCGTTACCGACCACAGCGCCGTTTTCTGCCTCTTTACACATCTCTGTCTTTGAAAACGCATGCCTATACCGGTTTGCTTGCCGCTTCAGTGTAGCATTCTGAGGTGAAGCGCAACCTATCATTCCATCTTCATAGATGTCTTTGTACGGCATATGTCACATCAGTCTACAAGACCACCACTGTAACTCATAACGAAGGGAGGATACACTGTCCAGGCCACGATGCCCTCTCACGCCTCAGGTGTCTCTGCGCCGTTGCTCTGTCAAAGAACAAGGGAGCTGTTCGCCGCCGAGTCGCTGTTGTTCTGTTCTGACATAAACTGCGCATTTTCCAGCATACCACCATAGAATAGAGAGCATACAGACATGAAAGCAGAGTGCGGCTTCTTTGATATGTATGAAGAGAAGCGTTGTGTTCGACGCCATTTTGAAGCGGAATGAACGCGAAATTACAGCTGCCTTCTGGTGCTCGTAATGGAGATTCTTACGAAACGGAAGTAATTTAACCAACTAAACGAAAACTTTTACTGAGGGGAACGCTGATGAAGCAATTTGTGATAAATCTTTAATTAAAAACTTATCTCATAAACTTTTAAATTCATCACTATTCACAAGTGCAATCTGTGAACTGCCTCTGATTTTAGGTTCAGATGATAATGGAGTTATCTTGTCTTATAAATATCGGTTTTTTCCTTGTAGAAATTTTATTTTATTGGTTAATTTTTCTTTCCTGACACTTCGAGCTGATAAATAAAGTTCACTTCCATCAGAAACAGCTCTTGTGGGACACTTTCCCCGAGGTTTGAGTATTTATACCAATGCTGGAATTTTCATTACGTTTTCAACCTGAAAGTAACACACCGGTGTTACTTTAAATGAAGACAATGGGCTGCATTGAA
This sequence comes from Schistocerca nitens, assembly GCF_023898315.1. Lineage (NCBI taxonomy): Eukaryota > Metazoa > Arthropoda > Insecta > Orthoptera > Acrididae > Schistocerca > Schistocerca nitens. Next base: position 519,528,781 of record NC_064614.1, read on the forward strand.
TTAGACTCAAGTGCCATACAGAAAATTTGTCAAGCCTTGTCCTAAATATGAGCTTTCCCATTATGTAACTTACGACGTAAGAAGTCTTCTTCTTCATCAGTTTTTCCGAGCAGTAAGTGCAATGATAACTGACGATCAGTAATTTGAGATACAAAGTGTTCACACCTAATTGTGATCTGCAAGGTACAGCACACTCGCGTGGTGCACTCAGCCAGCGCTTTCGGCGTCAGTGTGCTCAAATGAAATACTCCAACTTCTATTTTCTCCATACACTGGCTTTCCTTCAAGCTTTAAAACCAATTTCTGTAGGTTGCCTACATTTAGTACGCAGAAAAGTATCACCTAAAATGACTCAAGTGTAAAGTAGCCAGGGCTCACAGTTTTCATTGCAAACCTTTCAAATTTTATGCTGTACCTTGCTTGGAAATCATCACAATAACTGCAACAGACATCGAAAAAATACTCTCTTCATCATTAAGTTGTGGTATGAAATTGTAAGATTCAAAAGAAATTAATTTTTTGTGCCAATTAGTTTTCTCAGAATTGAATAAGATTTTTTAAACAAAGTACTGAACCAAACGCACTAAATCCCAAAAAGGTGATTTTGATTCTGCGTAGGAAAATGAGAACCTCTATCGAAAAACTAACTGCAGGTGGTTTCCAGCTTTGCTTCATCTACATACAGTATTTTTAACTGTTCAATGAGCTTTAATTGTTTACAGCAAGAAAATCGGAAATATCATTTTTCTCATGTACCACTCGTTACTTTCATGTGTGGTCTTTCCTCCTACTATTGCTCATTATAAAGTTCTAAATTTAATAGTACCTCAAACGACGGTTTCGTTGTAGGTAATCCCGGCAGCTAATATTCAAAATTAATAAAGTAAACAAAAGTATCCGTTTACCTTTGGCTTCAAGCACAGCTGATTACTCGAATTCAATATGCCAGACTCGGCGCGTACCCACTAAATTTTGGCGCATGGATTGCAGCCGAGTTTCCATTCTGTGAACACTCTATTCTGTGATACCACTGTCCACTCCTCATGGAATAGGCAGCGTCCTCTTCAAAGCTCGCAAGCGGCGCCCGACTGGAGAAGCACCACAGCCGGTTGGTCGGGATTAATAACGTACGTCCCGAATAACGACAAAAAAGTACACGACGTACTGTATGCATCGCAGTGACGTCTACACCCACGCGGAAAATAAATAGATTCAGTGCTTTATAACAAACAACTGATGCGGCCAAAGCAACATCCGATTCTCTGTCAATGCCGGAAGGTCTACAAACGGAATGCATAAATACAGTGAACAGTGGCACTGCACATGTATTTCAAGTGCCCTCTTTGCAGTCTCTCTTTGCAAAGCGTAATTACGTCAATAAAGACCAACAGTGATGTAGAGTGATACCATTGCCCTGCATGTTCCTTTTGGAATCCTACAGTGCGAAGAAGTAACAGGCAGTGTTATCTCTCAACGAACCGCCTACGAAAGGGGCCAAGAGTATATATGTTCCCAATTATTTTCGCACATTTCCAAGGTTTGTAAGTAGCCATTTTAAATACCTTTCACCGAGTATTCAAGGGTTGAAGAGTAGAATGATTGAACGTAAGTATGAACAAATCATTTCGATAAAATCTTCTATGTTTACAAGCCACCTCATTTCCAATAAAACTCTCGAGGGCAGATGGCAATTAGCCAGCGTATTCACCACTCCGGCACACTCTGGAAGGTTCCAGGCGCTGCCATTTTATCTATATAAGGAGAACATGTGCCAACTCGGGCAGTCATTGTTTTCAACTCCAAACGACGTTAGTGGAGACGGCTTTTAAGAACTCGAGTGTTTCATTGGAAATGACGCGGCCTGTAAACCGAGGAGATTTTATTGAAGCATGCCACAGCGAAAAACTCTGAGGACGCGTAAATAAACTATGTTTACTAGCTAGAATGTACGTAAATATTTCGCTTTTATCGTGACGCGAATGCATAGTACTCCATTATTAAATAATAATGCTTGCAATTACTAAAGCACGTCACATATTAAACCAATACATTACACATCCTCAAATGAAACACCCATTTTAGTGTATGGGGTACTCCTCGAATCATAAAACCACTTCTAGATCTGCGGGCGAAAAGCGTTGGTACTCTGTTGGTCACTTAAGCTGTAGGACAGAAAGGCTATCAGGTAACGAAATATTATTATGGGTATACGGTAGTGGTAGAATAGGAAGAAACATGATTAAATTTGTACATGATTTGGGAGTGTATAGGATGCGAAATTTTCTACGCAGAGCAACAATGGCTCTGATCCGCTTTCATGCTGCTTCAACATTCCACAGCATCATTCCTATCGTTGGCGAGAATTGGCGCGGTTGTCCCTTGGCATTCCTTGACCATATGTTTCCTATGGATGAGAGCTCTGGAAAACGTTCTGTTGAGTGCGTCGAACTCCCTCTGTATTGAGGTGGGTCAGGACAGCACGAGCTCCATGCGGTCGTTCATTATCTTGCTGAAAGTTAACGCCGCGGAGTCTTCGAAACTAGTTCACAGCCACCGGCTCTAACTCGTCAGAAACGTTAGGGCTGCTGTATAAAAATACTGATAAGAGGAGGCGGAAGTTATCTTGTTCTATAGAGTAGTGAGTGGCACTACCACATCCCACATGACCCAGTAGCGATATGTGAGTCCGCTCAGGCGGCAGTACTGTGGGACATGTGAGATTTCGTACGACGTAGAGTATGACCCTTCGGAAGCTATAGATTCATTTTCGCGTGACGGTCATCGTATTCCGAGCAACGCGAGCTGTCTCGATAGGTCATGATCCTACCGCTGCAGGATCCCAACACGTGTTGGTGGATGTTCCTCCTCCTTCACGGGGCACAACGCCATCTTTCCACAGCCAACTAGTACACAAACACGATTTGTAAATGTGAAATCTGCTGCATCATCTTTACTTATACAATGCGTAATGGGTGTAAGTGCAGACATTTCTACTGATTGCGCATGGTGTACTGAAAATCCTTACATCCGTATTTACATTACTCGTGAATTGATAATTTATATCTGTTACGCGTAGAACACTTCTAAGTGAGTTACTCGATAGCACAAAAAGTAGGTCACGCCAGATATATAATGTGTAGGCCACATCTGACGGTATACACCCAACATAGGATAGCTGTGCCACAGGTCCTCTAAACCCTCAGCAATACAGTCGTTTGATTATACATAGGAGACTACAAGTCAGACCGGATGCAAACCAATACCGTCGTACAAAATATATTAGAACACACTTTGTTAGAGAGGAGGCAGTCCTTAATGCTTGTAAATTAAACATCATTATAATAAGTGACATGGCAGAAGTCTTATCACACTCATTAAATGTACATGAAATGTAGTTCTTAGTAATCGGAATTGGAACCCACTGTTAACCAAGCAAAGTTTGCATGTCTGATAGAGACTCGACTTGGTACAAAGGGAAGTAAAACATCAAAGTTATCATCAGTATCAGTTTACAAGGTGGAATGTCCGAAAATGGAAATAAATGACGATCCGTTTACCTCACCACCGGGAAGCCGCATGAAGTTTATACTGCTCCTGATAAGTAACAGCGAAAGGTATGTAATAAACTGCAACGCAAAAGTGTGAAACGCCAAGAAATAAAGTTGTGATGGTGCATAGGGAGTAGAACCCAGTACCTATACCCATTTTTAATTAAGCACGATCACATGTCACGTATTAAATGTCTTCACCAAGCGTGGTAGAGGAATATGTAACGACGACACAAATGATTTTTTCCTGCCAGGCATTCGAACCCGTCATCTTCAGTTATTGTCTTATAGCTACGAATAGAGGTAAGAAATTTACTGTTTCTTCAACGTAAAAAGATGTGCCAGGCTTGGCTAGACGTAACGCAACGAATAGTTCTGCGCTGCCTGGGACTCCAGTCCTGTGCATATCCTTGTTTTTCACCCTACACGAAGATGTGTCAACTGCCAAATTCTCTTTCACTATTAGTTAAAATGGTACCGTTAATGGAGACCTGGAGGAATATCGTATCAAGAGGAATCAACGAAATCATGGGAGAATATCATTTCGAAGGGTTTGTATGTAGAGAAAAATTGCAGTCGGTGTTCTAATCCCATTATAGTGCCAATACAGTCATAAGCTCAAGATCATTTAGAAAAAAATAAAGCTGCTACGACCTTATATCACATTGGTCCATGAAATAACAATATTTCTATTATAAGAATGATTGCTAGAGACAGAGTTTCTTAAGGCAGCACCTTCTGCCTCTGACAGCCAAAACAAATCCATTGTTGATTTGGAATGAAGGTAAAGTCCTGCGTCCTTTACTTAGCGTTACTGGATATGAAGACAGTATGTTTGTGGCTCTTAAAAACTGGTAGCCCCACCGGGAATCGAGCCCACACCTTAGCCATTACAAACAAAGCTCATTCCAACCAAACACCGAATTTCACATGTGTTAGCAACATGTCTTTGTGATAATGGGATACGCAGCATAGTATGGGAAGTGTTGACTTCAGCTGTTTTTGTGAATAACCTATTCGTGGTCTTGTAGTCACCGTCATGCAGTGTGAACTTAAAGCCGCGATATCAAGCCTGTTCTTTTCCATTGTTTTATAACACTAGAACCGCTGATATTTGGACACAGGACTCATCTAGATTGGCGGTTGGGTCAGTAATGACTCACCGTATCTGCCCTTTTATTATCCTGTGTCAGTGAGTTATTGTTACTACTAATGAATCAATTCTTTGAGGTGCTGGAAATATTTTTACGAAATAAACAAAAATAAAGTAGCCTTCCACAAATCATCATTTTTTTTTTAGGAAAAGAACTTACACACATTTTCTGGGTGCCCTTACTGACTACCATCACATAATGAGCGCAGCCGGCCGGAGTGGCCGAGCGGTTCTAGGCGCTACAGTCTGGAACCACGCGACCGCTGCGGTCGCAGGTTCGAATCCTGCCTCGTGCATGGATGTGTGTGACGTCCTTAGGTTGGTTAGGTTTAAGCAGTTCTAAGTTCTAGGGGCTGATGACCTCAGAAGTTAAGTCCCATAGTGCTCAGAGCCATAATGAGCGCAAATAATTGTCTTTTGATGTGCATTCGTTGCAGACAGTTTTCTTGCACATATAACGCTTTACAAATGACTTATTTGCTTCAGGGTTAGACTTTACAGGGCAAAATGTTCAATTTTATTGTGTGTCAGGAATGTCTTCAGATGTGACGGAGGTACTTGTCTTCCTCGTTGCTGCGTACTTCTCAGCAAGCTCCTCTCCCAGCTGCAGTGTGAAATCTCTGCGTTTCAACTTTTTTCTCGTTTAGAGCATTATACAACACACAGGCATTTATCCCACCCAAATCCAGCAAGTTGTAAAATGCGTGAAAATGCTAACATCTCGATGGTGCTTTGACAGAGTATTTGCAAGCCATTTGGTAGACCACGTCCAATCCATATTTAGAGACATTACAAAATGTAACTGTATCTCGCTTCTTTTCAGACCATCTTCATTTTTAATATAATGATCCATAGTGCCGAGAAGCAGGATATTCTTGTTGCTCTTTCCCTGGTATAATGTCAATGTGGTATCATTCTTTTTCGGCAATACTGTGTTGTATAACACTTCTTTTACCTTCTTGATACAGACTGGAATATCTCTGCGAGATGGATTTGTGGTGCCCAATAGACTTGTAGCATTTGATTTAAAGGCTTCAGAGACAGCCAAGGAGGTGAAAAAATTCCAACATGTAAAATGTCTTCCTTTATTGAGTTAAGGTAGCATTATTTTTTCACAACAAAATCACCAAGACGTTCATCACCCTTTCCTAGATAAAGAAAAGCTTTCACAGTATATTTGGGGTCTTTATCTACTGGCATTCCATACTTTTGTTCGTATTTGTCCGGTTTTGAGGCCATGGACTGTGTGAATCTGCAACTGCGCTTTTAAGGAAACAGCTATTCGTTCACAATGAGCTCGTACCAGATTTGTGTTACCAAAGCAAACTTGTCTTCTTTCAGCACTTGCAATGTTGTGAAATTAATGTTAGCCGGCCGGTGATGCCGAGCGGTTCTAGGCGCTTCAGTCCGGAACCGCGCGACCGCTACGGTAACAGGTTCGAATCCTGCCTCGGTCATGGATGTGTCTGATGTCCTTAGGTTAGTTAGGTTTAAGTTGTTCTAAGTTCTAGGGGACTCTTGACCTCAGATGTTAAGTCCGATAGTGCTCAGAGCCCTTTGATTTGAAATTAATGTCAAATTTGAGATAACGCATTATCTCTTAATCTTTCGAGAGCCATTGGTGACTTCAGAAAATTATTTCCCCACTTCATTGACCACAATGTGTCTAGCTCTAAGCTCTTCGCGCCTACAGCACCACGGACTTACAATATAGCTGTAAAAGCTTCCATTTCTTAACGTTCAAGCCCCAGTCATCTGAACCCAAAACTCGACGTGTTTCGTCTCATTGCATTTTACAATGTATTTAAAAATTTCATCCAATATCATAAGATGCCAAGCACTGTAGCTGGTCCCATTCACGTTTCGTTTCGAATGCGGAAATAGTCCTGCATGGTATTTGAAAACATACCGTCTTCCATATCTGCCAGCTGAATAGTGACCTATGACTCTCACTTTCCAGGTCATTCCATCTGGCGCTACAATGTCTGTACCTTAAGGAAACTGAAATAGTCCATAGCCTTGGTCATTTTGTTGGTCACGATGCCTATGGTTACGAGGTGGACTAGTATTTTTGGTAGCTGTTCCTGTAATACTAGTAATTAGTATTATAACACCATATATTGGTATTCAGAATATTGTGGAATATTAGAACAAAAAAACACACCTTCATAAATGTAATGTAAGACTTATAAAAACACAATAAAGCAAGAAGGTATAAACATAATTGTTGCAATCGAAATCTGTGTCTACGCAGCACAAAAATAAACAGTAATTATTATAAAAACAAACACATAAGCATGCATACCTTCCTCATCAGTATTCAACAGAACATCCTTAGGAGTAACATCATCTTCTGATGAAAAATCTGGAACTACAGGTGGTGGTAATTCTTCCTGATATGAAGACTCCATCGTCGTTGTTGACCCCACATTAAGAGGTGTCAAGTACCGGACTCCCTTTCACTGCTAGTTAGAATAGCGGTATTAGTAGAGACCTGGAGGAGTTTTGCATTGTGAGGAAAGAACTAAATAATGGAGAGAATAATTTCGAAGGGCTCGAATTCAGAGAAAAATTGGAATCGGAGCTCGAATCCCATTCTAATTCCAATTCAATCAAAATTTCAAGATCACTTACAAAGAGAAATGAAGGTCCTATGACCTTACATGACGACTGTTTCATAAAATTAAATAACATTACCATTGTAAAAATACTTACTAGAGACAGAGTTTCTGAAAGCAGCGACTTCTGCCTCTGGCAGCAAAAACTTACCCAACTCTGTTCCAGTCAGCAGCGAATGGGGTTGGAGTCCCAAGAAGCACAAAACTATTCGCGGCATTACCTCTAGCCAAATATGTGTTCATCTTGCTACTGTTGAAGAAACAATGAATATTTAATGTCTATTTGTAGCTATAAGACAAGAACTAAAGGTGTCGGGTTCGAATCCCTTCCAGGCAAAAATCATTTGTATCGTCGTTTTAGGTACCCATATCAGGCTATTGATGCACATATTTAATATCTGGCATCTGATTGCGATTAGTTACCACTTCATGTAGGTGTTGGGTTCTACTCCCCGTCCATCACCACAACGTTTTTTCTTGGGATTCTACACTTGTGCATTGCACTTTGTTACGTTCCTTTTATGGTTATTTCTGAGGGGCAATATAAGCCACATGGGGGTTCCCGGTGCAGTGCTAAACGTATCGTCATTTACTTCCAGGTCCAGACGTTCGGCCTTGTAAATTGATACCGGTCAAAACTTCAATATTCTATGTTTCTGTATCCCTAGTCGAGTCTCTATCAGACATGTAATCTTTTTCGGTTAACAGTGGGCTGAAATTCAGGTCGCGAACAAGAACTCGTCATGTCACTTAATAGGTTTGATTAGACGTCTGAAGTGTTTAATTTACAAGCGTTAGGAATTGTGTCATCTCTAATAATGTGTTGTATTGCGGCACTATTTTACATTTGGACTGACTGCCATAATGAACAGTGTTCTCTAGTGGTCTTGTAACCACTGCGTGTAGTCAAACGACAGTACCCCACTGGGTTTCTGTGTTTAGAGAACCTGCGACACAACTACATTATGCTGGTTGCATTCAGCAATGGCTCACATTTTTTGCTGTCAAGTACACATCTGTATCTTCGCCAATGCTCTTACTTGCCAATTTTGAGGCCTGTCTTAATTTTGCTGCCGGTCCTCTTACTTTTCTGCCAATTTTTATGGCTAGTCCTACAACCCTAATTTTAACATTGCAAATTTGGAATGTGAGAACACTGCTTCAGTGTAGCAAGCTAGAAAACCTAAATTTTGAAATGGAGGTACTGGAAATTGATATATCAATCATATTGGCGATGAGATGGCTTCATTCAGATGATTTCTGGTGTGAAGAATACAGAGTCATTCACACCAGAACTGATCAAGATAGACCACGAATGTAGAAGTTGGAATAATTTTGTGTAAAAGGTATGGCTCACGTGCTAAGGGATATGCGCAACATAGGTCTCGATTAATACTATTCATACTTGAAACTAAACCAAAGTACACTGTGATAATACAAGTATACATGCAAATATCCAAAGAAGAAGATGCAGTCGTTGACGAAATATATGAAGAAATAAGTAATGCGATGAGAAATGTTAAGGGAGATGAACACCTGATTGTCATGGGGAAGGGGAATGCGGTTGTTGGTGAAGAACCGGGGGAAGGAATTGTTGGGCTTGAAGAAGAAAAGAAAGAGGAGCTCGACTAATCGAGTTCTGCTCGAGACATCAGTTAGTTGTTGCAAACACATTTTTCCAGCCTCACAAACGAAGAAGATACACATGGAAAGACCAGGAGAACTGAGGAGACAGCAGATTCATTAAATTATAGTGAAAGCACGTTTTTATGAACTAGTTAAAAGATTGCAGGAATTATCCATCTGCAGACATAGGCAGTGACCATAACCTGGTCCTGACGAGTTCACTCAGATTCAAATGTCTGAAGGAGAAGACAGTAAAACTTAAATGGGAACTAGAAAAACTGAAAACCGAAGGACTGGCAAAACGCTATGCTCACGAAACAGACAGCCTAACAAAAAATTTTCAACATGGCGCAGTAAATGAAAACTGGGATCAAATGAAAGCTGGCATATACAAGGCAGCAGAAAAGATAGTTGGAAAAAGTAAACCCAAAAGCAAAAGAAAATGGATTACAGCGGATGTTATTGAGCTTATAGAAAACAGGAGATTATCCAAAAACGCAACTGAAGAAGAAGGAAATGCTGAACACAGAAGTGTAAGGAATTTAGTAAACAGAGAAGCTAGGAAAGCAAAAGAAAATTTTCTTGAGGAAATATGGAGGAGAGTGGAAGAAAATATGGAAAACGGAAGAACTGATTTAGCCTTTTTTTTTGTCATCAGTCTACTGACTGGTTTGATGCGGCCCGCCACGAATTCCTTTCCTGTGCTAACCTCTTCATCTCAGAGTAGCCTACAGAACTGCAAATACATTTTTTATCAAACGTGAAACAAGACGCTCAGGCACAATAGAATAAAGAGGGGAAAATGCTCTTTAGTGAAGACATGGGGAAGAGATGGAAAGAATACATTGAGGAGTTGTATGCCATAACACCTCTTTCGGAGGAAGTAATAGGAAGAGAACAGCAAGTAGACCAAGGTGACAAGGGAGATGACATTCCTCAAGAAGACTTTGACAAAGCGCTAAAAGAACTATGGGACAACAAATCAACGGATATTGATGATATCCCTGCAGAAATAATAAATAATTCTGGTGACAGCGTCAAAATTATGCTGCTTAAACTTAATAGGTCCCTCTATAACACAAGAGAGATACCGACAGACTTTCAGAAAAGCATCATTGTCCCTATACCAAAGAAGGCTGCAGCTACAAAATGTGAACAGTACCGAATTTGAAGCCTAATATCACATACGTTAAAAATTGTCGTAAAAATAATTCTGAAGAGAAATGAAGAGAAGGTGGACGATGTGTAGAGTGAAGATTATTTTGTTTCAGAAGGAGATTGGGAACAAGAGAGGCGATTCTGGCACAGACGCTCTGGCACCTTGTAGAAAAGCAATTACGGAAAAGTAAACCAACTTATATTGCCTTCGTAGACATGGAAAAGGCATTTGATAGCGTTATCTGTCAATAGATGTTCAGCGTGCTGAGGAAGAGTGAAATGAAGTACAGAGGCACCCGTGTGATACTCAGTTTCTGTAAGAATGAGGAGGCACAGATTAGGAACTGTCACGAGGAACAAGAAGGAAATGTTAGAAAATGGGTGACAGAAGGATGTGCTCTCTCTCCTCTTATATTCAACGCTTACATCCAGGATGCTATAGATCAAGTTCGAGAAACTACTGAGGTGGGGATCAAAATTAATGGGCTGAAGGTAGACATGCTACATTTTGCAGATGACATTTCTGTAGGTGGGGAGGCAAAAGATGATCTAGATGAAGGCCTCAGAACAATGAAAAAGACTCTATGCAATCCGTATGGAATGAGAATAAACAAGAAAAACACTAAAGTCATGGTATGCAGTACAGAAGCACACTATGAACCTCTGAGAATGAGAAATGGAAGAGAGGAGATGGAAGTGATAGAGGAATTTACCTACCTCGGAAGTAAAATCACAAGGGACGGTAGAAGCCAGAAAGAAGTTGTGAGCAGAATACAACAGGCCAAAGTTGCATTTAATCTGAGGAGGAACTTACTCTGTCTGAAAATAAGGAAACGTATCATGAAAGCTTTCATTTGGAGTATGGACCTATACGGATGTGAAACCTGGACAGTGGTAAGAGAAGAGAGAAGAGGGCTAGAGGCCCTGGAGATGTGGTGCTGTAGAAGGATGACGAAGATCAGCTGGAGAGACAAAGTAACAAATGAAGAGGTGCTTAGAAGTGTACAGAAAGCCAGATCTCTGTGGAGGTACATCCAAACAAGAAGAGACAAACTTGTAGGGCACATCCTAAGACACAACAACATCATTGGAACAATAGCAGAAGGAGCTATTGAGGAAAGGAATCGGCGAGGTCGGCCAAGGTTATCATAGATGCTACAGATAATGAGTGATGTTGGGTATAACACGTATGTGGAAATGAAGAGGAAGGCAGACAGAAGAGAGGAATGGTCCTCTGCTGCAATACAACCTCAGGGTTGAACACTTAAAGAAAGAAAAAGAACTCCTGCAGTATGAACAACTACACGACCAATCAAATCAGTTTGGCAAATAAACTTGTGTCCTCTCACTAGTGTACAGACTTCGAAAGGAGAGGGGTGGGGGGAGGGGGGGAGGACTACTGTGACTGGCCGAACATTTGATGATGATGAAGTGCGAGAAAAATGTGGAGAGGGAGGGAGAATAGCGGAGGAGATGAAAAGGGAAGGAAGCTCAGTAACTTTGAATATAACAAGCACACTTGCTTCGGCTGTGATCTGACACAGTACGTGTATCTGCTATGATTCTGACACCAGAAAATGGTGATGGTACAGTTCCTGGAATGCTGTCAGCAGAAAAAAGACCTAAAATCAGCAATTTGGGTCAGAACTGTTGCTGTCATCGTACTATGATTTCATCATAGTTGCTGGAGACGGTCCGCAGTTCGTGGTCGTGCGGTAGTGTGGGTCAGAACTGTTGCTGTCATCGTACTATGATTTCATCATAGTTGCTGGAGACGGTCCGCAGCTCGTGGTCGTGCGGTAGTGTTCTCGCTTCCCACGCCCGGGTTCTCGGGTTCGATTCCATGTGGGGTCAGGGATTTTCTGTGCCTCGTGATGAGTGGGTGTTGTGCGATGTCCTTAGGTTAGTTAGGTTTAAGTAGTTCTAAGTTCCAGAACCATTTCTTTTCTTTTTTTTTTTTTTTTGCTGGAGACGTGAAACTATAGCGTCGTTTGGTATACCAGGTATACCAGGAGCCGCTACTTCTCAGTCAAGTAGTCATTTTGTGTCACAAGGGCTGAGTGCACCCCGCTTTCTAACAGCGCTCGGCAGACCAGATGGTCACCCATCCAGGTTCTAGCCCGACGCGACAGCGCTTAACTTCGATGATCTGACGGGAACCGGTGTTAGCACTGCGGCAAGGCCGTTAACTCTAGCCTCTAAAGAAAAAAATAATTTATAGCTTCCATGTCAACTTTATACGATCGCCATATAGTGGTATTTGCCATGAATATTTATTTCTCTTGATGAAGTTGATCGCTAAATAGTTTCAGAAGAAAACAATCGTAATGAGATTTACAGACATGAGGTACAGAAACAGAGAAAGCTGTTGTATTTGAGGGAGAACAATTAGGCGTATCACATGACTGGGAATTTGACAGACGTTGCGTTAATTGCTGGTGTGAGTGCAGGGTCAGGAAGATGCACGATTCAGCGCATGTAAATGTAAAAATGTAAAACTTCTCCATCACCGTGCCATTTTTTCAAGTGACACCTCTACTCGGAGCAAAACATCACCGCCGCAGTAGAATATTATGATCTACGGTCGAGTATCGCAAATTCCAATGTATGAAGATTAATCTCAGTGAAGAAAATCACAGGCTAGCTTTAGGTGGATAATTTTAACAGGTGAGCAATCAAATTATCCGCAACCACTTCCTTTCTAAGGTATGGAGACGGCACCACGTGCAGCGGTGCCAGTACAGTAGCTAGGTGCAGAAAAACCGTTATTAGTCGCTCACAGAGTGGCGGAAGGTGGCATAGACTGGAGAGCAACGGTACATGTTTGTACACGACAATAGTTAGGTATGATTACGTCAGAAGCAACTTGAGGCGACACATATTAATTCCCAAAAGCACTGTAGTAATGGGCTAGTAGTGTTACACCTGTTTTACCGCAACTGCTTGATTTGTCATAAGTAAAACAGCGAGACACATTGAGGCGTAGCGCCGTATAACGATCCTGCCCCTGAAGGCGGTTAAGTGGGAGATGTGTCTCAGAGCTGGTGTAACAACTAAAACGGCTTCTGATACCAAATGTAACAGTTGTGTTACTAAATGTGACACTTCTGTCACTAAATGTGACTGGGTTTTCTCTTTTGATGCTGTCAATTGTCAGGATGAGCATTCTAAAGCATTCTGTCAGGGTGAAAATATTAAATAATTTAACTTTTCTCTCTTAACAACATGTGGGCAGGGTGGGTTCTTCCTTGGCTCGGGTATGAGGTCGAATGAAACATCATTTTTACATAAGATAACTTTTATTGAAGATTTGTACAACTGTATCTTACGGGATGTTCTGGTTCGGAGAGCGGCAGCTGTGTCGTTTGTGAAGTCTTCTGCTGCGGCAGCGGCGGCGGCGGCGGCGTCTGATTACGCGTAGCGGTGTGTATCTCGTGTCGCTGTCTCGCCCAGTTGACTGGAGACGCGCAGCGCGAGGTGGCCCGTTTAATTATTGCGAGCCAAATCGTGCATCGGATGATACCTTGGGTGTCGCGTCCCAGTGTTTCTCTTCTCTAAGCGGCCGCGTGTGTTCTGCGTCGGCCAGCGGAGCGGCGCGGCGGGGGAAGGCCAGTGTGGCGGACTCGAACCACGGACTCCCGCTTGCCAGTCTTCGGCTGTCAGGTCTTCATCCCAGCTCACAGGTGACTACTGATGTGAGGCCGTCTCCTTCCCGTCCTCACGAGTCACCCGGGTATGTAAAAACCAGACTTCAAATACCTTTTAACGTCTGTCTTCTGACGCCGCGGCTGCTGCTTGCTATTCCATTACAGCGGCGGACTTGGCGCGTCTGTGCATGATGCAGTCTCTTCTTGCATGACGGACTTCAGCACCGAAACTGACTGAAAACGTCTTCGTCTTCTTCGTCTCTCCTCTCCGTCTCCATCTTTGTCTCCGTCTCCGTCTCCGTCTCCGTCTCCGTCCCCGTCTTCGTCTTCGACTTCCTCTGACTTCATCCCTCTGGCCCACTGCGTCTCGCGTATTTATTCACTTCAGTTTACTAGAGGTGAACGACTTCACGGTCATTGCCTCGTCTGTCACGTTGAAAAGCTTCTCGAAGAATCTTCTTAACGTCGGTCGTTGGCTCTTGGAATGTAGGTGAGGGCTTTTGATCCCATGTGACGACTGAGAAACACGTGAGCCGGTCATTGCCTCTTCTGTCACGTTGAATAGCTTCTCGAAGAATCTTCTTTACGTCGGTCATTGGCTCTTGGGATGTAGGCGAGGGCCTTTGCTCACATACGACAACTGAGAAACACGTGAGCCAGTCGGGCGATGCCCTGACGGCTGAATCGACAGCGCCCGCTTATGTGGAAGTTGCTGACTTCACGGTCATTGTCTCTTCTGTTCTGCTGTTCGGCCCGCTGCTTGCGAGTATGTAACTCTCTAAACTAAACCAAGTTTTTCATTTATATCCTAATTTCTAGTTCACTTTGATTTCACTAATTTATTTACTTAAGTACCACTCAACATTCCTCCACCCTTCGGAGAAATTCGCCCTCGAATTTACCACTCAACATTCCTCCACTCTTCACACGGCAAAAGCACTAACATAAGCAAAGAAAACTCTCGACTTAGAAGATTACACACGCTTCACATTAAGTATGTTGAAAATACTTTATCACTTTACTAAAGCACTGTACGCTCATAAATCACATAGTTCACACATAAATGGTTGTAATAAGTGTAACAAATCTTTATGACAATGAATGAACAAAAATAGATTATTCACTTAGAAAGTAACATAGCAATACCTGTTTAATGTACCCTATACTAATGCAAGAATATCTATTCTACAGTATTGTTTACTTTAACATAAGACTGTTTAGTAAAGAGTGAAGTACAATAAACAAAATTAATACACTAATGCTCAAAAGTAACCACTGAAGTACACCAGTTAAGAGTGTGGTATCCAGTGAACAGGGATTTGATGAAGTGGTATATTATGATTTGGCTTATTTTTTCGTCTTAAATAAAAGGAAACTGTACAAAGCAGAAACACCAACACAAAGGTTCCAGATATACCCGTTCCTAAATTTATACTTTTACTTTTGTTTTCACTTTTTAACTTTAAAACATGTAGCATCATAACATTGCCATCAATTTTGCCTTGCTGTGAGTTTATGAACATATCTAATGGCTTCAGAAGGGAACTGTCAAGGGAGTCATTGACGTAGGATAGGTTTTATGTAGGAAATGCTTGCATGGCGTTTTCTGAAAAAGCAAACAACATGGTTATGAACCTACCAACCTAGTAAAAACAAAAACAAAGAATAGAAGGAATACATTGTTAACTACAAGATCTACATGTCTCTACGTTCAACTTTTCTTTCTTAGAAAATAAACCATTATCATGTATTAATTATTTACATTTGTATATTATCCACAGTCTACTAAGATTCCACTAGGACATTCGTACTCTTGGTCGAAGATTGTATGGTGCCATGACTGTATGTTGTGCTGGCGTGGCCACTCTTTTTCCTTTACGGGAACTTCCTCCACCCTTCGGAAAAGCAGACACTATTGTGGAAGGAATTACATCTGGAGCGCCCTTAAAAGGTTTTAAACGACTTGCATGGACAATGGTAGTTCGGGTGGGCAGTTGCAATTTAACGTTGACTGGTGACGTGATCTCAATAATTTGATAAGGACCTCTGTAGTTTGTTACAAATTTCTTCGTTTTTCCTCTCGCAATATAAGGAGTTGAAAGCATAACCCACTGATCGATTTTGTAATTTGGATATTTACCTTGGGCATTACCTAATCTTTCCTGTCGTTCCAAAGCCTTTGTATTAGATTTTTGAACCTTTTTCCATACATCCTTCATCATTCGACTGAAATCTCTTACTGTTTCTCCGACTTTTCCGTTTTTCTGCCTGATTACATCAAAAGCGGACGGCATTTTTCTGCCATAGACCACTTCATAAGGTGACATGCCAGTTGCTTCATGCGTTTTAGCGTTATATACCGACACGATTATTGGTAAATACGTATCCCAATTAGAATGTTGTTCGTTAATATAATAACTAAGCATCTTGCCAATTGTCCGATGAACTCTTTCTGTGCGCCCGTTGCACTGAGGGTGTAACGGAGTTGTGCGTAATTTACGTATTTTTAGTAAGTGGCAAAGCTGTTTCAGTAATTCAGACATAAAATTAGATCCCTGATCTGTGATAATAGCTTCAGGTACGCCAAATTTAAGTATCCAGTTGTTAACTAAAGCTTGGGCAACTGTATTTGCTTGCTGATCTGGGAGACTCACCATAGCTAGATAACGTGAAAAGTGATCTATAATTGTAAGAACGTACTTATTACCAGCCGGTGTTTTATGAAATGGCCCGTAGAGATCCAGTTCACAGATTTGAAACGGACATGAAGCCTCGGGGAGCCTCTGTAAGGGTATTTTTGAACGAGAAAGTTCAGCTCGTTGTGCGCACGCAATGCAATTACGAACGTACTGCGCAACATCCTGCTTTCTGGTTTGCCACCAAAATCGCTCTGCTACACGTCTTTCGGTTGTCCGCTGTCCACCGTGTCCTGCAAGGATATGTTCGTGGGCCTCTGCCATTATTTCTTGTCTAAGGTGTTGGGGAACAACAATTCGCGGTCCAAGTTTTGTTTTACGGCATAATACACCATCTTCAAAGCAAAATTGTTTTTGAGTTGCGTATTTTTTGCATTCTGTATCCTCATCTTGTGCCTTTCTCCAGTCCTCAGTATCTCGGCCTGTTGCTTCCAAAAGTGCTATTTTCCGACTTAGGCAATCTGCATTCGTGTGTTTTTTCCCTGGTTTATGGATAACTTCGAAATCCATTTCGGAAAGACATAGGGCCCAACGCGTGAGACGACTAGATGGATCCTTTAACCCAAGCAACCATTTTAAAGCTGCGTGGTCTGTAATAACCTGGAATTTCCTACCATACAAGTAGCATTTAAAGTATTTGATACCATAAATAACACTTAACAATTCTTTCTCCGTTGTGGAATAATTTCTTTCTGCCGTTGTTAGTTGTCTCGAAGCGTAGGCTATGGGGTGTTCCGCGCCATTAATATTCTGACTCAAAACAACTCCTACTGAATGACCACTTGCGTCACAGGATAAAATAAATTCTTTATTATAATCTGGGTAGGCTAATACTGGACTGTGTGTTAACTTATCTTTAAGGGTTTGAAATGCTAATTCACAATCTTCAGACCAATGAAATTTTGCACCCTTTTTCAATAATTGGGTTAAGGGTCGGGCAATTTCAGCGAAATTTTGAACATATTTCCGGTAGTACGATGCGAGACCAATGAAACTTTGTACTTCCTTAACGTGTTGTGGTGTTGGGAAGTCCTTAACTGCTGAAATTAATCGAGGATCTGTTTTAATTCCTTTTTCACTAATGACATGCCCTAGGTATGTAAAATCTGTCAATGCAAAAGTACATTTTTCCATATTTAATGTTAATTTAGCTTTTCTAAGTCTCTGAAAAACATTACGCAGACGCACAGCATGTTCATTAATGTCTTTGGAGAATACAATAATATCGTCTAGATATACACAACATTGCTGAGTTTTGAGTCCTCGCAATACTCCATCGAGTAGTCTTTGAAAAGTTGCTGGTGCATTTTTCAAACCGAAAGGCATTCTTTTAAATTGCCAGTGGCCTCCAGGGGTAGAAAATGCTGTTTTATGCCTATCTTCAGGAGCAACTTCCAATTGATGATATCCGCTACGTAGATTGATTGTTGAAAAGTATTTACTGTTACCCAAACTGTCAATGATATCTGTAATGTTTGGAAGAGGATAAACATCTGAGATAGTTTGTTTGTTAAGGTGTCTGTAGTCACAACAAAATCTATATCGTTTCGTACCGTCCGGAGACTTCTTTGGAATAATTACAATATTTGAATTATAAGGAGAATCAGAATATTCTATAATTCCATCTTTTAGATGCTGTTCTAAAAATTCATCCAGTACTGGCTGTAAGTGATGCGGAACTCTATAAGGCTTCCTATAAACTGGGGGGCTATTTCCTGTTGGGATCCTATGCTGTGTGATATCTGTTGCTGGCAGTGGACCTTCTGCATTAAATAAATCTTGAAACTCAACTAAAACTGCTTCTATCGTGTCTCTATCATTTCCTTTCAAATGCTCAATCTTCTGGCGTAATGCGGTTTTATAGGCGTCTGGTTTCTGACCATCGTTAATATCTGACCAAATGAAATCTTCTTCTTCAAAAGTACTGACTGTAGCTACTAATATTCCCTTATGCAACTCTTTGTCCTCCACTCCGAAATTGTCAATATGTACCGGTACTTTTCTTTCTCCCTCAACGTCTTGAACCCGTACAACACTTCTACGTACAAAACAATGTGATACATCTAATTCCTCATTTTCCTCTAAAGGCTCTATTAGACACACTGTATCTGTAGGTACTTCGGGGTCAACTGTCATCCAGAAACGTTTTCCTGAGCCAGATGGTATCTGATCCCGCGAATCAACCTTTAAGGACGTTGCACGCAGTATAGTTGATTTCGCCTTCCGGTTAGGGAAATCTTGCGGCAGAGGGCCCTTTGCAGCGGTGTCACCTAGCTGAAACACTATTCCGCTAAGTTCGACAGTTTGCTGTCTGAGGTCGATTTTAGCGTGATGGCTAAAATGGTTCAAATGGCTCTGAGCACTATGGGACTCAACTGCTGAGGTCATTAGTCCCCTAGAACTTAGAACTAGTTAAACCTAACTAACCTAAGGACATCACACACATCCATGCCCGAGGCAGGATTCGAACCTGCGACCGTAGCGGTCTCGCGGTTCCAGACTGCAGCGCCAGAACCGCGCGGCCACTTCGGCCTTAGCGTGATGTTTATTCAGGAAATCCAGTCCTAGGATCGCGTCGTACCCGTCAGTTACTTTTGTTACCACTTCTACATCTGCTTGAAATTGTACACCGTGAATATAGAAAATCAGTGATGTACATCCTAATGACTTGACTGTACCTCCTCCTACTCCACTCAATCTATACCTTGGAGGGTCATATTTCTTTTCTCCAATACATTCATTACTTACTATTGATACGTTTGCGCCTGTATCCACTAGTATCCTTGCCTCTTTATCCTGTATGGTAGCAGATAACCAGCATTCCGCCTTCACATTCGCCTTAATGGCATGAAATTTTATTGGGAACGCCTGGCGGCGGCTCCGACATTCCCGTTGGAGTTTAACTGATTTCCATTTCCAAAAACTTTCTTAGACCAGCATTCCTTGAATGTATGACCTATTCTTTGACAATTAGTGCATTGAGGTTGTCTGCAGTTTTTTGCTATATGGCCCTGTCGATCGCACCTAAAACATCGTACTCCTGCTGAAAATACATTTCGCTTCTCCTTGTATCTGGTGGCAATGTC
Source organism: Schistocerca nitens (assembly GCF_023898315.1). NCBI lineage: Eukaryota > Metazoa > Arthropoda > Insecta > Orthoptera > Acrididae > Schistocerca > Schistocerca nitens. The sequence goes on from NC_064614.1 coordinate 519,548,313, forward strand.
TATTTCTTCGAAAGCTGTCGCCACAGATACAGCTTCTACTAAATTTTTAGGAAACTCTGTCCTGATACGACGGGACGTTTCAGGAGGTAACCCACGTAAAAATGTATCCATAGCTCTATTTTCTGCCTCTTGTAAAATAACTTTATTTGCTTCATCACTAGTTGTCAACTGATAGGTGTTAATATTAACTTTTCTAATCCTATCTACAAAACTTTCTAACGACTCGTTTTGCCTCTGAGTGATAGTGTTTAACTGTTCCCTATAAAATCTACAGCTGTTCTGTTTTTGAAAACGTTTAAGCAATCCTTTCTTCAATTCCTCAAATGTTGGAGCATTCCGTAATTCTTCATGGTATAAGACGTGTGCTTTAGCCTCTCCTGTCAATCTTAACTTTGTCATTTGTAAGAGCTGTTCATCTGACCATGATCCTAACTTTGCAGCTGCTACTAAATCATCAAAAAAGGCTGTTATGTCCTCGCCAGATTTACCTGAAAAAGGAGTTACTAAGGCTGCTGCTGAGGAATCTACGGTGGGAGGGATTGAACTGGTTTGCCTAACCTCACACAACTGCTTAAATAATGCATTATTATCACTTTTAAGCTGTGCTATTTGATTAACTAAGCTCTCAATAGCTTCCTCAGTAGAAACCGCTTGTGGTGCTGACTCTGACTTTGTACGATTTCGTGTCATCATTTTACAAACTATTAGTTACACAATATTACTACACTGAATTCAAAAGATGTTTAAATATTTTCTACAAACTCTTAAAATTATGAGAGAGAATACACTTCTAAATAAAGAAAATATTACGACTGCTATGCAAACCCCTATTCTTTCACACATTAAATGATACTAACTGTGGACCTTTAGTGACTGTCATTCACACCTCATATTGAGCCAAGGGTTTTTTCTCTGACACCAAATGTAACAACTATAACGGCTTCTGATACCAAATGTAACAGTTGTGTTACTAAATGTGACACTTCTGTCACTAAATGTAACTGGGTTTTCTCTTTTGATGCTGTCAATTGTCAGGATGAGCATTCTAAAGCATTCTGTCAGGGTGAAAATATTAAATAATTTAACTTTTCTCTCTTAACAACATGTGGGCAGGGTGGGTTCTTCCTTGGCTCGGGTATGAGGTCGAATGAAACATCATTTTTACATAAGATAACTTTTATTGAAGATTTGTACAACTGTATCTTACGGGATGTTCTGGTTCGGAGAGCGGCAGCTGTGTCGTTTGTGAAGTCTTCTGCTGCGGCAGCGGCGGCGGCGGCGGCGTCTGATTACGCGTAGCGGTGTGTATCTCGTGTCGCTGTCTCGCCCAGTTGACTGGAGACGCGCAGCGCGAGGTGGCCCGTTTAATTATTGCGAGCCAAATCGTGCATCGGATGATACCTTGGGTGTCGCGTCCCAGTGTTTCTCTTCTCTAAGCGGCCGCGTGTGTTCTGCGTCGGCCAGCGGAGCGGCGCGGCGGGGGAAGGCCAGTGTGGCGGACTCGAACCACGGACTCCCGCTTGCCAGTCTTCGGCTGTCAGGTCTTCATCCCAGCTCACAGGTGACTACTGATGTGAGGCCGTCTCCTTCCCGTCCTCACGAGTCACCCGGGTATGTAAAAACCAGACTTCAAATACCTTTTAACGTCTGTCTTCTGACGCCGCGGCTGCTGCTTGCTATTCCATTACAGCGGCGGACTTGGCGCGTCTGTGCATGATGCAGTCTCTTCTTGCATGACGGACTTCAGCACCGAAACTGACTGAAAACGTCTTCGTCTTCTTCGTCTCTCCTCTCCGTCTCCGTCTTCGTCTCCGTCTCCGTCTCCGTCTCCGTCTCCGTCCCCGTCTTCGTCTTCGACTTCCTCTGACTTCATCCCTCTGGCCCACTGCGTCTCGCGTATTTATTCACTTCAGTTTACTAGAGGTGAACGACTTCACGGTCATTGCCTCGTCTGTCACGTTGAAAAGCTTCTCGAAGAATCTTCTTAACGTCGGTCGTTGGCTCTTGGAATGTAGGTGAGGGCTTTTGATCCCATGTGACGACTGAGAAACACGTGAGCCGGTCATTGCCTCTTCTGTCACGTTGAATAGCTTCTCGAAGAATCTTCTTTACGTCGGTCATTGGCTCTTGGGATGTAGGCGAGGGCCTTTGCTCACATACGACAACTGAGAAACACGTGAGCCAGTCGGGCGATGCCCTGACGGCTGAATCGACAGCGCCCGCTTATGTGGAAGTTGCTGACTTCACGGTCATTGTCTCTTCTGTTCTGCTGTTCAGCCCGCTGCTTGCGAGTATGTAACTCTCTAAACTAAACCAAGTTTTTAATTTATATCCTAATTTCTAGTTCACTTTGATTTCACTAATTTATTTACTTAAGTACCACTCAACACTGGATAGTGACAGGACGCGAGACTGGACGCGCAGGTAGTTTATGTATCAGCCGCTAGAGTACAATACTGGATAGGGGGACTATGATTTTAGTTTCGATTGTGCCCACTAGAGTGCACTAAAGTAATAGAATGTTTTTCATAAACTGTTCTAGTATTTTCATAAAGTGTTATTATGTATTTTTGTGTATGTAAAATGTTATAAATATGTTTTAGCAGGATGAATGATGTGTGAGTGTGGTTTAAGGTTAATATGAAGATAATTGTTTAACGGGTTATGTAGTAGGATTTGGTGTGGGAACATTTCGAAGAAGTATGGATATGGACAAAGGGGATTTTTGTAGAATAGATTTGTAAAGTAAGTTTATGATAAAGGGAAAGTTAATTCAGGTATAAATAAAAATAGTAAATAAATTTATGCATAAGCAAAACTACAGCATATTAGATAATTACGTCGGTAAAAAGTGCAGTCGTTAGGTTTACTATTTTGCGATTGGTTATTGATGAAAAGCGCGGACTGACGCGGGAGAATGTTGTTTTGCTATTGGCTGTTGAGTAAACTGACCAATGGTAAAGCAATATTCTTCGCGCGCCTTTCTCTGCTGGTAGGGTAGACGTAGAGTATTCTAGAGAGGAGTCGGGTCCTAGCCATGAAACAGTTCGGACGTGTGTAGTAGTAGCTCCGATGGAAATGATAAGTTGCCGGATGTAGCAGTGTTTCATACATCAAAAGTGTGGTAAAGTGACGGCATAATTATTACGATGGGCGTGTAGAAATTTCGGAATTTTTTAGTGAATTTTGTGGCGAGAAAAGACATATATTCCGCGTGGCGTATTGAGCAGGGCGGTAGCTAAAAACTGTGACTGCATTTGGTACCGACAGACTTAATATTTGGCGAGCATTCTAAATAAAAAACAATCAGTATTTTTGTAGCTATTACGTTTTCGGGAAATGCAACACCATAAAGTTGCTAACGTGAGTGAAAGGGATTATGAGTTACTGTATTAAGACTAGCACGGGCTTGGCAGTGATACTTGTTCACCTAAGTTTCAGAATATGTTAATTGAGGCCAAAATTTCCAACCTTTCATTTGTGTGAAAACTTTCTCCCGAAACGTAGATTAGTGACTTCAATTGCAGCCTAGTTCACGTCGAAGTACAGTAGGTTTCACTCGGCTTCCCTACTGATGATCTGCTGAGACAATGTTCACAGGTAGGTGCAGGGAAGGCGTAAAGGGACGGAAGGAATCGCGCCGCCGCAACATCATCACGACTTGACACAAGAGCAGAGCAGAAGCGGGCAGAGGGAGGCCACCGAGGCATTCTGTGGCAAGAACGGCCAGAGCTGGCGAGGCAGAACTCGCTGCCTAGACCGTCCCTTAAGCATCTACCACACACCCTGGTCCCAGTGCCACCGGACACAACCGAGGACAGTTCACATAGCGGAAGTAAGAAGCAAGGCTATAGTAAAGCTGAACGGGATTACCACACTGCCTGGCTCGGCGTCGGGAGTCTGCCTATCCTACGTACCAAACGTGCTGACCACTACATTCGTGATTGGCAGTGTTGATGTTCCGTATGCGCACAATAAGTAAAATTTCGTTATTTGCTATCCTTCTCGGTGAAGCACTTTAATGCTAGCAATGTAAGAAAGAGTAAAATATAACACTTCGAACAACTACACATAGAGAAGAAAATTTATAGCTAAATCGATGCCATTCTGCAGGAAATGAACGCTAGATAGAAACCAATCTGGTGTGGCAACAGAAGATAGCAAAAAGGGAAAATCAAGTTTTAAATTTTGTATTTAAGCAATCGTTCACACAAGATGATAGTACAAACATACCGTCGTTAACCATCACACAGACTCAGGTATGGAGGACTTAGTAATAAGCATCCCTGACGCAAAGAAGCAAGTGAGAGATTTGGAAATAAATAAGTATCCAAGCCCGGATAGAATCCCAGCTCGGTGTCAAAAAATGTACACTACGGAACTGATCCCTTACCTGTCTTGCATCTTTCGCGAATCTCTCGCCCAGCGCAAAGTTCCAAGCGACTCGATAAAAGAGCAAGTGACTCCTGTGTATCAGAAGGATAAATTACAGACCAGTATCTCTAACATCGGATTGCGGCAGAATTCTCGAACCTTCAGTTCGATTATTATAACGTTCCTTCAGCAGGAAAAGCTCCTGTCCACGATCAGTACAGGTTTAGAAAGCATCGCTCGTGCGAAACTCGGCTTGCCTTATTCTCGCATGATATCCCGCGAACTGTCGATGAAGGGCAAGAGGCAGATTTCATATTCTTAGATTTCGGTAAAGCGCTCCACATGGTGGCCCCCTGCAGAGTGTTAAGATACGAGCATAATTTCCCAGGTATGTGAGTGGCAAAATTTTCCATCAACACGCAAGATTACTGAGATGCTTCGAGAACTCAAATGGGAATCCCTGGAGGGAAGGCGACGTTATTTTCGAGGAAATCTGTCAGCTGACTGTAGAACGATGCTGCTTCCTCCAACTAAGTGAAATTAGGGCTTGTACGGCGGCATATAGACAGTCGTTTTCCCACATCTCTATTTCCGAGTGCAACAGGAATGGAAATGACTAGTAGTGGTAAAACGTACCTTTCATTATATTTTAATTTTATTTATTTATTTATTTTAGAAATTTGTTTAAGAAAATTCTCTGCTTCTTATTTATTTTTTGTATTTTTAGTTATGATTTCCAGTAGTTTTATTTAGGTTTTAGCTTCAGTCTTTTAAAAGTTAGAGAATATTAAGCTAGTGCGCTGCTGGAGTCAGTCTCTATCGATTGTAATCCCGATTGTTGTGAGTCGATTTTCGATGCCTGCTTGTCTTCTTCGCACCTTTGACGGATGGCTATTTAACTGCGGCGCGTGCGCTGTGCTGGGGCTTGCGTTTGGGGTATCAGCTCTGTGAGCGACAGTGACGTGTGGCGCTGGCGAGTGGCCGAGTCAGTACGGTGGAGGAGCGTGGGCAACTGCTGCGGCGTGTTTAGCCGTTTGAATGCAGATACGCTGCTGACTGTGATTGGGATTTCCTTGAGATTTGAAGGACAGATTTCCTTCGCGTCATTACACGTTATTCAAAGTGAATTAACTGGAGTCCTCCAATTGTTCCTTGGTGTGTTCTGTCATGTTAATTGAATAGCCGATTGGATTGGATTCTTTGGGGGAAGGGATCAAACAGCGAGGTCATCGGTCTCATCGGATTAGGTAAGGATGGAGAAGGAAGTCGGCCATGCCCTTTCAAAGGAACCATCCCAGCATTTGTCTGGAGCGATTTAGGGAAATCACGGAAAACCTAAATCAGGATGACCGGACGCGGGATTGAACCGTCGTCTTCCCGAATGCGAGTCCAGTGTGTTACCACTGCGCCACCTCGCTCGGTTTGAATACCCGAGTTCACTGGAAACTATCTTGATTGTTTCAGTTACTTCTCACTGTATTTGGTTTGACCGCCTGATATGTTGACGGTATTTAAGGGAGTGCTAGCTACGCACAACAAATAGACATGAAGCTGTGCTTAATGCGTAGCTAGAGGTCATGGCAAGTAGTACGTAAGTCTGTGCCTGATGTTCAAGAGCAAGCCGAAATATTTTTCCCTATTTCCTTTTTCAATGTTATTATTTTATTTGTTTGTTCTAGAGAATTGGCTAATCAAATTTTAAGAGCCGTTACTGGGCAAGTGGTCACGTAGGTTAGTTCTGCTTGGGTTCATCTGTGCCGTGTATAATTAAAGGTTTATTCATAACCAGTTAGGCAGTTACGCTTTGTGTATCTGATGCACCAGAATGTTGTGTGCCGCTAATGTGTTGTGTTTCAGATAATTGGCAGTGGTCGACGCGAGCAAACTCCGATCGCGGTAGCACTGCGGAAGAAGGGAATTTAAGGACCTGGATCGGTGTCTATGGTTGCGTTGTTAGTGTTCTGCAGTTCCAGTTACTTGTGGCTTAAAGTTGAGTATAGTTCTACTTTACCTTCCGGGCCGTGAATTTCCTATATCTGGTAGAACCTTTCGGTCTGCTCGCGTCCATCAATAATTTTCAACATAAAATTGAAACGGCTCCATTTTAAGACTGTTTAATATGCTATTATTATATTATGAGGATGAACTGTATGTGAACCTCGTACCTGTAGGTAACACTATAGGGAAGCTTAGTTGAGTGTATTAATCTGATAATACTACTAATTTGTTACAATTGCTTAAGATCAGTCCATGGAAAATGTCTTAGTTGTTGGAAGCAGTTTTAGAATTCGATACGAGTTATGTGAAAGCCAGTTTCTATGTAAGTCATGAAGCATTCAGTTATGTCAGTTAAATCTGATTAATGGTGGTTTTTTGAACATTGTTTAATTAGTGAAAATTGGTTGAGTAAATTTTGAAAGATCTGTGTCTATCGCACTTAAATGCATTAATCTTTTAATCTGAGGCCTGCTGCCGGTTCTGTAGGGCAGGTGCCTTTTATTACAATTGTTGTTAGTGTTGGTTTCATTAACAGCATGTGTTTGTAATAAAGAAGTGTATGACAACTACAAACTGGTTACGTGTTTAATGTCGATGTGTCAAAAGGAAAAACACATCAAATGGAACTCTTTGGTTTTAAATACCACAGGACAGTTAGATATATGTCCCGCAGCGTCGATCTCGCTGATACTCCTCGTTGGAACTGCTCCACCAGAAATTTCTAAAATGTTTATTTCGCTACGAAGGTCGTTCGGCACAAGTAGGTGCTACGTTGTATGATGCGTATGGATTGATGTGTATAACTTTTTTATCAGCGAAACGTTTATTGCTTCTGACATATTCTCTCGAAGAATATTGATCGTGAGAAGATGCAGGCACTATCATTCCACACTGCACCTCCGATCGATCTACGTCAATTGATATCTGAAGAATGTTTATCAAATATATTATAAATTAATAAATACACACTTTGAATGTGTATTATCTTCATGAATTTGTTTCTTTTGCCATCGACTAACTAAACATTCACAATTGAGCTTAATAGTGTCGCACAACAATAGCAAAATCTCTCCAACATAAAACACGTCCGATCTCCGTAATCACTTCACACAGAGTCTTCAAATATACATATTTGGTTACTTATTTCAGAAAGATGCGTCCGTAGCACGGACGTCCGATTCTCGCAGGCAGTTTATACTACTATTGGGATTAATAATTCGCCGCGCTACAATACTCCGTGGTTACTAGAGATGGGTAAACTGAAACACGTAATTGTTTCGAAACAGAAAGTACAATGTAATGTTTCGATACGCTGTTCGAAACAGTTCGTGTTTTGTAATCTAATAAACACATTTTATCGTCTTGAATGTCTGCTGTATAAGTATGTCCATATAAACACAAATGAGGTGCGAGAGCGCTAATCATGTCGCAGAAAGTATGAAACTATCACTTAGGGGTCTTGGCAGTTTCGTATTTCCTGCAGCAAATGCGCTGCTTTCGTATCGTGTGACTTTCATACTTTTCAATTGGCTGAGGACAGCCATAGCTGAAGACAGAAGAACCACCACGAACGGAACTGGAGGTGGGAGCAAACTGCAGAAACAACGTATATGCTACTGGGATTCCCACATTCCCTTAGTATGGGTAATATACCCATCCTGCTAATTTCCATGCACACAAAGGGAATATTTGTGGATAATAGGTACAGTGACTATAGACTCACAAATAACGCCAAATAATTCGAATATATAACAAAAAAAATTTTGTCTTTCAAGGTGTTTCGAATCGTTACTATACATTCACCATGTTTCCCTGCCCTTCCCGTTCATCATTACACTATCAGTGATATGTCAAACAGATTACTTGCAGTTATACCTACATCAAATTTATGTATATGTCTAATAACGGTCACTCTACGCCTTTTTTTATTCAAAACGTTGTGGACTTACTTGCGTTTCTAAATATGATTGCTGTACATGAACAGAGAAGCGTTGGTTTAAAAAAAGTAATTTAACTGAATGATTTTCACATATTTATTATTTTGAATGTGAATAGTATTCGTTGTTTTATTGTTTGGTTAGTGTTTATAAAGCAGATGTTACGCCATTACGGAATAGGACAGTCAGCTAGAAACGAAGCTTTATTTTCGGATATCTTAAGCTTCATGCTATTGCTTGTCAAAAAAATTTCGACACTCTTGAAAGTGTTTCATGAAGTGGTATGTTGTCTTTTAGTACCTGTGCCGAGCCCGAATCTCGTCCGACACAGAGCGGAATGAAACAACACTGTTTCGATACATTTAGTCCGTTCCAAGCACAGGTGGACTGAAACAGCCTTATTTTGAAACAACGATACAGTTTCTGTGTCTGGCTTGAGATCGAATCTGGTCCGGTTATCCGAGACAGGGGCGGAATGAAACACCACTGTTTCGAAACAGTGAACCACAGCTGTTCCGAAACACTGAAACAGTTCCACGTATCGAAACATAGAAACAGTGGCCAAGTCTAGTGGTTACATATATGTCCAATGAAATGTGACTTTCATTTCGGTACCATGGCGTTAACAATGCTCTTAAGCAATAGTCACTCTTCTCCCTAATGCTTTAATTTACAAGACTTGGAAAAGCGCGTTTATAATTCACTCTTCAAGGGAAAGTCGATTACATCAGTAATGCTGTTTAATTATTGGAACTCATCTGTTGCGACAACGACCTAGAAACTTTTCTAATGTAGACCAAATTCATGATCAATAAATAGGTCTTTTCTTAGATGAATCGAAGTCTGTGATGCACAAACATCAAAGAAAAACTTAGAGAGAGAGCTCCCATCCATTCAACATCCGGAAGCCCACGTCATTTACACCTTTTTTTTGCGACTGACATACTATTGAAGAAAGCTACCGGAAGATGTTAAAAAATAAGACGGTTGTAACGTTATTTTATAAACCGATCCAAATTTTCTGCTAAGCATACTTCATTCATGACAATATAAAAAACCTTACGTTTTTTCATGAAATTTCTGGCAAGACATTTTTGAGACTCAAACAGATTAAAATACCAGAAATGTACATGCATCTATACAGCCACTCGATTTCCAGTTAAAAATTCTGTGACTAAGCGAACAGGTGCATTACAAGGCAATAAATCTCGCACAATGTGGAAGGACAGCAGAGAGACTTTAGTGCCTGCAAAACTTATCATCTATCTGGACGTGTGCCAGTTACTGGTAATAATTTGTGCTAACTGATATCTTATCAGTGTGGAGTGTTATATATCACCGCACATATCTAGAACAGAACGTCGTCAATGCAGTTAACGTCTTCCGGCGTTAAGATCAACATGGCTCTGCTATTTTGCCTCTGCCTAGCCGTCTCAGTAGTGTTTGGTAAGTTTTCACACTAATTACATTGACGACAATGAACAAGATTACTAAGTTAGCTGTTAGAAGCAACTCGGTAGGTGGCTTTAATAGTCCCTAGTTCCTCCTCTATCCTCTGGGGTAAAAGTTCCAGGTTGATTTCACAACAATTGTACGTTTTAATAATATACAACTTTTCAGGGAATCGCCTAGCTCTCTGTATGGAATCTTACCTTCCACAGAATATTTTCTTAAGGACTTTTCTACCCGGTCCATCTATTACAGCCAATCCCACAGCTTAGATCGTCTTATTTTGGTCGAGGTGCCCATTGTCAAATGACCTGCCATCAGAAATATGCACATGTCGTCCTTCCAGTAAGTTCATAGTCACATAAACATATGGATTGCCCTCATGTATTTTGAATTTAACGTTGTAAACAGTAACTGTCTTTAGTCATTTACCGTAGATGAACGTAAACGTGGTTTTTGAATAGGTGATAGTCAAATAGCGACAGCCCGTTATCTGAATTGTCGCCAGCAAACATCTATCTGCAGGATGCATTTATTTACTTTTTTTATTTTTATTTTCAAAGTTGTACGCTTCTGTACATAAACCTGATAAATACCTTACGTGTACCACATTGCACTTGGGTGATTGACATTTCGAAGCTCTTAGACGAATATATGTTAGTTATTGCATTACAGGATTCGAGACGACTAGAGTTAACAACATAAGTTGTGAGACAAATGTTACACTGTCTCTGGTTCGAATCTGACATTTCAGTAAAGTAACGATGAATAATTTGATTTAATTTCAAAGACTGTGAGAAGTAGATGTGAAATAGCTACGATTCTCATCTGTATAGTAACAAGTAAGTTTACTTGGAAACTGTGTGTGTGGAAAAGAAGAGTCTTCAATTACATTTTACAAAGTATTACTCGATCTTGAAAGGGTAAAATAGGCTGGAAACAATCTGAAAATGTAACAGCTAAGCAACTGAATGTTTATCAGTACTAGTCATCAGTAAATATACGTCAGTGGCTGTTAGCGCCCTCTAACCATCAGTTTAGTAGTCCCGCTGCGTTGTACCCGTGCAGTGTTCACACAGTACAGGCGTGCCTGTTAGTGTGGCTGGTAGCCAAGATCACCTACTATCGGTGGACGTGAGTGGCCACACGCAATAACCTTATGAAAAACGTTAAGCTGCTGCTCGGCAATGTATGTCGGATTTGCTTTCTGGATAATGAATTTATAACTGGAGCATCAGTGTTACATTATATCTGCAAACGTATAAACCTGAAAAGCAATTTTTCTTTTTCTACTTTAGATCTAATGATGGTTTTTTATTAGTCAAAACTGTTGATTGTCTATTTTTTGCGTGTATTGTGAACAAAGATATTTAAATTAGTAATACTCAATTATGTGACATTTTAATTCAAGAACAGTATGGAGGCTTAACAGAAATACATAACGACTCGTTGGAGAAGAATAATGGCTATGGGTAACGACTGAGAATAAACAGCAAACGTATATAATATTTACAACACTTCCGAAATGGCATAACCACCAGCTATAGGAATTGCATGTCACCTTCAGGAAAATCAAATGTGCTACGAAATATCCATGACAGAAAACCGGGCAATATTTATGAGTTTTGAAATGTTCTCAGGCATTCAGCCGGATGTCGCCGTCCAAATGGTGCGATATTTCGGCAAACAGAATTGTTGCCATCTTCAAGCGGTCCTGATGACTGCTTGCTTTCAGCTGGGCTGAAGACGAGGCCACGACGAACAATCAGTCATCAGGACCCTCTGAAGAATCTTTGGTACCAGACGTGCACGTGCTCTTTAAATACCGGTACGGGAAAATAGAAAAGAAATGCAGCTTTAATAGTGATCGGAACAAATATTATTCATGTACTACGGCGTTTTTAGCGTAGCTCGTTCATAAATAAAAACTTGGCTCAGTGCACAAGCGCCAGTCTACGGCTTCCCACTTAGTTGTAGGACTATTGTCCGTCACTTTACACGTCTTTCACCTACGGTTAACATGAAAAATGCCGAGATTGGTACTTAACAGGTCTGCGAGGATTAATACTTTACAATTACAGTGAGACACATCGAAGGGACACTGAGATACTGCAGTGTTCATTTTCATCTCCGGAGACTGAAACTGGAGGTGACAGTGTCGTGCTGGAGGGCACCCTGCTAACGAAGTAAGCTTCCTCACCTTACCCACGCCGCGCAACGCGCATGCAGATATTTGCGTGATCTGCAGTAAGTGCACAGTGCATTCGCACCTGTTCGCTTCCATCCCGACTCGTCCCTATGTAGGCAACTGGGGGGTATGCACCAGTGTCTATTCTTGACATTCAGAGCATACAGTGTTTTTAAATCTCAACGTACCAATGCTGTTAGGTCTCTCTTGGAGACAAATGTGTATGGCTGCTTATCATCCCATACTGGAAACAGGGTGATGACCCAAGTCTTTTACCGACTCGCCATAATAAATTACACCTACATCTATGCGGTTACTCTGCAGTTCACAATAAAGGGCCCTGCAGAGTGTCCATCGAACCACCTTCAAACTATTTCTCTACCTTTCTACTCTGAAACCGCACTTGAGAAAAACGAACACTTAAATCTACCTGTGTGAGCTTTGATATCTCTTATTATATTCATTCCGTCTTACGTATGTGGGCGTCAACCTAAGCATTATCGCATTCGGGGGAGCCAACTGGCGACTGGAATTTCGTGAAAAGATTCTTCAGCAACGAAAAACGTCTCTGTTTTAAGTACTGACACACCAACACATGTATCATATCCGTGACACTCTCTGCCCTACTTCGTAACAATACATAACGAGCTGCCCTTCTATGAAGGTTTTCGATGTCCTCCGTCAATCCTATCTGATGCGGATCTCATACCGTGCTGCAGTACTCTAGAAGAGGGCGGACAAGGGTAGTATAGGCTGTCTCTTTAGTAGACCTGTTATATCTTTTAAGTCTTCTGCGAATAAAATTCAGTTTTGGTTCGCTTTCCCTACAATATTATCTTTGAGACCGTTCCAATTTCAGTTAATCATAACTGTAATCCTTGAGCGTTTGGTTAAATTGATAGCCTTTAGATTTGTGTGTTTCAATGTGAAACAAAAATGTAACGCACTCCTTTCGGTACTCGTAAGGATAATGTCACACTTTTCATTATTTAGGGTCAATAATCATATTTAACAACATACAGATATCTTGTCGAAATCATTTTGCAATTGCTTTTGATCTTCTGATAATTTTACTAGACAGTAAATGACAGCATCATTTTTAACAGTCTCAGCAGACTACTTATATTGTCTTATGTATCTGTCACATCGATTACGAGCAGCAAATGACCAATAGCATTTCCTTGGGGAACGTCAGTTATCACATATGGTTTACGTGATGACTTTCCATCAGTTACTCTTCTTCTGGCTGGAAATCACGAATCTAGACGCACAACTGACACGATACTCCGTAGGCACGCACTATGGTTAGAAGCCACTTATGAGGAATTACGATTGAAATACATACTGTCGCGCTATCTAATGCCCATTTTGTCTGGGAATGGTAGAACACGAGGAATGTGCGGAATGCTCGTGCTAATTCAAGATTTTAGATTCATTTAACCTGTAGTCCGACGCTTGAAATCCACGTATTTTAATGACATGTTAATTTCAATTCATGTTATATTAAAACTACATGTTCGTGGCATGTCCATTACACTTTTTACTAGCTTTCATGCTAAATGGATATTATTCCTGAGTGGCCCCTTATCTACGTCGATTGTACATATTGGCTAACCGTTTTTTTTTCTTATCTTTTGACGTGTCTTTATCAGAATGAACCCATGCTATTTGAAATGATTTCTCCATAGGTGAGACCTTCCACACATTATTATTTTTCAAATGAAATATTCGACCACGCGGAAGATAGGCAATCCTTCTGGGAGAAAAAATTATTGGTAATAACCATTATTTCAGTAGATAATAGTAGCCAATTATTTTTTCCTGTAATTTTTCTCCATCAGTAAAATTTTCGTAGAGTAAGCTAAAATTGTACTGCATATGTAGCATTGTGTGAATTCACATACTCACGTGAAAAGACTACTAAGGCTTTTCATAGAAATCACTCATGTCTAGATGTTCATCTACATTTACATTCCGCAAGCCAGTTTACGACCTGTTGCACTTGGTGTAACACTAGCACCTGCAGTTCGTTGCGAGAATTGGTTACTGATATGCGCTCAATGGTGACTGCGCAGGTTTGCCAGAGGACCGCATAGTAGGCGGCGAGGACGCAGCTCCAGGCGAGTTCCCGGCCATCGTGTCGCTGCAGGTGGACGAGAGCCACAACTGCGGCGCCAACGTACTCGACGAGCAGTGGCTGCTCACCGCCGCGCACTGCGTCGACGTCGAGTAAGCACCCCACCGTCTGTGAGAGCACGTGTGTGTGTGTCGGTGTGTGCGTGTGTGTGTGTATCGGAGGTGTACAAATTCGTGTTCCAGCCTGCCTGCCACTATCACCACTGCAGCAATTAAGGCAGCTAAACCTGCTGAAACGGAGACACACGAGTACACTTTGTGCACTGAAGCGCAGTGGTTAAAGCAGGGCAACTTCGGTTACCGCTAGCTTGCTGCAGCTGACAACAGGTTGCGCTATCAGTGCAACGGGACTAGCCAGGTAGTAGGTGGTTTCACTGCAGCTCATTAATGATAACGGTGGGAACACAAAAATGAACAAACAAACTTGGCAGAAGAATGAGGAGAATTTAAGAATTGTGGAATATACAGGGTGAGTCACCTAACATTACCGCTAGATATATTTCGTAAACCACATCAAATACTGACGAATCGGTTCCACAGACCGAACGTGAGGAGAGGGGCTAGTGTAATTGGTTAATACAAACCATAAAAAATGCACGTAAGTATGTTTTTTAACACAAACCTACGTTTTTTTTTAAATGGAACCACGTTAGTTTTGTTAGCACATCTGAACATATAAACAAATACGTAATCAGTGCCGTTTGTTGCATTGTAAAATGTTAATTACATCCGGAGATATTGTAACGTAAAGTTGACGCTTGAGTACCACTCCTCCGCTGTTCGATCGTGTGTATCGGAGAGCACCGAATTACATAGTGATCCGAAGAGAACGGTGATGGACCTTAGGTACAGAAGAGACTGGAACAGCACATTACGTCCACATGCTAACACCTTTTTATTGGTCTTTTTCACTGACGCACATGTCCATTACCATGAGAGCTGAGGTACACGTACACACATGGTTTCCGTTTTCAATTACGGAGTGGAATAGAGTGTGTCCCGACAGGTCAGGCCAATAGATGTTCAATGTGGTGGCCATCATTTGCTGCACACAATTGCAATCTCTGGCGTATTGAATGTCGTACACGCCGCAGTACCTCTGGTGTAATGTCGCCGCAGGCTGCCACAATACGTTGTTTCATATCCTCTGGGGTTCTAGGCACATCACGGTACACATTCTCCCTTAACGTACCCCACAGAAAGAAGTCCAGAGGTGTAAGATCATGAGAACGGGCTGGCCAATTTATGCGTCCTCCACGTCCTATGAAACGCCCGTCGAACATCCTGTCAAGGGTCAGCCTAGTGTTAATTGCGGAATGTGCAGGTGCACCATCATGCTGATACCACATACGTCGACGCGTTTCCAGTGGGACATTTTCGAGCAACGTTGGCAGATCATTCTGTAGAAACGCGATGAATGTTGCAGTGTTCTCCGATAGACATGATCGAACAGCGGAGGAGTGGTACTCAAGCGTCAACTTTAGATTACAATATCTCCGGATGTAATTAACATTTTACAATGCAACAAACGGCACTGATTACGTATTTGTTTATATGTTCAGATGTGCTAACAAAACTAACGTGGTTCCATTTAAAAAAACGTAGGTTTGTATAAAAAACATACTTCCGTGCATTTTTGTATGGTTTGTATTAAACAATTACACAAGCCCCTCTCCTCACGTTCGGTCTGTGGAATCGATTCGTCAGTATTTGATGTGGTTTACGAAATATATCCAGCGGTAACGTCAGGTGACTCACGCAACAGAGCGCAACTCCAACAAGTGAAAAGTTGTCCTGTGTTTATGAAGCAACTTCAGATAAATCGGTAGGTGTCTCGCAATGAAAACTGTGTAAAAAGTTCTCAAGCACCCATTCGGGAATCTCAAGCATGTTAAGACATTTCTCACTACACAAATACTTTGAAAGAGGACAAGGACTTAGTAGTTGACAAATGTGTGCTAAGGAACTGAGGCCATTTAGCAGTGTATAGGCTTTTCAGATTTAGCGCAAACGTTGATTGAAATAGGAAAACATATGGCTCAGTGGATATTAAAAATCTCAGTCTGGTGGTATGGATCATAGTGTTAAGAAAGCTTTGTTTGAAAGAAAACCTTTTTCTTTCAGAAGCGTACTATTTAGATTAACATAATAATATTGATAAACGAACTTTGCGTTTCCTAAAATGCGTTTTGCCCACTTGGAGTGAATTCAGAGAACCCACAATATACATCCATGAAAAAGTAATTAAAATTCGTGTAACTGGTGTCATGTTTGGCTGGAAAACTAAGGTTACAGAAACTATACGTCGAAAACCATTGCTGTGTAACAGACATCTTCAGGATTTTTGGTGCAAAGGATTTCGACCTTCGGAGATGGCTCTCATTACTACAGAAAATATGTATTAGAGGTGACCTAATGATGGTTCGAATTGAGAATAGCCGGTACAAGTCGAAAAATGGTAAAGTTGCACAGAAGTGAAGAGGAAGAGAAGAGAAATAAATAAATAAGCCCAATATACGTCGAAAAGGGGGAAAAAGTAAATCAACCACTTTCTGGCCTTCAATGAACCGAAATAAATAGATATCTCATTGAGCCTCGTTTTATGATACTGGGATATTTTAATCATCTTACGAACCCTACTCATGACGCTACAGTGAAAGCGTACAGAATAAACTGCTGCATACCGAAGCACAGCGGGAAGATGGGCAGACAAGCAAGACTCCTTTATCCAGGATAGCATGACTTAGCTTGTCTTGGATAGGAGTAAAGCAACCCGCCCATTCCGCTGATTACTTACGGCAGCTTGCCTGTCTGACTAACCGACATGTATGGGCAGGTTGAAAGCGGAATGTGTACACCCGTGGTCTGTTACACATGGTGAGGTCGAATGGGAACAGGGGAGAGCTTCGAACAGGGGATTGTATCATGATGACACCACTACAAACTGTTTGGAACGCTTTCCGTTATTTCTCTTAGTTCTGACGTTCTACATTAGTTTTTTCTACTACACGATTAGGTCTCCCAGCCCTATCTGACATCTAAATATACTTGCTTAGTAAGTTAACCCTACAATTTGTATAGTAAGTAGCCACAGGAGTGCAATGTGATGCAAACGTTGGTACATCGTGCCAGGTCGATGTTGGACGCCAATGACCTTCCCCATGAGGTGAGGCAGCTACGCAAGTTTCTTAACGATCACCAAATGAAGTGATCTCAAATAACAACTGTAGTAAGGCCACCGACGAATAGCAGGGAAACACTTGAGCAGTTTTGCCAGTCTGTGGCCCCATGTCGGGTAAGACAAGCCTCCTGCCGAAAAGACGTAAAACAAAATCGCTCTTCAAGTCTCCTCGGAAAATTTGGTAATTTCTGTATCCAGTTAAAGACGCGGCAGCTTTTGGTAATAGGTGTTTAAAAAATATCCTGCGCACGCTATCTGCCTTTCATCGGACAAACAGTGCGCACTGTAGAACAAAGCAGGAAGGAGTGAGAGGGGTTTTATTGCCTGTGCTACATCGAAGAGCCTGCTTTAGGAGAGCATGCTCTAGGAAAAGATCACAAGACTTAATTCATCGACACCTCTTAAGTGGTTGGCATTAGCAGCTTCTGGGACTCTGTAATTTATAAATCCGTTGGAATAAAGACCACTGACAACACTGTCAGTAGAGGTGGTACCCTTGAACTCAGCTCGGTGGGGTGGGAACGGGCGCATCGAACGCGGAGGCAACGTGTGACCATTCATGGTGACATCGTAGGAACCAGTGAGGTCACAGCCGGCAGCTAGCGTAAATAAGAGCTTGTGGTACCAACGGCCTATAACCAGTCACTGCCGGAGATTAGCTGGTCGATGCTCCTGGCATTCTAACCACTTCAGGCAACTGGAAGCCTCAGAACACTTTCTTCAACCTTGGGTTTAAATAACCGCTTCAGCGGTATTTTCGTCCTTTATTACTGTACCAGTACCGGTTTCGTGGCGTTAAAGCCACATCTTTAGTCGCCATATGATTAAAACATTAGAGTCGAAAAGCTCGTAAAATTTTTTCCAAACACCACTAAAAAACGGTAATCATGGATAAAGAGCTGCCAAACTCCAATACGGTACGTAGTTCCACGTAGATCGGGGAAGCGATCATTATGGTACGATATGTTTTGGACCCATCCACTATACTGGAATTTGGAACCGCCTTTAAGCGGTGTTTTGTTCTGACAGACAACGAATGTTAGGAAAAAAGATACCGAATTTTCCCGCTCTAATGTTTTAATCAAATGTCACCCGAAGGTGTGGCTTTAACCACGAAACCGGAAGTGGTACAGTAATGAAGGACCGAAATACAGCTGAAGCGGTTATTAATACCCAAGATGAATGCTAATAGCTGTGGTTACCCCACCTACAAGATTGTCTGCACTTCCTTCTATGTTACAGCCTCGAAACTTCGCCTTCCAAATTGCGACAGTAAAATCTAATGGTTTCGCACACCTCCCTGACGTATTACTGAAGCATCGCTGCATTTTTAATGTCTTTCTTTTCGTGGGCCCACATAAAATTATGCAAATGATTGAGGTCTGGGAAGTCTGCAGGCTACGGAAATTTTATCGTTTACAATCCATCTGCTGTGGCAAATATTGTCCAATGTAATTCAAACGATTCGACTGAAATTTTCAAGAGCTATTTCCTTTACCAACCACATGAATTCAAACATCTGCCAAAAATTCACGCTATAGAAAAATGGAGTATTATGAATAAGATTCTTGCAGACCGCTGAAAGACACGCAGATACCACATTCTGTATAATGGGTGTATCATGTACTTTGCAGCTCTCATAGCTTCAAGAAATGGAAAAACTATACTCAGTCGCTAAGCCCATAAATCTTCCCCGTCTTTCCTTAGCTCTTCCACTGTATGTTGGGCAGTGTCTTGTGCTAGCTGCAAAAAGCAGACGATACTCTGTTGCAGTACGAGCCAGCTGTCGGTCCTAGCCGGCACCGTCAACATATCCTCTGGCGGCACAAGGCACCGGGCGAACAAGGTGGTGGTGCACAGCCGCTACAGCCCCGAGGACTCCTGGGTCAACGACGTCGCGCTCATAAGGGTACGTCTGGCTGAACAGCTACTTTATCGCCGACAGATGAGTTTTCGTACTCATTTCGTTTTCATTTTGCTGAGCACCCTCATCGTCTTAGGTCAATACGTTTAAGAGTCTGTTAACAGATATATGTGAATATCTAAAGGCTTTTTGTGTAGCACAATGTTTTTATTACACAGGTGGTGGTGGTACGGATTCTCGGAAAATTTTTGCTAACGGTAGCACTATAGGGCGAGCTTCTGAATTCTAAAATGGTTCAAATGGCTCTGAGCACTATGCGACTCAACTTCTGAGGTCATCAGTCGCCTAGAACTTAGAACTAATTAAACCTAACTAACCTAAGAACATCACACACATCCATGCCCGAGGCAGGATTCGAACCTGCGACCGTAGCGGTCGCTCGGTTCCAGACTGCAGCGCCTAGAACCGCACGGCTACTCCGGCCGGCCTTCTGAATTCTAAAAATAGTGGAGATTAGAATATTATCAGCTACAAACAGAAGGAAAAACTGAATAAATTTGCTCTGAAAGTGTACTGCGGTGAACTGACTCGTGAAACTTGAGCGGCACCTCTCCTTTCTCTCTGTCTGTGATACACAGTGTTTATTATCTTCCTCTATTTCTGATATGGATATGTCTTTTTTCCTTAAGCACTCACACTCAGAGCAATAAAGTTAAAATTTGGATAAAAGTGTCTCATTCAAGAATGTAAGAGAAAAAGGAACTGCCGGTTTTTATTACAGAAACTGTTATATACGGAGTAGTTTATGTCTAGTTCTCTGGAAAAATTGCGTTCGCTGTTCTTTTCTGTCTGTTAGTATTCAGTATTAGCATTCTCTTTAAGGGTTCGGTGTTCAGTATGGCAAAATTATCGTTTACATAAGGGTGGCTCCTATTTCGCTGAATCGGAGTTAAAAAAAAAGTTTAGTACTGCAACTGAACATCTCTCGTCAAAATCTCTCAGTAATCAAGCCATACGATTATAATTATACTTTTTCCTCCTGTCAGGAATAAGTAAAAAATTAAGCCAGTGAGAGCATGGAGCTAAGATTTTGTAGAAACAATTAGAAAACAGATAAATAGGATGTAGTTTACTCTAGACAATATTAGCCCACTATAGTTTTTTGTTAGGTCTATGGCAGAGCGTGTTTCTGTAACTTGGCGCTTTCAGCTTCTCTATATTATAACCGCCAGTTGTGGCCGAGCGGTTCTAGGCGCTGCAGTCCGGAGCCGCGCTACTGCTACGGTCGCAGGTTCGAATCCTGCTTCGGGCATGGATGTGTGTGATGTCCTTAGGTTAGTTAGGTTTAAGTAGTTCTAAGTGTAGGGAACTGATGACCTCAGAGCCATTTGAACAGTTCTATATATTATAAATAGTGTCAATTTCAATACATTCGTCATTCTGTAAAACAAAATAAAGACTGTAAAATTTAATCCAAGTTTTAATCATCTTATAATGATTGTCTTTATGGTGTGGAAATCACTGGAAACTGAGGTGTATGATCTCTGTACATGACACCTCTTTCAGGAATTTATTACCACGATTGCTAATTATTATAAAACATTAACGTTTGAGGCACGTTTTGCCAATGACAGAAATATTAGGCATATTCACATAATGTTTTGTATAAAGATAAAGAAAATTGTTCTGTATATGTTAGCATCGATATTATGCCAGTCCATATTAATCCTGTTTCGCCATTCTTCTGGTACGTCAGTTTTCGAGATAAAGTTGACCAGTCTTCGTCACCAGCTCGTCTGTTCCCTCTCATGCTCACGTCATCGATAACTAATCTTCTTCTTATCGACGTTCGGTTGTTTCACAATTATTATTATTTCATGATCCATTATCGAAAGGAGTGACTGGTTTATAGTATCAAAAACATGCTACGACATTCGAATAGAAGATCAACGTTCATGAGTGCTTGAATCTTGGACGATATTTCCCGCTTGCTTATTAATTCTTTAGACATGTGACCATAAAATCCTTTACACTGCTTGGCTCTGTTTCGGATACTTCCTCAACCGAGTGTTCGCGCCCGACCACATCTGATAGACTCCTATCGACTACCGCGCTTGTACTCTCTCAAAAGCAGACTACCGTAAACCGCGTTGTCGAGTCCGGAAACGCTTAACCGCGCGTTGTCGCACCTCACAGACGCACTTCTTGTCGCGTCCATCGTGTTGACCTCACAAACTTCTACAGGAGTAACCTCTCGTGTGCTTTGTAGACAAAACATGTCAGAGAGATAGGTCTGTAACTCGTTGGATCATTCTATTTGCCTAGCTATACATTGGTGATGACCTCGAGCTTTCTTCGAGAATTTTAATACTCTCCACGACTTGACACACCTGTCCATGAACTACAGACATCATCTCTTTGGAACAAGGCTGAAGATCTAGATCTGCTCTATTCTTATGTAGTCGAGGGCAGTTGCTTTGATCTTTTTCCACTTAATAAAGTAAGTTCTACTTCCATTACAATAAAACGGTGAGATGCGTAGTGGTTTTCGTGGGTACGTTAGTTGAATATAGGAGTCCGCAAGGGAGGGCAAGAGTGACGTTGCCCCTCCCCCCCCCCATCCTCCCTCACATGGAATGTGAAGTACAGGCTTTGTCCACGTACAAATACGTAGTGGATCATTAATTTTCTGCCATGTAGCAACTTTCTGTGTCACCTGTTAAACTTAGTCTTCAGACTGACCAACTCTCTTGCGTCTGTCTTCGCCTCCCCTCTCCCCCTCGCAGCCCACATGTAAAATTTCTGTGGGTGACTACGATTGCTTGACAACAGTTTACTTCTCTATATTGATAATCATGGTTGACTTCCTATTTGAGTGGAGCTACCGAACCATTTTGCTAGCCTTCACATTAGAAAGTGAATTCGTTTGGGAAAGGCTGCTGCTGCGACATCTTAAGAGCTTAGATGTCTTGTAACTACTCGTAGTCAAGTTCACTTACGTCGTCAGCTTCAACATCCGCTCCTTGTTAGTCTAGAAGAGAAAATTCTGCGTACAACTGGGAGTATCCTCTTGCTAGAAGGAGCTACTTGAAAAATTAGAGCACACATCGTAATGGAGTGTTACTGTTGTTATACTGGAGACTGAATTCGGCAGCCACTAGGTCAGAACAGCAGCGAGTAATATTGCACTAGGATACTTAACAGAGAATATTCTTCAGGGACTGGTGCAACTGACAGTTGTTGACTACGTATCCGATCTGAAACAATTGCCAAGAAAAAATAAATTGTACATGGAACAAAGAAGCACGATTTGTTAGTGGCTAATGCAGCGTTACAGAAGCATGCCTTAGTTAAAGGAAAGTGGAAGGACATTTGAATAAGTGCATCATGTATTTTCGAGGATGAAGAAAAGAAAAATGAGAAAAGATTTAATGAAAACTATCTGTGGTTTACCTGGACTCTACTAAGGACCATCAATTCCAGTTCCAGGTGCGTTATTTAGTGATGACAGATTTTATATATTACCATGTTATATGAACAAAGCTTCAGACCTTTTTAGATTAAAGATTCACAGCTACTTTGCAGCTGCAGCCAAGAAGATAATACAATTATATCGCAGATGTTGTTACTGATTCTTGCATTCATTCTTCACAGATGGCTCTTTGAATTTCTATGCGTTCTGTAGAGATGAGGATGCTACCACTCCAAGGGCGTGCGTAGAGGTCACGGTCCAGGTTCTTGAATATCACTCTATATTTTGGATGCACCATTACTCCACTGAAGCGCAAGACGTGTTTAGTCTGATCAGTTACTATTGTCTTCTAGTACGTTGTTTTCCTGTTTTACTTGTGCGAGTTTCTCACCGTACTACTGTCGTCCCAAGATTTTATACGGGGAGTTCACAACGCCTCCACACAGACCTCTTTCAGGCAAACAGAACACTTTTCCATATTCCGTCATCAGTGTCTATCAACACGCCTCTAGATTCAAGAAATAGACGCGGCTGCATCCACCGATAGGTGAGGCTGTAGCTATTCGTGGTCCTAATCCCATATTCCCTGACTTCTTGCCAACGCTCGCACTATGACGCTGGTCAAGTTCAAATACAAAAGGTCTGCTGGAGCAGAGTGATTGTCGATATGTTTGACCTGTGGCGTTCCGATAAAGCTTGTCGCAACAACAACTAGTCCCTACGCTCGCTACCGTCCCTTATTATAAGTTGTCAGGGTCCTGTGCAACTAGGTCGGTGAACTATGGCGGCACCCACTGTTTACAGGGCATCTCAGTACGAGTCGTGTTTAAACGTCGACCTGGTTTTGTACCGCATCCAGCGTTCTAATTACAAGGCATCGCCATTCATAGGCTAAATGTTGGCCTCGAGCCAGCTACACTACTGTCTCTTGCCGCAGCGAGCGGGCGGAGCTTTACAGTCTGAGCGGAGGCCCTGCGTGGCGATGCAGTATCGGGTACAGTGGGGCAGTTATGACTTCTGCTTCACTGGTCTCTGCAGTGATATCATTATCTGGATTTCAAGCTTTTGTGTGTATCAGTTTCTAGACCTTTCGAGATTTTGGTTTTAATTTATGTGGGCTGTCCGCTTCATATTTCATAAATTATTTGAGAAAATTGCTACATGTGTGAGAATTAATCCCTAAATGAAAGTTCCAGCTTATTTTTCAAACATTCTACATACGTGGCACAACTTTATTTGAGTAGCAGGTAATCGATAAGGACCACCAAGTTCGTCGTTCGTGTTCATAAACAACATAATAACTTTTCTCGTGTCACTGGTTTTGGCATGTTCGCTTCGTAGAAATTATAACGAGTGTTTACCTCGGTCCCTCTAATTCTTATTATATTACACCAAATAAAATAGTTCTTATCGTTGTTTTGAGTCTTCTTTTTTCCGCAGTCACAGTTTACAAATTATATACTTTAAACATCGTCTTTTGCGACTGTAATAAAGTCTCACTAAGACAAAACGCGTTTCACTTTATTCCAAAGACTCTTCAGTGGTCCGGTTTTCTTTCTCCGTCATTCTTGACATATAAAAAAAAACTGTCAAAATGGCGAGATGGCAGTGGTTCTCCACACTGAAAAACGTGAACATATTTAGTGCTGGTGTAAGAGGTGTGTGCTCTAATATATGTGCGTAGAACATCAAGGAAGATGTAGGAAATTAAAAATTTGACCACTTTGAAAGAAAGTGAATAGCGTTTTGTAATAGATATTAATACAGTTGCTATTTAACCTATATAACTTGTAAAACAGTTCAGTTCTTTAGCAAAATGATGTAGGAAATCTCTTGTGATCTAAAATGGACTAACATTTTATTAATAACAGTGTCCATTCTGAAATCTTGGCATTAAAATAACTCATGACGGCTGGAGCAAGGAGGACATCAAAAGCAGACTAGCACTGCAAAAATGGCATTCCCGGCCAAGAGAAGGCTACTATTATCAAGCATAGGCCATAATTTGAGGAAGAAATTTCTGAGAATGTACGTTTGGAGCACAGCATTGCATGGTAGCGAAACATGGACTGTGAGAAAACTAGAATAGAAGAGAATAGAAGCATTTGTAATGTGGTGCTACAGACGAATATTGAAAATTATGTAGACTGATAAGGTGAGGAATTGGAGAGAAGGTGCGCAGAATTGGAGAGAAGAGTAATGTATGGAGAATACTAACAAGATGAAGGGACAGAATGACAGGACATCTGTTAAGAGGGAATTACTTCCATGGTACTTGAGGGCGGTCTGGAGGGTAAAAACTGTAGAGGAAGACAGATACTGTAATGCATTCACCAAATGATTCAGTACGTAGGCTGCAAGTGCAACTTGAGGTTGGCACAGGAGAGGAAGTAGTGGCGACACGCTTCAAGCCAGACTAGCATGACGATTTTACGATTATGAGGAACACAATGGTTTTAATTTTCCGTAAAGTACAAAAGAAACTACAGCCATAATGAAATATGACTAAGACGTTAACTCACAGTGAAAGTATCATGTCCAAAATTATCTTTAAAAGTGAAAGTAGCTAACCTAAAATTGTTTCCTTTTTAATTAGTGAAAGATAAAATTGTTCCAAAATAATTATTCAACACACCCGCATCTGACTGCGTCTGCGAACTTGTTTCGTGCACTCCTTCATTTTGACACTATTGAAACATGTATCTGACTCAGCCAACACGTTTAGGAGAATAATGCTGTTTGTGCAGTGGCATTAAGATGGTATCGAAAAATTAACTTTTGGCCCTGATGTTTACTTAATGAAATTTTATCTTGACTTGAATAATGCCATTTGTGCAATGGTATAAAATTAGTTATTTGAAATAACTTAGCTCTGATAACATTAGTTATACCAAAATCGATTTCAAACCATAAACTGCACATATATATTGCATAGAGGCCTCATTTTCTTTACGTTCTGTCATTTGGTGGTTAACTTTACTTTACTACTCTTTTTCATATTCAATACAAGCAAGGATGTGGATCATGACTCAAGCTGTTAGATTTAAACACAATTTTGATCTCAAGATATATATATATATATATATATATATATATATATATATATATATATATATATATATAGTTAAAAATTTTAAAAATTTAAGTCATATACAAAAACTATCTTTTCCAACGTTTTGTAGCACAAATCACTCTTATAAAAAAATTTACTAATCGCTTACTGCGTCAAAACTTGGCCATACAAATTCTAACTCTAAACATTTTGAAATCATTTTATAGCTTCTCCCATTAACGTGCTAAAGGTTGCTCAATATACAACCTGAAAACTGTGTAGCGCGAATCCTACCTTAAAGCTGTCACCACACGTCTGCTTCCTCCGGGCACCTAGCTGCGACGACGGAATTTTTTACTGCGCGCGCCCGGCTCTCTTAACCATCAAAGATCCTCCTACTCAAAGATATCATACGCATTCCACCTTGCGGTTGGCAACTATCGATTTTATTTTCTGAATCTACCCTGACCAGACCTTAGCACATACCTTTCAACGTCTATCCCCCAGTGCCCTTGCTTGTTTGTATATCGATATGTTACAACTTTTTCGTGTCAGTCTTTTGTCATCCTCTACTGCCCCAACCTCTTCACCTCAGAGTGTCACTTGTACTATACTTACTCTGTTGGATATATTTCAGTCTTCTTCTACATTTAATTATAGCACTTTGGGACTTCGCTCTTCCTTACAACGCTTCATGTGAAGGTGTACCAGTTACAGCAAAATATTCAGAGGCCAATAATAAAGGACAGAAAATTCAAGGCCAGAACTGTCAATACAGAAAGCTTTCGTCTTGTCTCAATATTTTCTGCGATCGCTCTCTAATCACGTCTTCATCGATACGATGTTATACCCCAATCACCGTCCATTCACGTCCTTTGGTGAGTGCTTACATTTTTCAGTGCGTTTCCCATTCATTGTGAATTTCCCTGAGACGATGAGCAAGTCACTCAGTAAAATAAATGAAGTGGTTGCATCACTTCTGACCTGAACGCCGTTGTGTGTCCACAGGTGGAGCCCGCGCTGCTGATCGACAACGTGACCGTGGCAGCTGCCAGGCTACCAGAGCAGTGGCAGGACACACCTGCCGGCACGCCCGCCGTCATCATCGGCTGGGGACGGCTCTGGGTAAGGACTGGAACACACCATCTACATCTACATCTACATCTACATTTATACTCCGCAAGCCACCCAACGCTGTGTGGCGGAGGGCACTTTACGTGCCACTGTCATTAACTCCCTTTTCTATTCCAGTCGCGTATTGTTCGCGGGAAGAACGACTGTCGTAAAGCCTCCGTGCGCGCTCGAATCTCTCTAATTTTACATTCGTGATCTCCTCGGGAGGTATAAGCAGGGGGAAGCAATACATTCAATACCTCATCCAGAAACGCACCCTCTCGAAACCTGGCGAGCAAGCTACACCGCGATGCAGAGCGCCTCTCTTGCAGAGTCTGCCACTTGAGTTTGCTAAACATCTCCGTAACGCTATCACGCTTACCAAATAACCCTGTGACGAAACTCCGTCAACCCGATCTGGTACGGATCCCACACTGTTGAGCAATACTCAAGTATAGGTCGAACGATTGTTTTGTAAGCCACCTCCTTTGTTGATGGACTACATTTTCTAAGGACTCTCCCAATGAATCTGAATCAGGTACCCACCTTACCAATAATTAATTTTATATGATCATTCCACTTCAAATCGTTCCGCACGCATACTCCCAGATATTTTACAGACGTAACTGCTACCAGTGTTTGTTCCGCTATCATATAATCATACAATAAAGGATCCTTCTTTCTATGTATTCGCAATACATGACATTTGTCTATGTTAAGGGTCAGTTGCCACTCCCTGCACCAATTGCCTATCCGCTGCAGATCTTCCTGCATTTCGCTACAATTTTCTAATGCTGCAACTTCTCTGCATACTACAGCATCATCCGCGAAAAGCCGCATGGAACTTCCGACACTATCTACTAGATCTTTTATATATATTGTGAAAAGCAATGGTCCCATAACACTCCCCTGTGGCTCGCCAGAGGTTACTTTAACGTCTGTAGACGTCTCTCCATTGATAACAACATGCTGTGTTCTGTCTGCTAAAAACTCTTCAATCCAGCCACACAGCTGGTCTGATATTCCGTAGGCTCTTACTTTGTTTATCAGGTGACAGAGCGGAACTGTATCGAATGCCTTCCGGAAGTCAAGGAAAATAGCATCTACCTGGGAGCCTGTATTTAATATTTTCTGGGTCTCATGAACAAACAAAGGGAGTTGGGTCTCACACGATCGCTGTTTCCGGAATCCATGTTGATTCCTACAGATTAGATTCTGGGTTTCCAAAAAATTCTACAACAGATCGATGTCAGAGATATAGGCCTATAGTTTTGCGCATCTGCTCGACGACCCTTCTTGAAGACTCGGACTACGTGTGCTCTTTTCCAATCATTTGGAACCTTCCGCTCCTCTAGAGACTTGCGGTACACGGCTGTTAGTAGGGGGGCAAGTTCTTTCGCGTACTCTGTGTAGAATCGAATTGGTATCCCGCCAGGTCCAGTGGACTTTCCTCTGTTGAGTGATTCCAGTTGCTTTTCTATTCCTTGGACACTTATTTCGATGTCAGCCATTTTTTCGTTTGTGCGAGGATTTAGAGAAGGAACTGCAGTGCGGTCTTCCTCTGTGAAACAGCTTTGGAAAAAGGTGTTTAGCATTTCAGCTTTACGCGTGTCATCCTCTGTTTCAATGCCATCATCATCCCGGAGTGTCTGAATATGCTGTTTCGAGCCACTTACTGATTTAACGTAAGACCAGAACTTCCTAGGATTTTCTGTCAAGTCGGTACATAGAATTTTACTTTCGAATTCACTGAACGCTTCACGCATAGCCCTCCTTACGCTAACTTTGACATCGTTTAGGTTCTGTTTGTCTGAGAGGTTTTGGCTGTGTTTAAACTTGGAGTGAAGCTCTCTTTGCTTTTGCAGTAGCTTCCTAACTTTGTTGTTGAACCACGGTGGGTTTTTCCCGTCCCTCACAGTTTTACTCGGCACGTACCTGTCTAAAACGCATTTTACAATTGTCTTAAACTTTTTCCATAAACACTCAACATTGTCTGTGTCGGAACAGAAATTTTTGTTTTGATCTGTTAGGTTGTCCGAAATCTGCCTTCTATTACTCTTGCTAAACAGCTAAACCTTCCTCCCTTTTTTTATATTCATATTAATTTCCATATTCAGGGATGCTACCACGGCCTTATGATCACTGATTCCCTGTTCTGCACTTACAGAGTCGAAAAGTTCGGGTCTGTTTGTTATCAGTAGGTCCAAGATGTTATCTCCACGAGTTGGTTCTCTGTTTAATTGCTCGAGGTAATTTTCGGATAGTGCACTCAGTATAATGTCACTCGATGCTCTGTCCCTACCACCCGTCCTAAACATCTGAGTGTCCCAGTCTATATCTGGTAAATTGAAATCTCCACCTAAGACTATAACATGCTGAGAAAATTTACGTGCAATGTATTCCAAATTTTCTCTTAGTTGTTCTGCAACTAATGCTGCTGAGTCGGGAGGTCGGTAAAAGGAGCCAATTATTAACCTAGTTCGGTTGTTGAGTGTAACCTCCACCCATAATATTTCACAGGAACTATCCACTTCTACTACACTACAGGATAAACTACTACTAACAGCGACAAACACGCCACCACCGGATGCATGAAATCTATCCTTTCTAAACACTGTCTGTGCCTTTGTAAAAATTTCGGCTGAATTTATCTCTGGCTTCAGCCAGCTTTCTGTACCTATAACGATTTAAGCTTCGGTGCTTTCTATCAGCGCTTGAAGTTCCGGTACTTTACCAATGCAGCTTCGACAGTTTACAATTACAATACCGATTGCTGCTTGGTCCCCGCATGTCTTGACTTTGCCCCGCACCCTTTGAGGCTGTTGCCCGTTCTGTACTTGCCCGAGGCCATCTAACCTAAAAAACCGCCCAGTCCACGCCTCACAACCCCTGCTACCCGTGTAGCCGCTTGCTGCATGTAGTGGACCTATCCAGCGGAACCCGAAACCCGACCACCCTATGGCACAAGTCGAGGAATCTGCAGCCCACACGGTCGCAGAATCGTCTCAGCCTCTGATTCAGACCCTCCACTCGGCTCTGTACCGAAGGTCCGCAGTCAGTCCTGTCGACGATGCTGCAGATGGTGAGCTCTGCTTTCATCCCGCTAGCGAGACTGGCAGTCTTCACCAAATCAGATAGCCGCCGGAAGCCAGAGAGGATTTCCTCCGATCCATAGCGACACACATCATTGGCGCCGACATGAGCGACCACCTGCAGATGGGTGCACTCTGTACCATTCATGGCATCCGGAAGGACCCTTTCCACATCTGGAATGACTCCCCCCGGTATGCACACGGAGTGCACTTTGGTTTTCTTCCCCTCTCTTGCTGCCATAACCCTAAGGGGCCCCATTACGCGCCTGACGTTGGAGCTCCCAACTACCAGTAAGCCCATCCTCTGCGACTGCCCGGATCTTGCAGACTGAGGGGCAACCTCTGGAACAGGACAAGTAGCCATCTCCGGCCGAGCATCAGTATCAGCCGGAGACAGAGCCTGGAACCGGTTCGTCAGACAAACTGGAGAGGCCTTCCGTTCAGCCCTCCGGAATGTCTTTCGCCCCCTGCCACACCTCTAGATGACCTCCCACTCTACCACAGGTGAGGGATCAGCCTCAATGTGGGCAGTAACCCGGGCAGCCACAGTCGTAGTCCGATCGGGGGATGCGTGGGACGAGCTGGCCGTCCCCGACAAACCCCCATCCGGACCCCCACAGTGATGCCCATTGGCAACAGCCTCAAGCTGTGTGACCGAAGCCAACACTGCCTGAAGCTGGGAGCGAAGGGATGCCAACTCAGCCTGCATCCGAACACAGCAGTTGCAGTCCCTATCCATGCTAAAAACTGTTGTGCAAAGAACGTCTGAACTAATCTACAGAGTGCACAAACAAATCAACACAAAATTTAAACGGTTATTAAAATACAAGATTGCCTAGTAAATGCACTAACGCTGCTACTTGCGCACTGCTGACACACTACTTGGCGGCGGAAGGAGACTACGCGAATTTACACTATTCAGGTACTAAAACGCGATGCTACAACTCTCAAATACTATAATACGCCCGAAAATTATGAATTTGAACAATGCAAGTACCAAAAACACGCAAAGAAATTAAGAATTAAACTATGTAACAAATGAGTGAGCTAGGAGTATACGAATTTCTGCTGCATATCGGAAATCTTGATGATAAGTACCGAGAGCTGCCTTCAATGCAGTCAATGATTTTTCGCGCGTGTCTCACTGGCAGTGTTGTAGGCCTCCAGTGCTCCAACTTTATTTCAATTATAACCTTCTTAACCTTCTTAACTTTTATATGTCCCTGTATCTGTACCACCAGTTACCTTTTGCACCCATCTCTGACGATTGTCATTACCACTTGGGTGTCCTTGGTTTGTTTTCATGTCTCTGCACTCAGTAAGCAATTTTATTTGTTGCCTTTCATCTTTGTTTTGGCCTTATCTGTAAATAGTTTACCCGCAGTTTTTGATATGATTAGTTTCAAATTAGTTTTATACATGACCTGTAATAGCTCTTACGTTTTTCTATTTAACCCTTGTCTATATTTGGCAGTTAAACAATACTTCTTAACTCACAGCTAAATGACGACATCTGCTGTGTCCCTGCAGACACTTGGGACACACTTCTGTGTGTTCCTATCCCCGGTACTACTATTTGCATACACCAAGCATGAGCAATTACACCTCCAACATATTTACATTATGATAGGTGTATACTGATAACTGGTAATATTATAATCAGTGCCCACCATGACGTTTGATGCCGTCTGGTGGCGTTGCGTGCAAGTATGTAAGCGGGGCAGACATAGTCGGGGTCACCCTGGCGAAGATATGGGCTGCAAATGGGGAAATCCATTGAGATAAGCGACTCTGACGAATGATGAATTATTATTACTCACAGCCTGTCAATGAGTATCTCGGACACAGCGAAGCTGGTCGAATGTTCACTTGCTATTGCCGTGACCGTCTACAGAAGGAGGTAGAAGGACAGTGAAACTACCACTAGGCGCCAAATGGTTTTACGTCCACGACTCTTCACAGAATGTGGAGTTCGAAGGCTTGTCTGCTCTGTGAAGTAGGATAGAAGCTGATTTGTGGCATCTGTGCCGAAAGAGCACAGGGCTAGTGCACGCGTAAGTGTTTCAGAGCACACCGTTTACCGTAGATTGTTGAACATGGAGCTCCGCAGCAGACCACCCCTAGGTGTTCACATGTTGACCCAACTACGTCGTCAATTACTATTGGAGAGGGCAGGGGACCATCGGGAATTCGACCGTCGATCAATGGAAACGTGTTGCCTCTTCCGGCAAATCACATTTTTGCTACACTAGGTCGATGTCAATCTATACAAAGCCGTAATCGAGGTGAACAGCTGCACGAAACGTGCAGCGTGCCACGGACGCAGGCTGTTGGGAGCAGTTTTATGCTATGTGAGACATTCTTCTGCGCTTGCATGGGACGTGTGGTAGTAATCGAAGACACGCTGACAGCTGCGAACCACCTGCATCCCATCGTGGTCGATGTCTTCCCTGACGGCAATGTCATCTTTTAGCAGTATAACTGTCCACCTGTCGGAGCCAGAACCGTGCTATAGTGGTTCGTGGAGCTTCATAGGGATCTCTTATTGATGTCTCGGCGACCAAATTCGCCTCATGTAAATCCAATGGAATCCGTCTGGGTCGCTATCGGGCGCCATCACAGCGTACGCAAATCAGTGGCCCGTTATTTATGCGAATTACATGACTTGTACGCAAACATATACGCCACATACCTCCACAAATATATGAACGGAGTTTCGGATCGCTGACACGCAGAATCCGTGATGTATTTCGATCCAAAGACTGACAAATAAGCTATTAAGCAAGTAGTTATAATGTTTTGACTCAGGCCGTGTATACAGGCCTGATCCCCTCTTGTATTCATTGTACAACAATGCATGCATCAACAGGCTAATCTGATGTATTTTATTTTCTTATGGTGTATAGTACATATTTTTATGTTGGTCATTGAGTTTGAGTATTTTCTCACTACATTCCATATTATTTATTTATAGGAATTCGCGCAATGTTTCCAAAGTTTTGATGGGCGCGGTTATTTCCTGGGACGTTTCGTACGCTCTGTATCTCATGTGAATAACACCATCTAATATCAGTAAGTCGTGCTACAATTTCATGCCAGTAACTCCAGTTTTGCAAAATGGGGTCATACTACTTCTAATAAAATGTGGGCTGTATTTTTGTGCAGCCAGCCTGAAGATGATTGGTAAATAAATAATAATTACAACCCTGCAACGAAAACGGTTCGTTTCTTCATTACGAGTTGTTGTGACATCCCCACTATGAGCTGGGAAAAGTATTTTAAAGCAGACGAAATATTCTATAAATTTGTGATATTGTTGTGTAGATCGTAAGTCATTGTAATAGATAAAGTACTAATTTTTGTACTGTCATGCCTGCTGCTTCGGTGTTACCTTTCAGCAAGACGAAGGTAAACTTGACAAAGAAAGAAAGCCGCCTACCAAATTGTAATGGATGACAGATAAAATCTACAGTGAGTCACTTGATTATCTCCAATTGTTTGTTATTAGCCATAAACTTGTTTAAGTGTTTCAAAAGATAATATTACAGTAGAGGAGCAATGGCTGTTGGGAGAGTGTTAGCTCAGAGCGGTATTGTACAAAGGCATCATCTGAAGAGAAACTATGCTGCAGCACGGGGATAGTTAGTGTTGATTGATTTGCTTTATGTGTGAGATAAATGAACATTATTCGGGTTGAGGATGGTATTTGAGTTTAATGAATCTCTAAGATGCTAAAAAAATGTATTCGTCATCAACATTATGCCATTGTGCCATCATTTGTCAGGACGCGAGATAACGCACATTATCAACTGCGTGTTGTTAGTATCTAACAGTCGTGCATTTCACCAACCAACAGACATGAAAATCAGTTTCTCCTGATTACTCCATACAAACGTATTATATTTCATTTTCCGTTAAAAAGTGCGGTCAGCTTTCGTTAGATATTTCGAAGACAAATATATTTCTTCACTTCCTCAGTTCTTCGCGTGTCACACTCATAAAAACATTAATTAGAACCTCTGAAAGTGTATTCCTTTTAAGTATGGAGTCAAACAGACATGTCTTAACCAACACTTAGTTTTAGGTACTGTTTGACAGATATAGTCACAAACGTTGAACACAAAAAGTACAGTACAGATTCAGGTTCACTAATTGACTCAGATTTGTAACCATCACGCTGTTATGTTCTGAGAATTTAAAAGACAAATAGACCTCTGACGCTGAACGTGTCACATGACATACTGCATGCACCAGCTACCCTACAGACGTGCTCCTAGAGCAGCGGTTGTACAACAAATGTGTTGTTTACAGCAAAACGGAGACCTGCCCGATATGCTGCAGAAGGTGGACACGGCCATCGTGGACCAGCAGGAGTGCTTCGACGTGTACGCCTACAACTACACCATTCACGACAGCCAGATCTGCTCGGAGGTGCCGCTGCCGGACAAGGGCGCCTGCAACGTGAGTACCTCGTGCTGGGAGACACACTTCTCTTCAACAAACGTCACACTTACATGTTTAAATAATAGAGATTGCCTCTGCACAGAAAAACCATTATTTTTGGGAAGGATAACATTTTGTCGTCAGAGATTGAGGCTGACTAAATTTTTAACATTTTGCTTTGCCAGCAGTGTCGGACGGTAGGGTGAAAACAAAGTGTCATGCTGAAAAAGTAATTGGACTTGTCCTCTAGGTTGGGAGACGGACACTTAAATAATTACCCGTCTCACGATAAGGAACTTTTTACGAAACGTCAGGAAAGTGCCTCGGGTGAAAATGGAAAAATGGAACATCGAAAACGCATTATGAACAAGGACTGACTACTTGCAACATAGAACATAAGAACTTTGGCATAGCTGGGGCTCATAATATTCTTCCAGAAGAACTCGACTGATATAGAATGGATCTACTCTCACTTCAAGAAACAGGATACCCAAGGACAGGAATTCCGGAAACAGACAAAAACATACGACACTACAGTGGACTGGAAGGTGGAAAATTGCTAATGGAGGAGGTGTCACGGTCGGTAAAAGAACAGTAGGAGTAGTAACTGACATTCAGTCAACTGATAACAGGACAGCTCCTGTAAGACTAAGACATAGATTCACAAATGCAGAATTAACATTAATTAAAACGACAAACTGCAGGGACGGATTCCTGAGTGGAATTGGGGGAAAAAGTGTCCTATGAATACGAGTCCGTAAATGGATAGTGTGCGTGCAACGACCACAAATCGTCCTGGAACGCAGTACAGAGCTACATTGCATCTACGTCACAACAGATGTTCAAATTGGTCCAGATGGGATGCAATGCACGCTTTCACTCATCGCATCGTGGACTGCCACACTCTTTCGCACGTACCGGCTTCCATCCGAATAGCTTCAGAGGCGTAGTGAATACGCTATTGAAGGGCCTACACATAGGAAACTGATGCAGTATGCACTACGCTTTTCAGATGCTTCCAGAGGTAAAAATTCAGCTGATTTAAGGGGAACCGGAGGTGGTCAAATCCAAAAAATTACGATTTTTTTTGCTACCGAAAATTAATTGGAACATTCCTCTTTAATGTAAACTTCGAATTATTGTTCTACTCGCCCTAGAAGTGGAGTTATTACCATTTTCCCCCACGCCTGCAAAGGAAATGGGCGGCCGCCGAATGCATCGAACACCCTCTCGTGACTTCCTGGCGAACTGCTTGGGATTTTCTCGGCCTGTTACGCATACAGCGCCTTATGTTACGCATACAGTGAGTGTGCAAGGTTTGGCTACATTGTTTTCAGTGAAAAATATTACCCGTATTTCCTTACAGCTTACTCCTATTTATTTCAGAATTTCGAACATCTTGCTCCATTTAATATTGTCGTACACTTTTGTTCTGGTTACGATGCCACGTTTTACTAACCGTTTGTATAAGAAGAGGAAGAACGTAGGGAAAAGATAATTAACATTAATACCAAGTTGCGATACATCAATGAATAAGAGCGCGGAATGTCGTCTCTTTGCTGTTTACCGTTTCGAATTAGTTGAGTGTTGCGCCTGTTGTTAGTAGTATTATACTTCTGGTGTAAAGCGGATAATATGCAGTATGTACAAGAATCAGGAGGGAACAATAAAACCAATTTTTCATGACTTAGCACAGCCAGAATTGTTACACAAACGTCTACACGGAAAGACGCAGAATCCTAATGAGAGCGTAAACATTTGATTTGGAAAGTGATTCCTAAAAGGGTGTTTGTAAGCATAAAAACACTGCACTTTGGCATTTATGATGCAATAGCAACCTACAACCAAGGGAACAGTGTGAAGTGTGAAATTCTGAAGGCATTAGGATTTACAGCTGGGGTGAACACTGTACGAGCACTAAGAAATATTGACAGAGAAAGGATAAGAGGAGCAGAAAGAAGAGAAAGGCATATGAAGTATGATGGAACAACAGACCAGAAAAGAAGACAGAAGAGGAAGCTTTTGGAGGATGAAGAAGAAGACCCTGATAATCCATCCTATAGTGCAGGAATGTATTGAGAAACTTTGATAGCCATTTCCCGTAAATTAGAATTTTTCGAATATAAGGAACATTTTCTCAAAATCCACTCAAGCTAGAGAGATGAAATTTTTATACAGCACTCCTAGTGGTCAAACGTTTATTGTAGCACAGCCATTTGGCAATATGTTCAGTAGTTTCATTTCAGTTTAATTATAAAGCAATTATTTGTAAAAAAATTTGGGTCATTAATAAAAAAATAATTGGAAGGAAACTAGAAAAGATACTCCAAAATCCCTCTGTCATAACTACAATACCAAACCACTCTATATGTAAAAAAAATTCAAATTTTTCTATTTGGTAGTTTATTCATAAATGTTCCTCAAACTTAGTGATTTTAACATGGGCAGCATAGGCACCTCCGGCTCCCCTTAAGTCCTGTAGGCTAGAAGGCCGTACTACGGGTCTTCGCGACCTATCCGACGTCTAGGGAAGATGATGTCGAGGTGTTTCAATATCCTTCAGAGCTCGGTGCTCCAGATGCGATGTATGCACAATCCGCAGCCTGCCGGCGCGGTTGTCTATCTGAAAGGACCCCTGATCACACAAACGCTCAAACAGGGGTTGACATGTGTGATGTGATTGCTGTGTATGACGGTACTTATTTTGGTACAGCCGTGATATCTCTCGATCGTTTCCATCTGATTTGCCATACACAAAAACCATCTCAGCTTGTTTCCTACATGAATACCGGACCAGTACGCTGCTTAGAGTACGCCACGTCAGTCACACAGCCTGCAA
This sequence comes from Schistocerca nitens, assembly GCF_023898315.1. Classification (NCBI taxonomy): domain Eukaryota; kingdom Metazoa; phylum Arthropoda; class Insecta; order Orthoptera; family Acrididae; genus Schistocerca; species Schistocerca nitens. Next base: position 519,585,451 of record NC_064614.1, read on the forward strand.
CAGAAAAGGAACACACGGAACGTGGTCAGAGGAACTTTCACTCGTGAGCGCAATCTACCATGGCAACGATGCATTTCCGGACACATGTTCATAGAATCTTTTTTCTTCCTCCATTTCCCGTCGGGAATACACTTTGTCGGTTTTATTAACGTTCACCATGTATAACGCTAGGTGCCCCACCTGAGATAGCGGTGGATGAAAGGAAATATTTTCCATGAAATATTTGAAGAGGTAATCAGTAAGACACAAGGATGTGACACGAAACTCATTCCTTGAGACGCCAACAATGAAACCGGTAAAGCAATGACGAGGAAGGGAGAAGCAGGGACAGGAAGATTGCACGCGAAAGTAATGATAATGGAGTGAGATTTCTTCGCTCTGCAAGCACAGCGAACCTAAGGATTATGAGCACATACTTTCTTCGAAGGACATTTACAAGGCAGCTTGGGTATCACCAGACAGTAGAACAATAACACAAAATAGACCACGTTCTGGTAGATCAAAGGCACAAAACCAGCGAAATGAAGGAGAAAATCATAAGAGGCAGGCACAGGCGACTACCTAGTCTTGGCAGACGCACGGCAACGATTGGCTATAGAAAAACCAATGGGAGGAAATAAGAATAGACTATTGACGCGGACAAATTGGAAGATAATGGAAAGGCACGCGTATTTGTCACTAAGCCTCAAAACGTGTTTGAGATTCCAACAATGAAAGACAACGTCGACACTGAAGGCCAGGGGGAAATAGCAAAAACGAATGTGGAGCAGGAGCAGTAGAAGTGTGTGGTGAAAGGAAAAGGAAGCAAAATCGATGGTTCTCGAAAGAATGTGAGGAAACTGGTGAAAGAAAGAAGAGTAGCAAAAGAAAAACACTTACAGGATCAATAATGAGATATTTACTCTGCAGCGGAGTGTGCGCTGATATGAAACTTCCTGGCGCATTAAAACTGTATGCTGTACCGAGATTTGAACTTGGGAAATTGCCTTTCGCGCGCAAGTGCTCTACCATCTGAGTGACCCAAGCACAACTCACGACCCTTCCACACAGCTTCAAATCTGCCAGCACCTTGTCTCATACCTTTCAAACTTTACAGTAGCTCTCCTGCGATTGCAGAACTAGCACTCCTGGATGAAAAAATATTGCGGAGACATGGCCATGCCACAGCCTGGGCGATGTTTCCAGAATGAGAAATTCTGCAATGCATTTTTCTTCGAGGCGTTTATCACTGTACAACGCATCTTAAGAACGTAAGAGAAGACTCATCTGTTTGAAAGGAACTATAAAATTCCTGTTAATAACAAATAAATTATGGTAATATAACATTGGGTTTAAAATATAAAAGCAAAAATAAAAGAAACGAACATAAACTGGGAAATACAGTTACGAGAGAATAACTTAGCTCTTCAACAGTAGAAATTAAATCAAAACTGCATTTTTTTGTTCGTTTTCTAACACTACCACGAACAGGTCGGATGATTTTGGTTGCTGGAATTCATACTTAAGATATCAGGATGAAATACAGGTCAACTGAAGGTGTTTGGTCAGCATGAAACGAGCTCGGCCATACTTAACTGGTGAGAGCGTTACCCGAGAAGTACGGCACAGGAATCCGGTTTGGAGAGCTGATGCGACACATTCTTTTAATCGCCACAGTGAGATTAATTTTGCACACTATGTCGTTTTCTGATACAGTCCCTACCTTCTCAACACAGGAAATTACATTTCATTGCTGCTACTTCTCTTGGGTTCCCAACTCGTACTTGTTATGACCGTTTAGAAAGTTGGTAGTTAATTGGAAATCGCGTCTAAATCGAAGGGTAACATTTTTTCTCTGATTGCCCAGGATACTAACTTACTCTCTTAACGGCTAAAGAGATTCAAAAATCTGTTGTCTCAAGTATTTATGAAAGTCCATTACCATTCGCTGAGTAATGTATCAGATGAATTTCTCCATGTTAGGCTGTAAAGATTTAGCAATGGTATAGCGCACTTTGTGTTAGCGAAAAGCTATATCATATAGTTGGCAATACAGTATTAAAATTGTGAATACTGGACACTGCAATCGATGTACTGAACTTAGTGCTGTAAATTATTTCATACTGTTACTGGTCCATTCATATACAAACATAATTTTTGAAAACTTTTTCTGTGGTTGACCTTAGCTTCATTTACTGAAATTTTGCATGTTCATAATGTCCAAATGCATATATGAGTACATGTTCCGTTTATCCATCATGTCTAGAGTTCCTAAATTTACTTTTAAGCTATTCGATTACATCTAGAGAGTGTGTGCTTATGTGTGTGCTTGTGTGTGTGTGTGTGTGTGTGTGTGTGTGTGTGTGTGTGTGTGTGTGTGTGTGTGTGTGATTTATTATTGATGCCTCAACTGCACTCTGACATAGATAAAATGACTCAACATACCTCTCACGACCGGCCATTTAGTCTATGTAGAAGACCAGAATTTTGCTTTAAACACAGTGGGCTCATCCTAATCGACTGAGAAGGAACTGGGTCTCGAAATGAATTCCAACTTCTTGAAAAGAAAGGTCACACCGCTTAAATATTTTGAAATGTCTGTGTATGCATCTTCAGATTAACTGCTCAAGACGTGTTTAAACTGTCTTGCCCATTACCAGAGCCGGCCGGAGTGGCAGAGCGGTTCTAGGCGCTACAGTCTGGAGCCGCAGGACCGCTACGGTCGCAGGTTCGAATACTGCCTCGGGCATGGATGTGTGTGATGTCCTTAGGTTAGTTAGGTTTAAGTAGTTCTAAGTTCTAGGGGACTGATGACCTCAGAAGTTAAGTCCCATAGTCCTCAGAGCCATTTGAACCACCAACCATTACCAGAGGCTGCAGCAAATTGCACACTACGGACTACGCACATGGCTACGTTCTAAACTCACCACACAAGTGGCTGTACCACTCACCGGAGATCCTCGTCCCATTTCTTCTCATAGGCTGAAGCCGGTAGCGGATCTGCAGACATACTCCGAAAGCCACCGCATAGTACGTTGTGGAAGGAACCTTGCCGCGCGGTATTAGCCGAGCGGTCTAGGCGCTCCAGTCATGGACTGTGCGGCTGGTCCCGGCGGAGTTCGAGTCCTCCCTCGGGCATGAGTGTGTGTGTTTGTCCTTCGGATAATTTAGGTTAAGTAGCGTGTAAGCTTAGAGACTGATGATCTTAGCAGTTAAGTCCCATAAGATTTCACATACATTTGAAAATTTTTTTGAAGGAACCTTGTAGCACAACTAGTCATTACGTTTCCTGTTCAGCTCGGTACCAGAGCGACGGAAAAACGACTGTTTGTATGCCTTCCTGATCCTTATACGAATTGTACATTTGCGGCCGTAGGTTCGTCCTGCAGTCAGCTTCAAGTGCTGATTCTCTAAATTTTCTCAGTACCGTTTCGCGAAAAGAACTGTCTTCGATCCATGGATTCGCAGCTAAGTTCGCGAAGCATCTCCGTAATAGTCGCGTGTTGATCGGACCTACCGGTAACAAATCTAGCAACACGCCTCTGAATTACATCGTTCTTTCAATCCGATCGGGTGGGGATCCCAAACACTCCAGTAGTTCTCAAGAATGAGTCACACTAGTGTGACTTTGCAGCGCTACACCTAGATATTTGATTGATGTGACTGTGTCAAGCAGTACATACAAATGCTGTATTCCAACATAACGGGCTTGTTTATCTTGCTCCTCTTCATTAACTCGTTCCACATGTAGAGTAAGTCACCATTCATCGCACTAAGCAGAAATTTTGTCTGAATCATCCTGAATCATTCTACAGCTACTCAACGAGGATACCTTCCCGTACACCACAACGTCATCAGCAAACAGCCGTCGTTTACTGCTCACCCTGTCCGTCAAACCATTCACGTGTACTGATGCACTTCCCTGTGGTAATCACGCTAATACCCTGCTGTAGGATTAACATTCGCTGTTGAGAACAACGTATGTAAGTAGGCTGTTTAGGTTTTTTTATTGGTAACGCCACCTCAGTATGAAAATCACCGGCTGTGCCGTGTGCAGTCTGTGGCTGCTTTGCATTGTTGTAATACTCAACCATTGTAGTGTTAGGCAGCTGGCTGTGAACAGCGCGTAACGTTGCGCAGTTGGAGGTGAGCCGCCAGCAGTGGTGGATGTGGGGAGAGAGATGGCGGAGTTTTGTAATTTGTCATGAACTGCTCTATATATGATATTAAGGTAAATACATTGTTTGTTCTCTATTAATATCTTTCATTTGCTAACTATCCCTATCAGTAGTTAGTGCGTTCCATAGTTTGAATCTTTTATTTAGCTGGCAGTAGTGGCGCTCGCTGTATTGCAGTAGCTTGAGCAGCGAAGATTTTTGTGAGGTGAGTGATTTGCGAAAGGTATAGTTTAATGTTAGTCAGGGCCATTCTCTTGTAGAGATTATTGAAAGTCAGATTGCGTTGCGCTAACAAAATATTGTGTGTTGAAAGTCAGATCGCGTTGCGCTAAAAAAATATTGTGTGTCAGGTTAAGCACAGTCGTGTAAAATTGTTCAAAGGGGAAGTTTCATATGTCGACCCTTAGCCGAGGATACCTCACTGGAATCTTCTGATTTTTTCTTGTAGTTTGTGTAATTAGTGTAGATTTTGTTTATTGCTAGCGCGTAATTGTAGAGAGAATTTCCATTGTAGTTGTAGTTTTTCATTGTTGTACAGTAAAACAGGTGTGGCATGCATGTAGATTTGCACCAAGTATTTCGCAGCTGCAATTAACTAGATATTATTTTCAGTGTTATGTTAATGTGTTCTCTTATTTTTGATCTTCAAATTGTGCTTTTCTGTGTTGTCGTGTGAAATACTGTGACAATAATGGCGTGTGAAAAACGTAACACTAGGCTCCAAAGTAAATTGAGAAATGACAGCGAAGACGAAAGCAGTGTGTTAGCGCCACCGAGTAATGAATTAACTGATGTTCAAAGTAATAATTTGGTAATTGTGCATACGGAAATGGAGCGGGCGGCAAACAATGGTGTAGACAGCGAAACAATTAGAGAACAGGGAAGCATTATCGATCGATCGGTCGGCAATAGCTCGGCTCAGGAATCCGAAATGACACGAGACGATCTCACAAATACTGTAGATTCAGGTTTTGGGTCCTCACCGTTTTCTCAAATAAGTCAAGACACATTTTCTGCTTGTCAAAATGTGAATGTTGCCGGTGCAACTTCACTGCCGAAAAGCACTGAGGAACGTGTTTCAGACACCAGTGCATTGCTATTACAATTAATGCAACAAATGGGACAAAAGCTTGAAAAATTAGACACAATGGAACAAAATCTTCAAAAGTTAGACATAACGCTTGAACAAAATCAGAGTCAAACACAGCAACAGTTAGACGCAATGGAACAAAAGCTTCAAAAGTTAGACTCAGTGGAAAATAAGCTTGAACAAACACGTGAAGATTTAACTACCGAGTTACATAATATTGAATCGAAATGTCAAAAAGTCTGTAATGATGTAAAAACACAAATTTGTGAGCATTTTCAACCTATTTTTTCGCGGCATGAAAATGCATTACAGAATCACGAAGCAGCCATAAAAGAACTGCAAACCATTGTTCATGAAAATCATGAGACCTTGTCGGCTAAAATTGACTCAGTTGCATCTACCGATTCGGTTACGCAACTTGCAAAAACTCAAGAAAACTTAAAGGACACAGTAGATTCGATTTCAACACAAATGGACACTCTGAAACTTGGTTCAGAAAAACACACTGAGGAAATGTGTTCACTATCGGAGAAAGTAGCCGAACTTTCGGATCAGTTCACTAACTTATCTACGAAGGTAGATGATAATCTGAACGACACAAAACCGGTAGTCTTTAATGACACAGAAGAGTATGAAGAAATTAGAAAATTCAAACAAAATCAAAATCAAATCAATACACAGTACAAAAGAGAAATCCGCGAAGTACAAGATCAGCTGACACAGGTAATACGAGAATTACGTATTTCAGAGGACACTCGCGCCCCAATACGGGAAGAGGGACATAGAAATACGGAACAACCACAAAATAATAACACAGGACACTTCGGAAATTATAAAAGAAATTGGCAAGGCACACCGAATTTTGAGATGGAACCGCCGACACGACGTAACAATGACCGATATGCGACTCGCCGACATGATGACTTTGACTATAAGCTGTTCATTACTACACGTAAATTCAAAACGTTTAAAAATTCTGCCAACGACATTCATCCACAAGCGTGGCTCCATCAATTCTCTCATTGTTTTCCCCCTAACTGGTCATTAGAACACAGATTAGAATTTATGTGTGGCTATTTAGAGAATGAACCAGCTGTAAGAATGCGTTCGGTCATTCACGATTGTCATAGTGAAGGAGAATTTTACCATGCCTTCCTCTCAGCATATTGGTCTCAAGCCACACAAGACCGAGTAAAACATGGCATCATAATGATGAAACATTTCGAACAATCTGAATTCTCCAGTCTTGTGAAATATTTTGAAGACATGTTGCACAAGAATCAGTACCTGTCAAACCCATACAGCCCCTCAGAACTCATCCGCATTTGCTTAATCAAACTGCCTGAACATTTGCGACATATTATTTTGGCAGGACGTTGCAAAGACGACATTGAAGCTTTTCAGGGACTCCTGCAAGAACTGGAAATTGACACTGACAATCGCGGAACGCAGGAGCACAACAATTACAGATTACATCCGTCGCAATTCCGCGATGAAAGAAATAATAACTGGACGCGACAAGGCTATTCTCACAACACAAATCGTGACCGAAACAGACACCACCCGTATAACAACCGTTGGCAGAGTAGTAATAATTACAGGGAAAGATCACCTCTCCGCGGTAATGACTATCACAGAGACAATCAGAGAAACAGACAATATGGGAACCAAAACAATTATTATTACGAGGGACAGAATAACTTTAGACGCAACGGTCCAGCGCGCAGTTACGATTCAGGGAGAAATTCTCCACCACTTAACCGACAAGAAAGAAACCACAGAAACTACCGACATGACGACAGACGATGTGATCGTAACGACAGACCTGAATTGCATCAGAACTGGCGGGATTCAAACAGAGCTGGGCCCTCTCGGCAAGGCGAATTTGTAGAAGTTCGGTCTCCTAATCCGAATAACGACGCGCGCCAGCAAAGAAACAGACAATGACTCGCACAGCAGGCAGCCGCGTGCGCCCGCTGGCTCCGAGAAAAATAACACAGGCGCTAACCTTGAGAAAAATTCCAGTATTCTTTACCGACGTATACTACTTGACAATTGCATTGTTGAAACTCTGCGTACTATGAAGAGCAAAGGTTTGCACCACATTTCACAGGTAAAACCGTTTATTGAAAGATAATCTACTTTTTTTAATGCAAAATTTTGGTTTACTTGCAAATACATTATGGATTCAAGGTGCTTTCTGAGCGATACCAGATGACACAGTGGTTAGTTTATTTGACAGCTATACGACTATATCACGACGCTACTAATGTGTGACACAATTTACCTTGTTGCTTTGCGGTGTATCTGTTTTATATCTGCACAGTTTTTCTGAATTCTTCTGGAAAGTAAAACATATTTTAGTAGTAACTTTTGTAGTATAGCTACAATGAGACAGGGTTTTCCGTAGCACAACAATACGTTACAGTACAGTACTTTCTTCATCACAACAATAAGCGTAATAACTAAGATATCTATACGCAAAGCATTTCAATTTGGTGTATCATGAGGTAAGTACATTGACTTCTGCAGAACTTAGCTTTCGGAAGACGATAACTACGACACTGCCACAGAGATTATGTTGCAACAAGACGCACATTTAGCGCTACAGTACACGTATTTGAGTGATTATTTTCGCACTTAAAACATTTTTTTTAAGATATTTGAAGTGCAATGATACAAGGGTTTTCCGTGATACATTTCATTCCATTGCTGTAATCTGTAACACCTGAGGGTATAATTACATTAATCCTCAGGGGGGTACACGTTTACTTTGTGTACCATGTGTGTGGCAACCACAAGGAACCCTAGCTAATATGGTATTTGCTTATACAACTTTACACATCGGTACCATATTTCTCCAACACAGTATTACACAGCTATCAGATCATTTAACTGAAAGACAAAATTTTTTTTACTACGTCAGTGACAGATGTTTACGCAATTATACCGTTGGATAACTTCACACTTACGAAATTGTATTTTGTCTGTACTTTGTAAACTGTTCATATTTTTTCGGAACCATTGTGATAATATGTGAGCTTTGAATGATGTATTTGGTATGGGATCATGATTTTTAAAGTACGTTTGAGGTAGATAACACTTTTGAAATGAGCAGAGAATTTTTTTTAGGTTTTGAAACTATTGGAGGAAGCTACGACGATTTTGAGATTTGACTGAGGTGTTATGATGTTATTTTTTACGACGACGATGTGTATTATGTTGTTGAGGTATGTTTATGATTAGTAAGCTAATGTTATATGAAGAATTTGATTATGCTATGTATCTAATGATGAAGTATTGAAGAAGCGTCGACGAATTTGTATATGTGTAATAAGGTAAGGAGTAATGAGTAGCGGTTAGGAACTCTGCCTTGTGAAGACGTATGTTGGAAACCGAGAATCGTACTTTTAGAATTATGAAATGTGTGTAAATGCGTGAATGTATCACAATGCCGACGAAAATTTTTTGGACACTGTTATATTCATAGGATTTTGTTTTTACAGATTTGCAACGCTAATTCTTGACCTGTGAAATATTTAAGACTGCCATTGTAGTGGAAACTGCTGTCGTAAATATTTCCGTACGAAAGTTAAGTGACCACCTGCACGTAATGCGTCGCGGGCACCCACCTGGGCGACAGCCGCCCGAACAAAAAAAAAAGGGGGCCATTAGCCTTCCAGCGGCACAGGTAGAAGAAAAAGCCATTAGGGGAAGCCATTATAATTGCTATTGACGTTCCTTTGTAGAAAGCATCGCAAAAACGACACGGTCGAACTTGAAAACGATGAGAAACATTTCACGGCTATTGTCGTGTTAATTGAGAGAAATACCATATGGCTAGTGAATGACGTTTCACGCCTTGCTTTGCCCATTTTGGTTAATATCTAGTTTCTAGCTGCACTGCAGCACTGGTTAAAATAAAATTTTATAGATGTACTAATTTAAATATTTTCTGTCTACAGATCTATTAAATAATAATTTTGTAATCCACATTCTAAAAAAAAAAAAAAAAAAAAAAGGAGCACTTGGAAAGGAAAGAACAATAAGAAGGGACTAGTAACAGTAACTGCACACATAATTTTCTTTTCAAGTATATGGTAATATTTTTTTTACAATACGTTGTTGTGGTGCACCACTTTAATTACTTAGACATTAAGATGTGATTATACATTTCCCTTATCTGCATTGTTATCTTTAGTCTACTATTTTTTCTGCTTGAGCTATGTCATGTTTAGGTATAAGTTGCTGCTGTTTGCCAGGCATAGTGTTATTGAATTTGACTTTGTATTATTCTGTTAAGCCAGTTTTACTAATGATTTCTTGTTATTATTTGTTGCACATTACCTTAGATTAGTTGTAATATTACAATTGCTTTGCTAATTTCTAAAATGCTGCTTCCTTTGCAAATCTGCAATTTTTGTCATTGCTGTTTGCGTTTATTGTTTTATGTGTTGCTGCATTGCCTCGTCCCTTAGTTTAGCATCTGAGCTCAGTAGATTTAAGTTAGCTTAAGAGGGGGTAGACTATATAAGAGACTGTGTTGCGATGAATTGGAAGAAATGCATTGAGAAATCATACGAAAAAAGTACAGAAAGCAGGTATAGGTAGGATTTTCTTGGAAATAAATAATGAGGTAAGAAATATGTGAAATAAATACAGAAAGCATGCTTGGATAGGATTTTTTTGGTGGAAGCAAAGGTTGAAATAAGACGAAAGATCTATGGAATGAAGTTTTGGGTTGGACTGCAGTACCAAAAACGAACCCTGTCCTTTCCATTGTGTTATCCCACTATGTGTTTGTGTTCCCTTGTGTATTTGTGTACTTCCTGTCTTTAGTTGTTTATCTGATAAGACCTATGTTGTAGAATTTTTCTAATACCATGTTATTTACTTTGTAAAGATGTTTATACAGTATTTGTTCTGTTTTGTTTTAATGCTCATGTGGAAGTTGATATTCCAAAAGTTATTCTGATCTTTATGTATGTACTTATGTCATTATTTTTGTAACACTGATGTATATGTTTATTTCTATTCTTTTGTAAAGCCCCTATTACTACGAATGTTATCTCTACTATTATGTTTTTAATGATGTTTTCTGTACCCTTGTAATTGTATTCTTATGTTATAAAATTGTAATTGACACCAGGTCATCAAATTAAGTAACTTGTAAGTTACATTTCACTGCACACGTTTCTGTTGGTCATAGTATATGGACAATATGTGAGAAGTAGGGAGTGATAGTGTTTGCATGTGATTTAATGATTCAGCAAGGGACTGGATAACAGCATTGCTGGTTCTGAGGACAATTCCAAAAACTTTGTGAGTGCACAAGTGGTGGTTATGGACTTGCTACATTATCCGCAAGACTCTTCGATGGTGATTGTGCACCTGCACAGTCACAACAGATGGTTGCTGGCCATCTCTACAAGGACTACAGTGGGTCTGCACCTATGGTGGCCCACCAGTACCGTCATTTCTACAAGGACTACAGTGGGTCTGCACCTCTGGTGGCCCACCAATACCATTATTTCTACAAGGACTACAGTGGGTCTACACCTTTGATGACTCACCAGTACCATTATTTCTACAAGGACTGCAGTGGGTCTGCACCTCTGGTGGCCCACCAATACCGTAATCTCTACCAGGACTACAGTGGGTCTGCTCTGTGATGACCTACCAAACGATATTCTTCAAAACTTCGATTGACTCCGCTGTGGGTTTGCTCTGTTGTGGCCCATTACCTGCCTGCATGTCAAGAGTCAGCACTGTCTTTCCGTTGGAAGGACAACGATACTTCTTCAAGACTGCATGGAAATCCACTACTTCCGTGTGCATTTTCTTTTACTGCTCAGACTTTGAGAAAAACACTGCAATGTGATGAATGATCAGGACTGTCTTTATGGACTGTGAGAAAATTTTAGCTTTTGACCAACATTGTATCAATAAGTGTGTGCATTTGATTTCTTTGTTATTGTAATTACGATTATGAAAAATTTTAACAAATATGTATTGGCCAGTGCCCAACAAAATTTGTAAAATTTTTTTGTGGGGAGCATGGGGGCTATGTAAGTAGGCTGTTTAGGTTTTTTTATTGGTAACGCCACCTCAGTATGAAAATCACCGGCTGTGCCGTGTGCAGTCTGTGGCTGCTTTGCATTGTTGTAATACTCAACCATTGTAGTGTTAGGCAGCTGGCTGTGAACAGCGCGTAACGTTGCGCAGTTGGAGGTGAGCCGCCAGCAGTGGTGGATGTGGGGAGAGAGATGGCGGAGGTTTGTAATTTGTCATGAACTGCTCTATATATGATATTAAGGTAAATACATTGTTTGTTCTCTATTAATATCTTTCATTTGCGAACTATCCCTATCAGTAGTTAGTGCGTTCCATAGTTTGAATCTTTTATTTAGCTGGCAGTAGTGGCGCTCGCTGTATTGCAGTAGCTTGAGCAGCGAAGATTTTTGTGAGGTGAGTGATTTGCGAAAGGTATAGTTTAATGTTAGTCAGGGCCATTCTCTTGTAGAGATTATTGAAAGTCAGATTGCGTTGCGCTAACAAAATATTGTGTGTTGAAAGTCAGATCGCGTTGCGCTAAAAAAATATTGTGTGTCAGGTTAAGCACAGTCGTGTAAAATTGTTCAAAGGGGAAGTTTCACGTACTGTGTTCTGTTACTTATGAAGTGTTCGACTTACTCATGTATCTGTGAACGCAACTAGGGGTGGCCTAGTGTGGGATAGGTGACAAAAAATTCTGGTATAAGAGGTAGGAAAGAAAGACATTTCGGTCGTTTTGGGGTGCCTCTTGATCTACTGTTTGGAAATAATTTGTTTTCCAGCAGAACCACAACAATTTTAGTACAAAAACTGATCACGAGATGCCATAACTCAGCCCAACGCCTGAGGAAATAATATTTTCAGCGTAGTTTCCGCAATGATGGGATTGAACCACGGACCTTCTAACCAGAAAATAGTAGCTGACTCCGGTCCAGTAAATTTGTACTGAAGTTGTTGTGAGACTATATTACTTTCATAAAATATGGGATGTGTTAAATTAAATTTCAAACTTCACGACATAAAATTGTCTGACAGTGAATCTAAATTTGAGGCTGCGCCATGGGCACGCCTCGTCCTCTGGGTAGAGTATTTCTGTTCCAGAGTCCTGTGGCCTTCATAATCACTGTAGTTCTTCATTTGGTTATTGTGGAATGAAAACCGCTAACACCACTATGCCAGACTCTTTATTTGGGACGACAACCGGTTTCGTAGCTTAAAGGCACATCTTCACAAAAGGGAGAATATTTATTAAAAAACTGCATTTTACTCCAACTGACCGAAAGTACAAATAAATACTCGCATAACACTGAATGTCCAAGTAATAGTAATATTCCTATGAGCCTACTGTTGTATGTTGTCATAAACAACCTCAGGAAATCAGATTGGAACCAACAACAAAATCGGGCTGAAAATAAATACGACGAAATGTTCCCGTAAGAATCACATCTTCAGTGTTGATTAAACTTACTAAAACTCAGGATAAAGCTCTCATAGCACCGTATGAGTTCCAGTAATCGATGTAGTACCAACCCTGTAGGAATAAACAGCAAGCAGGCTACTCCGTGCAGGCATGCACAGCGCCATCGTGGTGCTACAACGAGAACCACTCGTAGTCTCACTCCGCATTCTCGCGTCCCGACATGGCCGGTTGGGTAACTTCTTTACAAAGCCAGATTCGTTGTGTCAGTAAGCGTCGGCAATCGGTTGTTACTTAATTATCAATGGACACAACATTATTGGCTTACAGCATGTCATACCTGAGTAAACATCTGACCATCATAAGAAATGTAACATCATGCTAATATATAAAATAATTCAGTGATATCTATCTAAACGCCGCCCCCCCCTCTCACTCACCCTAGGAAAAGCCACTCTTTCTTGAAGGTAAAAAGATAAAGAAAAATAAAAAAACGTAAATGGCAATGGATTCAACTCATTACATAGGCACTGCGAAACCTGTTATTGTGTTGAGAGACAGATCCACCCGGAAAAAGTAACCTCTCTCAAGGCCAAGTAAACGTGTAAAAGCTACTATAGCCGATTTCGTACAAAATAATGAAACAATAATAGTAACAGGAAAGACGAAAGAATAACAACAAAATTAAAAGGTCATGCCAGATGACAGTAAGGGGTTGGCGGTAACCTATAAGTGTGCTTAGAAAGTGAGGGTCATACCTTGAGAAGAAACAAAACTAGTACTAACATGCAACAATATTACAGGGGATGTGGATCTGTCGAGTATTGTTAAGACAATCAACATCAGCTAACATATTACGATGTCTCAGTTCTATCTGTCGACTGAGTTTACGTTCGCGAAGGTGATTTATGCAACTTACTATCTCGAATTCTTCCAGGGTATTAAGAGTGAGCGCTTTCTTCTCCCTGTGCAGTGTCTTTTACAGTATCATTTGCTACAGTTGTCTATCCTTTTGGTCAAATGCGCACTTTGTCAGTTGTAGACAATCGCCGTAGTTGATCAGGTAAACACAAGAAAAAACACAGAGGCAGTAAAAATAATATAGCAGAAAACCAGCAAAAGAAAAGCTAGGCTAAGTGCTAAGAAACGCAGCTGTACGAAGCACAACAGCAAATCATACTTTAAGATTTGGTTAACTGTGTTTCGCTAAGTGCAATGTGGTGACACTCGATTACAAAATAAAATTTTAGTAAGGGTCCATTGAAGGAAACGGAACGTACTGAATATCATAAAATAGATTAGCACTTCTTGAAAACTTCATTATGAAACCTACTTTTAGCGATTACAATAATCTTTACAAAATTCACATCTTATAAAAATAATAACTCTGTTATGTAATTCGTTAAAGGGTGGTAAAGCACCGGTGAATCTGTGACTGAGTCCAAGCCGTGCGAAAAGGTTATGCTGTTTAACCTGGTCTCGACAATCGCACTGAGAGACCAGAATAAATGTAGAAAAATTTAATGACAATGGTGATGTGTTTGTGATAAATTTTCAGTGCTCCTTTACACTGAACCGCAATACTGCAGATTATAAAACAAATGTGTTTTATTATTAATTTGTAAACTATTCGAGATAACAGCTCACTCCTAAAAGAGCACCCTTATATGAAGGCATTTACCATCGATAAACAATTAAGTTGCATTTTATTATACCGATAATTATAATAAACCATTCCAACAATGGTGTGTTTCTGTGAATCCCCGGTGCTCTCATGAAATCTTGTGAGGGCATCATATTGAATGCTAACGAAAATTGATAATCATGTGGCCGTCGATACTGTCAAAATGACGTCTCGTCTGCGGGAATCATTGTGAAATTCTCGAATGCTACACTGGCAATGATAATCATAGACCATATATAACATATACCAAGCATATCCGTATCTCTGACGTGTTAACGCTTGAAACCAACATGTAAGTCACGTGACTAGGCGCAGAAAGTTGAGTTAGTCATTACACGTTGAGTGAAGTGGAGTTGACAGTCACAGTTTCTCTCATTTACAGCTTTAATCAAGCTTTGATTTTGACAATTCAGCGAACTGTAGTACTATTCTTTTCCCCGCGCTGTTCGGAGGTGCGAGTCCTCCCTCGGGGCCGGCCTGGGTGGCCGTGCGGTTCTAGGCGCTGCAGTCTGGAACCGCGAGACCGCTACGGTCGCAGGTTCGAATCCAACCTCGGGCATGGATGTTTGTGATGTCCTTAGGTTAGTTAGGTTTAAGTAGTTGTAAGTTATAGTGAACTGATGACCTCAGAAGTTAGGTCCCATAGTGCTCAGAGCCATTTGAACCATTTGAACCTCCCTCGGGCCCGAGTGTGTGTGTTGTCCTTAGCGTAAGTTAGTTTAAGTTAGTTTAAGTAGTGTGTAAGCCTAGGGACTGATGACCTCAGCAGTTTGGTCCCATAGGAACTTTCCACAAATTTCCAGATTTTTTTTTCCTAATTTCTCCGAAATTCATGATAACAAAGCAGTGGTTTTCCTTCTTACATGTGGTCAAGTTGAAACGTGTTGACAATTCTTTTAACAAGCGACAGAATGACTGTTCATTAGTAAAAACGTTTCTTTAGCACTGTGAATTCTTGTAGTTAACCGCGTCGGCAGCATTAGAAGACAAAATAACAACGCAGCATTAGTTTTCTAATGGTTCCACAAGAATACGTGTGAAATACTTCAGTAAGCTTTTGTAGGAAAGGAAATCCTTTTATGTGCATAATGTCCTGTATTTGCATAAAATAAGCACATATGTTTTCTGACTTTTTCCTAATCCAGTACTGATACCGAAACGCTATTATGATAGGTAGCGTAATATATATTACAAAACGTTGATTATACTGGTGTAGTGCTGGATGTTAACGATATGTCGTCTCGAAAGCTTAGTCATTCACCGAGTTTTACATCCAAAGACCAAGATCCATTCTAACTTTCAACTTATGGAAATACCTTTGCAAGTATTTTAAACTGATTCCCTTACACAACTGAGATTTTCGTGACATTATGTAATCTGTAGGACAAAACAAGACTCATCTGAGCATATGTGAAGGTCTTTACTCCTGCACCTAGTAAACAGCTCAATATGTGATCTGTAACAAAAGTGTCATGAATTTTTCACTATAAATGCGTAATGACATACTCGGCTTCGTGTTGCGAGTCACATGACTTAGATATTAGTTTTAGTAAAATGACGTCATGCGCAGTCTATGTTATCTGTGATCTGTGATAATAATACTATAGACAACCAAAGATCACATTGCCTGGATTCAGAACCTTTGCGGTGTGAAATGTCGATTATTAAGGACTTCTGTCTGAAGAATATCCAGAGTACGACAATTCGAGTAAAAAGAGAACTGACGTTACACTCATCGAATACCAAAACTAAATTAGATACCTTGCATCATCTTACAAAAGAACCGATTCTTTGAAAAAAATACTGAGTTTTGTATGAGAGTGGGTCAGTCCCCTCAGCTGTTACGACCTACTGCCAATTTTCTCTTCGTTCTTACGGTAGTTAAGTTTATACATCTGTTTTCTTATACCTTGTGTGCAGGGTGACTCCGGCAGCCCGATGCTGGTGGACGGCGTCGTGGTGGGGCTGGCGTCGTGGCAGCAGGGCTGCGCCCTCGAGGGCTACCCCACCGTCTACACCAGGGTCTCACACTTCGTGGACTGGATTGAGGAGAACAAGAAATAGACAACGCACGTTGTCACCTAGAAGACTCACACTTATAGGCTTACTTCCTGTTATTTTCATCTTTGGATGTTTATCATATGTTAACACATTTTTCAGGAGTCGCATGCTTTTTTCCACGTCCTTTATCTGACTGTTTCCTCCTACCGTTTTATTGTGACCTTTCATTACAAGAACAGTGGTATGGTAGGTGTTGTTCGAAGTCACTATAGTTAGTATTTCATCGGTACACATCAGTAATTTTATATGGAGGCGAAAAGTATCTTGTGTTTGACTTCATTTCGCATGTAATTAAACTGAAATTCTGATAAATTTTCAGATGAATGTGGTTTACTTCACTTGTTTCTTTATTACAGTATCTGAGTGGACAGTGAGACGGCTTCTCATGCCGGGGGGCCTGGGTTCGATTCCCGGCTGCGTTAGGTATTTTCTCCGCTCAGGGACTGGATGTTTGTGTTGTTTTCATCATCATAATTTCTCATCCTCATCGACGCAAAAGTCGCCGAAGTGGCATCACCTGAAAAGATTTGCACCAGGCGATCAGGTCTACCCGCCGGGAGGCCGTCGCCACACGACATTTCCTTTCCTTTTTTTTTCTTGAAAATTTGTTCGTTCGCTATCAAGTGGTAATTTTTCTGTCCACATCCAGTGTTAAAACTTGCCAACAAGTTTCCACTTTCGGCACATGTTTGCAGAAATTGATCACACAATATGTTAAGACGTTCAATTAGAGCTATTCGTCTACAGAGTGAGGTGGTGAAGTAGTTAAGACACAGCATTTCTAATCAGGAGAAATGGATTTCAAATTACTGCGCATCAATAATAAAAGAGATTTTCTGAACAAACCGATATACTGCAAAATGTTATCGACATAACGTTTTAAAAAATTTATTTCCAAACACAATCACTTTTTGTTTTCTCAGCTGATTGTGAGTCATTTCATCCATAGATGGTTACATTCAAAAACGATAAAGATATATTATTTGTCGCGTCTCTATTGTGATTGTAACTGATATTAACATCCACCTCTCTCAATCTTCACGAGTTATTCCCGTTTTTGGAGTTTCTATTGAATCTATATTTGCTCATTTCCTAAATACCAGATGCTTTCTTCAAAATCTTTTCGAGTTCTTGAATCTGTACTGCCATCTATTACATTTCTGTCTTTGTCGAAAATTGTATGTCTCCTACAGGATTTGATCTGAACTACACTCCTGGAAATGGAAAAAAGAACACATTGACACCGGTGTGTCAGACCCACCATACTTGCTCCGGACACTGCGAGAGGGCTGTACAAGCAATGATCACACGCACGGCACAGCGGACACACCAGGAACCGCGGTGTTGGCCGTCGAATGGCGCTAGCTGCGCAGCATTTGTGCACCGCCGCCGTCAGTGTCAGCCAGTTTGCCGTGGCATACGGAGCTCCATCGCAGTCTTTAACACTGGTAGCATGCCGCGACAGCGTGGACGTGAACCGTCTGTGCAGTTGACGGACTTTGAGCGAGGGCGTATAGTGGGCATGCGGGAGGCCGGGTGGACGTACCGCCGAATTGCTCAACACGTGGGGCGTGAGGTCTCCACAGTACATCGATGTTGTCGCCAGTGGTCGGCGGAAGGTGCACGTGCCCGTCGACCTGGGACCGGACCGCAGCGACGCACGGATGCACGCCAAGACCGTAGGATCCTACGCAGTGCCGTAGGGGACCGCACCGCCACTTCCCAGCAAATTAGGGACACTGTTGCTCCTGGGGTATCGGCGAGGACCATTCGCAACCGTCTCCATGAAGCTGGGCTACGGTCCCGCACACCGTTAGGCCGTCTTCCGCTCACGCCCCAACATCGTGCAGCCCGCCTCCAGTGGTGTCGCGACAGACGTGAATGGAGGGACGAATGGAGACGTGTCGTCTTCAGCGATGAGAGTCGCTTCTGCCTTGGTGCCAATGATGGTCGTATGCGTGTTTGGCGCCGTGCAGGTGAGCGCCACAATCAGGACTGCATACGACCGAGGCACACAGGGCCAACACCCGGCATCATGGTGTGGGGAGCGATCTCCTACACTGGCCGTACACCACTGGTGATCGTCGAGGGGACACTGAATAGTGCACGGTACATCCAAACCGTCATCGAACCCATCGTTCTAACATTCCTAGACCGGCAAGGGAACTTGCTGTTCCAACAGGACAATGCACGTCCGCATGTATCCCGTGCCACCCAACGTGCTCTAGAAGGTGTAAGTCAACTACCCTGGCCAGCAAGATCTCCGGATCTGTCCCCCATTGAGCATGTTTGGGACTGGATGAAGCGTCGTCTCACGCGGTCTGCAAGTCCAGCACGAACGCTGATCCAACTGAGGCGCCAGGTGGAAATGGCATGGCAAGCCGTTCCACAGGACTACATCCAGCATCTCTACGATCGTCTCCATGGGAGAATAGCAGCCTGCATTGCTGCGAAAGGTGGATATACACTGTACTAGTGCCGACATTGTGCATTCTCTGTTGCCTGTGTCTATGTGCCTGTGGTTCTCAGTGTGATCATGTGATGTATCTGACCCCAGGAATGTGTCAATAAAGTTTCCCCTTCCTGGGACAATGAATTCACGGTGTTCTTATTTCAATTTCCAGGAGTGTAGTATCAGTAAAGAATAAATAGAATGAAAAATGTATTAAGTTTCGACACGATAATGTTTCTTTCGATATTATGGTAGACGAGATGGTCAAAGTACTACACAACTCTTCGTAATTATTCCTTTCAAATTGTAAGTGAAGGCCACATCTGTATCTCGTCATGTATTTTTTGACAGTAACAGAAACGGCAACGAAAAAATTTCTAATTCCAGTGATAACCATCATGAGACTATATTTACAGTGTCTACTGTAAATACTTGGTTTTTTATTATTGTGGGAAACGGAGATTCCTTCGTAAAACAACAATGAACATATTCATATCAATTTTTTTGTAGGCACTTGGCTTAGGCAGCACTACTATTTCTAATTATCCTACTCTTTAAAATATAGATACCGGAGTATTCAGTAATGGAACATTTTTCAATTAAGTGGCTGTTTGGTTTCATGAGACTTCTCTACCATTATGGGTAAAAAAGAGTTAATCACAGTTGTGAGTGGTGCATACTTGATCTATATAATGTAAGAGAGAGAGAGCGTTCCAACTTTGGGTGAATTATTGCAGTGCCGTCACACAAATCGTTAAAGTTGTGGAGCCCATTGCACAACATGTTTCGCAAATCATTTAGTTTGACGTTATAATCAACGTTCTACAGGAACTGTACATTTCTTGTTTGCAGTTCTTTGTTTCATAATAAACAATACAGTGTGTGTGTGTGTGTGTGTGTGTGTGTGTGTGTGTGTGTGTGTGTGTCTGTGTGTGTGTGGATTTCGAGAGTCCGATAGCGAGGTTTTAGCTGTAATATTAGTTACTACAAGAAAGCAACAGACTCGTGTTCTAACATTCTGCGTGGTGTCTGTTCTATATCGTGTCTCCCTACCACTTTCGCGCAACGACGCTCTGAGCGTGTTTTTTAGGGAATTGACTAGTTTGAACCTGGGACCTGTTGCTGGTAAGGAGACGTCAGACCACACATGACATGTAGAGTTCAGAAGAGTTCAGTGAGACTAGCGATGATATAACCAATACTTAATGATTTCAGCGTCAGCTCCACTGCACTCCCTGTAAAAGAATCTTAATACTAACTAAATTTAGTGGAAGGGGTTCAAGGCTTTCCTATTTTTAGTTAGCTGGTAAAATAACGTCGAAAAAGCAGTTAAGTTTACAATGGAAATTTTATTCTACTCACAAAACATTGTTTATAAATTACACTATTGATAAAAGGAAATATTTTAATACAGGATGGTAAAAACCAACTGCGTTCAACAAAAATGTGAACGAATATTCCATGAATGGGTTTACAAGTTCTACAATGGATCGAAGGATGACTTATGCCATATAACATCTATAATCTAGGTTTAAATTAAGTTTCACAAAAGAGAAAACTATCAAAATGGTCTACAGTGACCCTCAGTTATCCTTAATTACTTATCTAACTTGTCGTAAATTACAGTGGCTGATGTGGCTTCTCAATAATTATATAACAGAAAAATCATCGCGTTTCAGATTTTAACTTACGTAGCAAATGTGAATACCATGAGCTTCAATTGACGATCGACACTAGTATTACGTAAAAAGGGGATGTAACAGATGAGACTTTTGTAGTTCTGAGTGAAGCCTTATGCGCTCAAAAATGCGGCATCACGTGCGTTCATTACCTTGTCGGTGTTTGTCAGGGGGCGGCGGCCGGCGCAGCTCCGTACAGCTCGCCGTCTCCGAAGCAACTCTCTCCTAACTTCTCCTTGCTACAATTTACCGAAGTTGGTTTAAAAAAACTATCTGGCTGTGTTTTCATCTGACCAATCAGGGTCTCAATGTTAACCTTAAGCTCCGCCTACAAAAATTCTGTCTGCCCAATGAGAAACGTTATACTTTTCGTGGTGGGGCAATGTTTTTAAAGTTTGCAACGTAACAGAGACGCGAAAAAGTCTCAGGCTAAAACTTGCAGCTGGTGTGGTGTGGTGTTATCGTAAGATCTATACTATTCTCCTGGAGGGCACTAGCTTTTAACATGGGCTGGGGGGTGGTCCTGATGTAACAGAGACGCGAAAATGTCTCACGCTAAAACTTGCAGCTGGGGTAGCCGTTTTTGTGTTATCATAAGATCTATAGTGTTCTTCTGGAGGGCTCTAGCTTTTAACATGGGCTGGGGGGTGGTCCTAGCGGTTAGCTGGCGACGTGGGTGTCCGTCCGTCACTTATCGTAGGGCTTAACACGGTTCTGCTCTCGGCTTCTGTTCTCGTTTCTCCCCTCGGAACTGCGTCTGTCTCACGACGGGAAGGTATGACATGCATTTAGGTATTCTTGCGTTAGTCTGTGGTATTCCATTTGCTCACTCGTTACTCGTATTACTTTGGTTAATTTAATGTCACGTTTTATTCGGAGCAATGTGACATACTACTGGATTTGCTTATCATGTCAGGGTTTTCATGGAAGGTGTTGGATTTGCCTGACACCTTACAGTGTTAATGACAGGAAAGAGATTACAGTATCAACATCGAAATTTAGTTACATAGATATTTCATCGTTTTTCAGTTTAGGAAATCACCGTTTTGCCACAGGTGTAGCTACAATTAGCACATTGCAGTCCTGTCTTATAATGGAAACTTCCAAGAAGTACAGCGTTGCTTCTCAGCTAATTTGAATGTGAATATGGCTTACGTTTCTTATACAGAACGACACAGAAGTTTCTGATTTTCGTTGAGAACTGCAGTTATAAACTAAGTTATCATTGAAAACTACTGTTTAAATACGATTTTCTGACTCAAACTTCGGAAATGAATTGAGATAAGTTTCAAGGAACAGACATAATTACCTTTGTAGACTCTGAGGAGCTCATCTGCGGTTGTAGGAAACAGTGGTCATGCGAAACACAGCTGGCCCTCTTTGTGCATGATATACAACAGGCTCTAGATACTGGCTCCCAGGTTGATGCCATATTTCTCGACTTTCGAAAGTCGTTCGACTCTGTTCCGCAGTGTCGCTTGCTCCTAAAAGTGCGTACTTACAGTATATCCGGTGACATATTCGGTTGGATAGCAAGTTTTCTAACAGACAGAGAGTAATATGTTCTTCTGAATGCGGTGACCTCAACAGAAACAACCGTAACTTCAGGTGTGCCACAGGGCAGCTCAATAGGTCCGCTGCTTTTTACGATTTGCATAAGCGATCTGGTTGATGCTATTGACAGCGGCATTAGACTGTTTGCGATGATGCTGTAGTCTACAGGAAAGTAGTATCACACGAAAGTTGTGAACAAATCAGTGAGGATTTGCAATAAATAAATGAGTGAAGTAATGACTAGCACTTATCTCTCAATATTAGTAAGTGTAACCTACTGCGAATAACAAGGCGAAAATCCCCATTCATGTACGAGTACAAAATAATTGCCCGGCCCTTGGAAGCGGTAACATCCATCAAGTATCTGTGTGCGACTATTCGAAATGATCTCAAATGGAATGACGGAAATGGAAATGAAATGTGCGTTCGGCGTCATTGGCCGGGAGGCCCCTTACGGGGCAAAATGGAATGATCTGATTACACAAGTAACTGGCAAGGCGAACTCTAGATTGCAGTTTATTGGTAGAATCCTGAAGCGATGCAGTCCTTCAGCAAAGGAAATTGCTTACAATACGTTAGTTCGTCCAGTCAGTTCGTCTGTATGGGACCGTTATCAGTTGGGTGTGATTCAAGAGATTCAGAAGGTCCAACGAAGAGCGGCAAGATTCGTGACTGGTACATTTAGCCATCGCGAGTGAGTTAAAAATCTCATAGAAAGTTCGAAGTGGGACACACTTGCAGATGGACGACGCGGTAAACGGAAGGGACTGCTCACTAAATTCCGAAATCCGATCTTCCCGAGGATGTAGAGCATATATAATTACCAGCCACTTTCAAATCACGCAATGATCACCATTCAAGATAAGGGAAATTAGAGCTCGTACTGAGGCGTTCTGACAGTCGTTTTTCCCTCGTTCGATCCGCGAGTGGAACAACGGGAAGGAGAGGCGGGGGGGGGGGGGGGGGGCGACATGGCTTTGGCGCGAATTGTGCCCTCCGCCACACACCGCTAGGTGGCCTCCGGAGTATATATATAGATGTAGATGTAGAAGGCAGTTGAAGTAAAGTAATAGCTTTACCTGAAGCGGGCCTCCAGCTGAATTGGTCTACTTTGATTTGCAAATCGAACTTGATATTATAAGTACATGTATTGTCCTGTTAAGATACAACAGAAACATATGCCGCGTATTTTGGACTGAGAGTGTACTCGCAAACCACTACTTCATCTCATTGTCTCCGTTCAAGGTGTTTCTTCCAAATTACGATAACGCGGAAGCAATAGGAAAGTAGTCAGTTTTCACTTTTTTTTCAAACGAAAAATATACGACTTTCAGGGGTAATCTTGTACGTATAACAATTCTTGTATTAAATCAATCGGCATTATATGTTGTAAGCTGTCTAACTTCTGTTTAAATTCAGATTACATTCAAATATTCATCCAGAAACACGCTCTGAATAACTGCCGCTTGTACACGAAGTTTAGACTCACGAAATTTTATGTAATGCTGTGTGACTACAGCATGTAAACAAACGAAGATATTGAAGGATAGGAATAACTTAATGTGCACAACGAAAGAATTTTGAGCATAAATGGGCACATGATGGTATTACATGATCGTACTAACTTGTAATATGTTCTTAAACCGATTTCAAGAACGTAAAGGACACTCACTATTGTGGGCACTTTACGTGCTATGAGCATGTGAAGCTCAATATGTTTATCAAAATTTTTCTTTTAGGACTGTGAAATCTAAAGATGTACACCCAGCTCTCTCTACATCTACATTCTGACTACATTCTAATCACAAAAACATGCAAAGAAATAACCGAAGCATACTGCTGACTGCAGTCTGTTGAAACGTATTAACTGATAATAATAGTAACTCACCAAGACTAGTGGGAGACTAGTCAAAGGCAGAAGGCCTAAAAAATTACATCTCGTCAATCGATGTAGGTTGCAAAAGGCACACACTATCGTGAAAACAATAGAATCTTCAAACAGCGGCACTTGGTTATTATTTTATATAAAGCTTAATCATTGCTGTGATAAAGGATACAGTCATCCAGGTATGTAACATATGGTATGATAGATCACCACTAAAGAAAGAACTGAATAAGAAGAATCCTACATGCATTAGAAACTAATGAAAACATTCCACTAAATTAGGATGCTACGAATTTAATGCTCCTACTATTTGGACGGAATTGTGTGTACCCAATTCTGTACCATACTTCGAGAACTGACCACGTCACAGAAAACTAACATTAAGTTCCCACAACGAGAAATTGCACACTAAAGATCTGGAAATGCTGTGAATAATGTTACGCCAAATTGTGCGATGGGAGGCGTAACCTTTTTTTTTTACTGACCGGTTTGATGCGGCCCGCCACGAATTCCTTTCCTGTGCTAACCTCTTCATCTCAGAGTAGCACTTGCAACCTACGTCCTCAATTATTTGCTTGACGTATTCCAATCTCTGTCTTCCTCTACAGTTTTTGCCCTCTACAGCTCCCTCTAGTACCACGGAAGTCATTCCCTCATGTCTTAGCAGATGTCCTATCATCCTGTCCCTTCTCCTTATCAGTGTTTTCCACATATTCCCTTCCTCTCCGATCCTGCGTAGAACCTCCTCATTCCTTACCTTATCAGTCTACCTAATTTTCAACATTCGTCTATAGCACCACATCTCAAATACTTCGATTCTCTTCTGTTCCCGTTTTCCCACAGTCCATGTTTCACTACCATACAATGCTGTACTCCAGACGTACATCCTCAGAAATTTCTTCCTCAAATTAAGGCCGGTATTTGATATTAGTAGCCTTCTCTTGGCCAGAAATGCCTTTTTTGCCATAGCGAGTCTGCTTTTGATGTCCTCCTTGCTCCGTCCGTCATTGGTTATTTTACTGCCTAGGTAGCAGAATTCCTTAACTTCATTGACTTCGTGACCATCAATTCTGATGTTAAGTTTCTCGCTGTTCTCATTTCTACTACTTCTCATTACCTTCGTCTTTCTCCGATTTACTCTCAAACCATACTGTGTACTCATTAGACTGTTCATTCCGTTCAGCAGATCATTTAATTCTTCTTCACTTTCACTCAGGATAGCAATGTCATCAGCGAATCGTATCATTGATATCCTTTCACCTTGTATTTTAATTCCACTCCTGAACCTTTCTTTTATTTCCATCATTGCTTCCTCGATGTACAGATTGAAGAGTAGGGGCGAAAGGCTACAGCCTTGTCTTACACCCTTCTTAATACGAGCACTTCGTTCTTGATCGTCCACTCTTATTATTCCCTCTTGGTTGTTGTACAGATTGTATATTACCCGTCTCTCCCTATAGCTTACCCCTACTTTTTTCAGAATCTCGAACAGCTTGCACCATGTTATATTGTCGAACGCTTTTTGCAGGTCGACAAATCCTATGAAAGTGTCTTGATTTTTCTTTAGCCTTGCTTCCATTATTAGCCGTAACGTCAGAATTGCCTCTCTCGTCCCTTTACTTTTCCTAAAGCAAAACTGATCGTCACCTAGCGCATTCTCAATTTTCTTTTCCATTCTTCTGTATATTATTCTTGTAAGCAGCTTCGATGCATGAGCTGTTAAGCTGATTGTGCGATAATTCTCGCACTTGTCAGCTCTTGCCGTCTTTGGAATTGTGTGGATGATGCTTTTCCAAAAGTCAGATGGTATGTCGCCAGACTCATATATTCTACAAACCAACGTGAATAGTCGTTTTGTTGCCACTTCCCCCAATGATTTTAGAAATTCTGATGGAATGTTATCTATCCCTTCTGCCTTATTTGACCGTAAGTCCTCCAAAGCTCTTTTAAATTCCGATTCTAATACTGGATCCCCTGTCTCTTCTAAATCGACTCCTGTTTCTTCTTCTATCACATCAGACAAATCTTCACCCTCGTAGAGGCTTTCAATGTATTCTTTCCACCTATCTGCTCTCTCCTCTGCATTTAACAGTGGAATTCCCGTTGCACTCTTAAGGGGATACGGAATCGGATTTTGGGTTAAAAAATCGAATTTTTTTTTTATTGGCGTATTATATTCTGCCATGTTTCCTCTTTAAAATGACGTATCATACATAGCTCTACTACAATTATAACTATTTTATTTTTATATATTTGTGAGATCGGGTATTGCGCTCTTCACAGTGGTATAATGTTCGCTATGTCAAATATCTGGGAGATGGTGACTCTAAAGCATTCAAAGAAGTTTTGGAAAGCAAACCATATGGGAACAGTGTAAATATAAGCAAACTTGAATGTATAGGACATGTGCAGAAGAGAATGGGTGCCAGGCTGAGAAGGTTAAAATCAGTTATGAAAGGGAAAAAACTAGATGATGGGAAAACCTTGGATGGCAGAGGAAGATTGACTGATTCCATAATAGACCACATTCAGAACTGCTATGGCCTTGCAATCAGGCAAAATACAGGCAATCTTGAAGAAATGAGGAGAGCTATATGGGCTTTATATTTCCACACCGCATCCACGGATGAGCATCCACAACATGGTTTGTGCCCCAAAGGTGAAAACAGCTGGTGTAAATACAATAGGGGACTAACAACAGGAGAGAAATACATTCACCACCACAGTCTACCATCAGCCATCATGGCAGAAATAAAGCCCATTTTCAGAGATCTGGCTGACAGAAGTCTTCTGATGAAATGTCTTCACGGAAAAACGCAGAACCCCAACGAGTGCTTGAATAGTGTGATATGGCATCGTCTCCCAAAAACAGTGTTTGTCGGAATTAATACACTACATTTTGGTGTGTATGATGCTGTGGCAATCTTCAATCTTGGAAATATAACTAAATGCCAGGTCCTTCAAAAGTTGGGTATGTGTGTTGGTTCCCGTACGGTACGTGCTATGTTCTTTTTAGATCAGCACAGACTAAGGCATGCTGATAATATAATCAAGACATTAGTGAAAAAAGCAAGACAGGTGCAGAGGGGTGCCAAAAGAAGACTTGAAGATGATTATGAAGACTGTGAAGGGGGTATTAGCTACGGATCAGGAATGTTTTAATCTTCTTTCTCCGTTTCCCGTAAGTTTACTTTTTACTTCATCTAGGAACATTATCTCAGGTACTGGTCAACCTAGAAGTCTGAAATTTTTATGACGTAGTGACATAGGTCCCTATTACATACTGAAACAACGATTTTTTAATTACTTGATTTACAAAAGACTTAGGGGTGATAGTCTAGTAAAAAGCGATGGAAAAAATTTACTTAAAAATAAATGTACAATATCTCTGTAAGAAAATACTTTGACAATAAACTGTTGTTTCAGTATTGTTGTAACATATGAATGCACATACAGTAAAATTTTTACCTCTCTGTCTCCAGTAGTTTGTGAGAAAATGTTCCCTATAGTAGGCATATATTAACATTGCGGGGATAGGTGATTCCGTATCCCCTTAATGTTACCACCGTTGCTTTTAATGTCACCAAAGTTTGTTTTGACTCACTTCCTATTTATTTCATTCCTCAGCGACTTGTATTTCTGTATTCCTGATTTTCCCGGAACATGTTTGTACTTCCTCCTTTCATCAATCAACTGAAGTATTTCTTCTGTTACCCATGGTTTCTTCGCAGTTACCTTCTTTGTACCTATGTTTTCCTTCCCAACTTCTGTGATTGCCCTTTTTTGAGGTGTCCATTCCTCTTCAACTGTACTGCCTACTGCGCTATTCCTTATTGCTGTATCTATAGCGTTAGAGAACTTCAAACGTATCTCGTCATTCCTTAGTACTTCCGTATCCCACTTCTTTGCATATTGATTCTTCCTGACTAATGTCTTGAACTTCAGCCTACTCTTCATCACTACTATATTGTGATGTGAGTCTATATCTGCTCCTGGGTACGCCTTACAATCCAGTATCTGATTTCGGAATCTCTGTCTGACCATGATGTAATCTAATTGAAATCTTCCCGTATCTCCCGGCCTTTTCCAGGTAACCTACTCACACGTTTCTGACAAGCAATCTGAGAATAATCAACATCAAAGGGCTTCAGTGCAGCGGCAGCCGAATACATTACTAAACCACGGTTGCCCCGCAGCAGCCGGAAAGCGCTGACAGGATACACGGACAAGATCAGGCCATACTTCACTCACACCGAGTCGTTTAAACGGTCCGTTCACAGTGAAGCACTTGGTGGCGCCCGCTTCCCATTGGCTGCCTCATCAGGTAGTCAGATTGAGCTATACGTCTAAGTTTGTCGCCGTGTGGAGTGGCCGCGCGGTTAGAGGCACCGTGTCACCAATTGCGTGGCCCCTCCTGCCAGAGGTTCGAGTCCTCCCTCGAGCGTGGGTGTGTGTGTTGTTCTTAGTGTAAGTTAGATTAAGTTAGTTTAAGTAGTGTGTAAGTCTAGAGACCGATAACCTCAGCAGTTTGGTCCCTTAGGAATTCACACACATTTGAACATTTTTTATTTTCTAAGTTTGTCAAAGAGTGTGATGGTTACAGTGATCAGTTGCCTGATACAGAAGCATCTTCGTTATATGTCTACATTTTTACAATGCGCGGACGAATAACTACTCTGAAACTTGCCATTGTGACAGACAACATTCAGTGTATTGAACAACAAAGTGTAGGCTATCAACTGCAGAAAACATCAACGCATGGTTCATTAGCCGCATGACATCATTCGCTGTAAAGTGTTGCTCCCATTGTCTCTTTGCATGAGTTCTCCTCTGAAGCTGCAGTCCACTTGTGAGCATTCGTCATCGTATCCACCACTGGCTACGATGATTTCCCGTTTTATAATTTCATAGTGCTACACACTCTTTCAGTCACCATGTTTTTCTCTGTGCGGTGAAGTACCTGACACTAAACTCATAAAAAGTGGTTTTCATTCCACATGTGAGTTTTCCGACAACCAGGATTCACTGCAAGCTGCTATTTTCCTATTTTCAGGTCAAAATGTTATTTGCGGTGGGAAAAGCTGCAGCAGAAATTTCTCCCCTAACAACCACTGATATGGTCTCATTTCGTCTGTACATCATATTTACAATGAGGCGTCATTTTCAAATAATTTTCCCTCCAGAACTCAACACCAGCATAGCAGAAGGCAGTAGAGAAAAACTTTTATCATGTGGGAACTATTTCCAAGCTGAGGGAAAGGTGCTCATTATTCGAGAAACCATCCAACTTAAAAACTTATCGACGACACAGAGAGCAGCTTTATTGTAGGACTGTGTGTTTCTACTGCACTGGACAGTCGCTCTCGATTGGAAAGATATCCAGTGAGGAGTGTCGTGGCATAAAATACATTAATGTTAAGTGAAGATATTTTAGCGTTTTAAGGATATACTTGCAGGTATTGCTATCTGTTTGCCGGCCAGTTTGACCGAGAGGTTCTAGGCGTTTCAGTCCGGAACCGCGCGACCGCTACGGTGGCAGGTTCGAATCCTGCTTCGGGCATGGATGTGTGTGATGTCCTTAGGTTAGTTAGTTTTAAGCAGTTCTAAGTTCTAGGGTACTGATGACCTCAGATGTTAAGTTCCATAGTGCTCAGAGCCATTTGAGCTACCTGTGTATTATTTTTCGAGATAAGGGAAAATTGAACATTGGTAATAACTTAACTGTTCATATGAAAGGTCGACGTTATGTAAAGAATGTAAACATAATCTACGATCTAGCAGCGTATAGAATTTGTAATGGGGAGAGATGTGATCTGAGTTCTACGTTGGCAGAAGAAATTAGGATGGGCAGGCTGGGATGTGAAGCCCACACCTCCTACCCGGTAAACAATCCAACTGAATTGCTCACACAGAATTAAACGAGTGGATCGATGGGATTGAAAACGACAAAGAAGTAAAGGCATGAAACGGCATGAGTGATATTAGCTAGAAGTGCTGAATCTTCAAAGAAACGAACGTTTCGAGACTAATCACTACTCTTACAACTTGTCGCAGCCAGTGCGTGTCTCACATCTGTCTGACAACAGTTTTTCTACGAATATGTCTTTTATAAATAGTCGTAGCAGATTACTGAATAATTCGTTCCTCAGTTATTTCAATAAAATTGTCGTTCTCGTGTAAGTAAAGTCGAAGGGCAGCTACTCTGTAATGTCAGTGAAATTTGTAAGCCACACGGGTTTGTCTCGCATCATGGACCTTGAAGGTATCGTCACAATCTGTTTAAGGTAGATAAGACACTTAAATGTGATAACGCCTCGCCAGCGTATCACTTGACAAGTATAGGCTGTTATACTGAGAACGTGGTGGCTCTTCACCTGATGATACAGTATCACGCCACTGAACTTTCTACCAACACTATTTTTCTGGTATTGCGCAACCCACTCATCAAAAATTAGGTAATGACTACAGAATTCACACGTTATATAACGATAATTTTGTAGTTCGAACTTATCTTACATATATACGAATATACAGGGTGTTACAAAAAGGTACGGCCAAACTTTCAGGAACCATTCCTCACACACAAATTAAGAAAATATGTTACGTGGACATGTGTCCGGAAACGCTTACTTTCCATGTTAGAGCTCATTTTATTACTTCTCTTCAAATCACATTAATCATGGAATGGAAACACACAGCGACAGAACGTACCAGAGTGACTTCAAACACTTTGTTACAGGAAATGTTCAAATGTCCTCCGTTAGCGAGGATACATGCATCCGCCCTCCGTCGCATGGAATCCCTGATACGCTGATGCAGCCCTGGAGACTGGCGTATTGTATCACAGCCGTCCACAATACGAGCACGAAGAGTCTCTACATTTGGTACCGGGGTTGCGTAGACGAGAGATTTCAAATGCCCGCATAAATGAAAGTCAAGAGGGTTGAGGTCAGGAGAGCGTGGAGGCCATGGCATTGGTTCGCCTCTACCAATCCATCGGTCACCGAATCTATTGTTGAGAAGCGTACGAACACTTCGACTAAAATGTGCAGGAGCTCCATCGTGCATGAACCACATGTTGTGTCGTACTTGTAAAGGGACATGTTCTAGCAGCACAGGTAGAGTATCCCGTATGAAATGATGATAACGTGCTCCATTGGGCGTAGGTGGAAGAACATGGGGCCCAAACTAAAATGAGCTCTATCATGGAAATTAAGCGTTTCCGGACACATGTCCACATAACATCTTTTCTTTATTTCTGTGTGAGGAATGTTTCCTGAAAGTTTGGCCGTACCTTTTTGTAACACCCTGTATATTCATACACAGTGCGATTTACTTGTGTAATTCTAACATGAACAACATAATGTACAGAAAACATTTTTAGTGGAGTGATTACATCATGTTTGTGGTCAGCGTCAACGGCCATCACTGGTTCGCTTATGAGTCCAATGCACTCTACGTACTATTCCCGTAGGATAGATCGCCAGTAGTCAAAAAATGTTTTTAGCTCTCGAACAGTCGCGAGATGTTCCTCCTTCCAAATGAGTACCGCACACGCTCTGTAGCATCAAATTTGCGGGATATGCAGATCGCGGGATTCGACGGGATCTTTCACTGTGAAGTGGGTCACCTGAGCTCCACACGAATAGCCACTAGTATCTTTAAAACGTAGTGAGGCCACATCACTCAGATCACTGCGGAGCACAAGTAGCAGATACGCATCCCAATATTTCCAAGTCTCCGGAGAATCGTTCCAGTTAATATGGAGGTCCACACGCTCGCATGAGCTGATTACCGTTCTCGCCACAATACCTACACTACAATTTAAGAATGTTTCCCACATAGAGGTAAATTTGAATTCAATTCCTTCAGTTGTCAGGCGCCATGCTAATTCTCCCCTGTTTCATGAAAGGTTCATTTGGACTTCCCTTACTCACTTAGCAAACTTTATAGCTCATACGAGTATAACATCTGTTGTGTTTGCAGGTAGGAACTTCACCAGCTTCTACCATTTAGACAATGTGAGCTTATCTTATGCTTACATTAACTAGTGTTCTTGCGATGATAATAACGTACATATGTTACGTAGACAAATTTATTCCCGAAATTCCATCACTCTACATTAACTATATTTTGGTGTTACGATTTTTTTCCGGTCTGTGTGTATTACAAATTCTACATAGTGCTGTAACTTATCAACAGAGGCTCACTGTGTCGCAACCCATACTCTGGTTAAGCTAGTTGCAGAAAGAACTCATCGTCGTCACCCAAACTGAAATGAAGCACGTAACTTTGCTATAATTCACGTGTTTAGTAATATGTGTAAAGTTTGGTGGATTGGCACATCTATTCTTAATGTAATATTGTCCGACACGATAAAAATTTCTTCCCGGAATGCAATAGAAAATTCCAACTAATGTATACACTGAAGTGACTAAAATCATGTGATGGCAATATATACATGATCCTATGGCGTTAGTGTGACGTTTATAAGATATAAAAGGGCAGTGCAATGGCGGAACTGTCATTTGTACTCAGCTGATTTACTTGAAAAGGTTTCCGATGTGATTATGGTCGCACTACAGGAATTATAAGACTTTGAACGCGAAATGGTAGTTGGAGGCAAGACACTTGGGTCATTCGATATCGGAAATCATCAGGGACTTCAATATTACGAGATCCGCAGTGTCAACAGTGTGCCGAGAGCACCTGACTTCAGGCATTATCTCTCTCCACGAACAACACGGTGGCCGTCGGCCTTCAGTTAGCGACCGAGAGCAGAGGCTAGAGTTTGTCAGTGCTAACATACAAGCAACACTGGGTGAAATAACCGCAGAAATCAATGTGGGGCGTACGACGGATGTATCCGTTACGAGAATGTGGCGAAATTTGTCATTAATAGGCTATGACATCAGTCCACCGACGCGAGTGCTTTTGCCAACAGCACTACATCGCCTGCGTCGCCTCTCCTGTGCTGTGAACATTTCAGTTGGGCCGTTGACAAATGTGGCCTGACGAGTCCCGATGTCAATTTGTAACAGCTACTAGCGGGGTTGGAGTGTGGCACAGAGCCCACAAAGCTGTGGTCCAAAGTGGTCAAGAAGGCGGTATGCGAGCTGGTGGTAGCTCCATAATGGAGTGGGCTAAATTTACATGGAATGGACTGGGTCCGCTGGTCCAACTGAACTGATCATTGACTGGAGATGGTTGTGTTCACCTACTGGAAGACCATTTGCAGCCAAACAACGGCGAAACTTTTATGGATGACAATGCGCCATAACACTAAGCCACATTTGTCCGTGACTGCTTTGAAGAACATTCTAGATAATTCGAGCGATTGATGAGCTACAAAGTGAATCCCATCAAATATTTATAGGACGCAATGGAGGGGTCAGTTCGTGCATAAAATCCAGCACTGGTAACACTTTCGGAATTATACACGGCAATAGAGGCGCCGTGGATCAGTATTTCTGCAGAGGACTTGCAACGACTTGTTGAGTCCTTGCCACGCTGAGTCGCTGCGCTACGCCGGACATAAGGAAGTCCGACACGATATTAGGAGGTATCCCACGACTTCCTCAGTGTATATCATCTAATTTTTATTTCTCCTTCACGATAGCTAAATGCCCTTCCAGGCTAATCTCAGTCTCATAATCGGATAGATAGAATGGATGATGAAGTATAAATTGCTTATTTGGCCCTGCTGCAAGTATGTCTTAATTCTATATTCTTATACATCTCTCTTCTCCTATCTATATACTTCACTTCAGTCTTTCCAATTAAGGATAGCGCCAGGTCAACTCCCTCTCAGTTCACTAGGCAGGATGCCTCTGTTGAAACAGGCACTATGACCTCATATTTTTGTATGGGACATAAATTTTCAGAAATAAAATAATATTAATGCGACAGTTTCGATCACGGTTTTCAGAAGGTAATGCGAGGCATTCAGGCAACTACAGGAACTGGAAATATCATCCGAAATATTTATATCGGGATCCGGTCAATTCCACTGTCATCTAGACTAATAGCTGGCTGCAGTCCACAACGGGTCGGATTCAAACAACCTACACTACTCTTCTGGATAAGGAGTGAAACTTACTAGAAGCAAAAACTGTAATTATACGGTTCCTCAGCTAGGATGCAGTCGGATAAGTCCATATCGTCTCAAATGCCAAACGGTACCCATTACAGTGTGAAGCGTTTTCGTATTTTTCAGAAGCGGAAGCAGCAGTATGCGTGGCAATAGACCAGTCGCAGAGTAAGGCATTAGGGCGTCGACACAAACTGATCCACATCCGTGGCAGTGTTCCGGCGTCGAGCTAACTCTCTTGATGATCGAGATTTGCGCTGTCGCTTTATGAGCGGAGTACGGACGAATGGAATAACAAATCAGCGTTGTGATGGATGATCACAGCCTGTGATCCTTTTGGCTTTCTGGGAGAATGATGATTTACAAGTTCTTCATATTGCAGTCTAGTTGTCATTTTCGCTTTACACGTTGTTTCCATAGCTGTCTTCGTCAGGTGTCGACCGCAGATTTCGTTGCTCGGTGTGTGGACTCAAATAAACACCGACCAATATACACTGGGTGCCGCTTGTTGTTAAACGATGAAGCAATGGAGCCCCACAGATACGCTCATCCAAATCCAGTGGCACAGGCTACCACAATAAACCCAACATGAGCTTCTAGCTCTGGCGTTTCTTCCGCAAGTGTGGACACCTCACAGTTTCAAACATCACAAAGCCCTCGCAGCGCGCCATCCTTTTGCACCATTACAGAGGAAGTTTGTGGGCACCTTCGAGCCAAATTTGAAATTTCTGCCAGGCAATGTGAGACAATTGCGGGGTTTCAAGGAAGTGACCCTTTAATTTTTTCATGCAGTGTAGATGTAGAGAATTAATCACGCGAAATGTCAGTCTGATAGTAAATAAAACAATCTTCACAAATTGTAGTCCACCGACGAAGGCGATACGTTACAAAATCCTCGTGCACCCTTCGCTTTAACATTTTTTTTTTTTTAATCTGGGACCCTTACCAAGTGAGATAGAAAGAGGAAATCGGAAGACATTGTACTGTTGCATTCCGTCCCCGCAAGCGCGAGTGTACTGTGATCTATAAATATTCCATATAACTACAATTCCCATTTATTGTCCTAGTTAATCTTTGACTTGAGAGTTCAAGGTTTTTCCATGATTTTCATCACTGCGACTTGGTTGCATCTGATATCTACGCATTTGGTGACCCCAGGGTGACTGCACTGCACTATGCCGGCTTCGACGTACCACGTCGCATCTCAACGTGAACGTTTGTCTTTTCCGCGCTAGCAGTGCCGTTCTCGTTCTCGCATGCAAGGGAACAATTCTCCAGTCACCAGAGAACCAGCTGTGAGCAGAGCAGTTATTAGGTTTACGATTAAAGCACCGCCGTTCTGGCTATACAACCCTCCGTTGTGGCGAGCGCAGCTTCAAAGTCAGTCCTTCCTTACGCAGGTATCAGCAGGCGAAACGAAATGTAGTTATGTGGTGTCAACGCTTACGGAGGACCTAGTCGCAGAAGTACAGGGTATTGTAGCGGCATAGTAGGACACCGAGCTGTGTGAGTCTGTCAAGAGCACGCAGGTGATGCGCCATTCACAATCAGAGGCGAAGCGACTGGAGATTGGGGAACTCGGCGATCGCATACCGTCACAAATTTCACTCCGTTTGCGCGCAGTGGCAAACGACATGGCGAGTGAGGACGCGCTGCGCAATATTTGGTTGCTCCCAAGGGTCGATATGTGGCACTATCTTCTGGGAAATCACATTTGAACCGCTTCTACAGTTACTAGAGGGACAC
This sequence comes from Schistocerca nitens, assembly GCF_023898315.1. Taxonomy (NCBI): domain Eukaryota; kingdom Metazoa; phylum Arthropoda; class Insecta; order Orthoptera; family Acrididae; genus Schistocerca; species Schistocerca nitens. Next base: position 519,621,320 of record NC_064614.1, read on the forward strand.
GAAAAGACGGATGGAGTTGCCGTCTATGCAGATGACTAATTGTGGTCATATCTGCGAACAATAGAGCCCAGCTAAAAGAAAAAGACAGTGGGACATTAGGTACCATTACACATTGGTGCAATAAAACTCAAGATAGCGAAAAATAAAACAACATACATTTTGCTGAAATGATTCTTGCAAAGTAAACCACAGGTAAAATTAGGGGACGCGAACATAAAAGGATCAGCGTCACATACTACCTTGGGGTACAAATAGATGACAAAATTTAATTTCCAGGGACACTTAAAGATCACAACGCACAAAGCGTAAAACGTCACAAGCTGGCAAGGCAAAATTCAGACCATTATACACTCCCTTTACAGTGACAAGAACATACACTGGTGCTCTTTCCGAGTCAGTACTAAGCTTCGTCGCAAGCACATGGTCTCACTAACTGAGCCTCTTAATAAACAGCTGTCAGGCGTGGACAGAGAAGCGTCTTCCTGAGACTGTTGGGGCTTTTGGTGTCACCTCAGTTGAAGCACTGTGCGTGACACTTGGAGTTTTCCCGATAGATCTCACTATAAGCTACAGAGCGGCTATGTGCTGGCTAAAGATGGGGAGACTAGACCAGGATATCGCTGGTGTACCATTACATACGATATGCCAACTACAGACATTGCGGCTGTGTACTTGGCAGCGTGAGTGGGACAGCTCCGACAAGGGTCTGAGACTATAGTGCTTTTTGCCTAACAGCAGGGAAAGTCTAAAACTGAAACATATCGATCCCATCCACGGCATCATACGTTTCCTGACTGGATACGGCCTTCATCCCACGCACCTGAAGCGCGTAAGTCTGTGGGAGACACCTAAGTGTGCCGGCCCGAGTGGCCGTGCGGTTCTAGGCGCTACAGTCTGGAGCCGCGTGACCGCTACGGTCGCAGGTTCGAATCCTGCCTCGGGCTTGGATGTGTGTGATGTCCTTAGGTTAGTTAGGTTTAAGTAGTTCTAAGTTCTAGGGGACTGATGACCATAGATGTTAAGTCCCATAGTGCTCAGAGCCATTTTTGAACACCTAAGTGTACATGCAGGGAAGAAGGTTCCCCAGAGCACACGTTTTCTTCTGCGGACAATACACGAACATAAGACACGTACTACACGGAGAAAAAAGAAATATTGAGCCATTCACACACGACATGATCTGGAACGAAGAACAATGATCCATTATTAACTCACTAATAGGTGAAATATCTACGACAATCCACACGGAGTACGCATGGACACGACAACATATGAGGAGAGCCTATATGCAAAGTACCAGAGGTTTAAAATACCGCTTGAGTTGTAAACTTCTTTTATTATCACGACCGGTTTCGGGCTCTCATAAGCCCATCCTTAGGTGTCGCATCTGTGCTGCGGCCCCTCGAGCGCCGAGGTGGACGTCCACCGCAGTCTCGGGGGCCGTAGTACAGTTGCGACACCTAAGGATGGGCTTATGAGAGCCCGAAACCGGTCGTGATAATAAAAGAAGTTTACAACTCAAGCGGTATTTTCAACCTCGGTTATAATGCTCAGTCGCGGATGTACTTCCAACAGGATTGTTTGCTATATGCGAAGACAACAAAAAGAACATGGTGTGGATCGCCTTGACTCAGAAACTAAGGACTCCAGCACAGATACAAGAACAGAACTGTAGAGGCACAAGAAACATGTGTAATTCTAACAGAGAAAACATAAATTTCAATTGCAGACAGTCTTTTTATGATCCTTGTGTAGATAAATTTTACATAAACGGTATCGATTTCTAAAGCCAATAAATAACACATGGAAGAATTATACAGGGTGTATTAGAAAGAATCATCCGGTTAAAAAACAATCGTAACTATTATGTTATTTGAGATACGTTCGTTGAACAGCGTACTGCTGGAAAGATCAAACTGTCGGGTACTACGTGGTTCCCGCTGGGTAGAAGCAGTGAGCGCCCACTTCAGTTCTAGTAAAAATGATGTCGGGACGACAGAAACCGTTTTGTGTTCTACGTTTTGCGCAATGTTGGTCAGTAATAACTGTTCAGTGTGAATTTCGTACTAGGTATTGGGCGAATCCTTCTACAGCACAGAGCATTAGACGATGGCATAAACAGTTCTGAGAAACAGCTTGTTTGTGCAAAGGCAAATCGCCTGGCCGTTCCCGAGTGTCTGACACAGACGTCGCACGCATCCACCACAGTTTCACAACAAGTCCTGAGAAATCCGTTCGCCGTGCAGCTCGACAGCTCGGCAGTTCAACATGCCCCCGATGTCCGTCTAGCATATGTTGCGTCGGCGTTAACACTTGAAACCATACAAAATTCAGTTACTGCAAGTTCTTCGTGAAGGTGACAAATAACAACGTGTGTAGTTCTATAATTTCGTTCTTGGCAAGATGGACGATGACAGTTTTCTTCCATACTTAGTATTTAGTGACGAGGCCACATTCTATTTAACTGGAAAGGTGAACCGTCATAATGTAAGAATACAACATTACAACATGAAGTTGTACAACATGAGAGGGACTCTCCCAAATTTCAAGTGTTTTGTGCAGTTTCGCGGTAAAAGGCGAGAACACTTACAGGAAGCACACATCTCGATATGCTTGAGAACTTTCTTTTCCCACAGTTGGAGACTGATTCGAACGGCTTCATTTGCCAACAGGATGGGGCAACGCCACACTGGCATCTGAAAGTGCGGGAATTTTTAAATCAAGAGATTACTGAACGATGGATCGGTCGCACTGGTTCAAATGATTCAGTCATATACTACTGGCCTCCAAGATAACCGGACTTGACTGTATGTGATTATTTCTTGTGGGGGTTTATAAAAAAATCTGTTTATGTGCTTCCGTTACCAACAACAATGAATGAACTTAGACCTCACATAAGAGCATCTGTGGAAGCTGTAAATCATGACATGCTCGCTGTAGTGTGGGAAGAATTTGAATACCGCATTGCCATATGCCGTGCATGTCAACGGCGGAGGGGGGGGGGGGGGGGGCATATTGAACACCTATGAAAAGGTATGAAACAAAAACTTTTCGAATTTCCCGTTCATGAAAAAATAAATTTTATTGTATATGTTTATTATTTTCAGAAATGTAGACGTGTCAAGTCGGATGATTCTTTTTGATACTCCCTATTTTCGGAGGTTAGTTAGACCGTCTCAAATAGTACAGTCGGTGTGCATTGTATAGTCAATTATTGAATTATATAGCATAAACTGGTACATGTCCGTTGAGCGTCTAGCAAAATAAAACACAGCAAGTAAAACATAGCATGGATGTACATTGAATAGCTCTTGGATTAAAAGGTACTAGAGTAGTAGTACTATCATTATTAAGTTTAGAAGCAGCGCACCCGTGGTCTAGGGGTAGCGTCTTCAATTAATAATCAATACGTCTTTGGCTCTAGGTTCTAACACACCAACACTTAAACTTTGTTTAATAATCAGCATTGGTGACCGAAGACTTCCATCATAAGAAGTCACTCTCATTCTACCAACGGCCTTGACAAAGAGGTCGGATCAGCGGACAGACGTTCAGGGCACTCGCTTGTTGTTGGGATGGGAAACCGTCCCTAAAGGAGGAAGAATCGACAATGATCAAGAGCATGAGGATGCAGAAGGCAATGGAACCCATTGCATTAAAGACCAACGGCGCATGTCGCAAGGGTTTTCACGTGATCCTCAGTTTGTGTAGGCGGCTGGCGTAAATGGTGAAGACTGCTGACCTCGCGCGAGGAGTGCAAGCATAGCTCGCAATTTTAAGCATTGTTCCCAGAGTTGATTGGGGTTCTTTGGTTTGGAGCCGAGTGGAGGGTCTCATCCAAAGGCTTCGTCGACTTTGTGACGGTCTTGGCTGCAGATTTATAGAGCTGCGTGGGGATTTGTAGGAAAACCGTTGATAAGTCAGGTGTGCACTACACAAAGGAAGCAACTACTCGGGTAACTGAGTACCTGCGGTGTGTAAATGTGGATTTTTCAGGCTAGGCAGTAGCCTGAGGTGCTCTTATGAACACTCGCCAGTAGATACGGAGCAAGGGAAATCAAACGGCGTTCATATTAAAGATATTTCTACTGTCACCATTTTATCAGTAAACTATGGAAGTTTTCGTAATAAAGTTTCCGAATGCACTGACCTCCAGGAAAGTTCACACGCTGAAAATTATTCTTGGGCCCGAGAAGTGACTGAAATACGAAGTGGAAAGGTCTGAGATATTTAGCGAGTCGTGGAGCGTATATCGGAAAGACAGATCAGAGGCCGTAGGGGTGTTCAAATGGTTCAAATGGCTCTCTGCACTATGGGACTCAACTGCTGTGGTTATCAGTCCCCTAGTAGAACTACTTAAACCTAACTAACCTAAGGACATCACACACATCCATGCCCGAGGCAGGATTCGAACCTGCGACCGTAGCAGTCGCACGGTTCCGGACTGCGCGCCTAGAACCGCGAGACCACCGCGGCCGGCAAGGGGTGTTCATTTCAGTTGACAAAAATATTGACTCAATTGAAGTGGAGGTCGAGTGTGACAGGGAAGTCATCTGGTTGCATGTAACAGGTGTAAGAGAAGCCAAGTAAATTGCAAGATGCTTTTACCGGCCACGCGATTATGTTGTGAGAGTTCTAGAGTCATTCAAAGAAAGCCTACGGTCAATAGCACGTAAATAATCGGATCTGCAATACTGGTTGGAGGCGACTTTAACCTGCCGAGTATAGACTGGGATGTCTATGGATTCATTGCGGGGTGTACAGACAGACAGTCATGCGAAATACGTTTGAACACGTTTTCTGAAAATTGTCTTGAGCAGCTAGCTCGGCAGCCCATACGCAGTGGTAATATCTTAGACCTTTTAGCTACAAATAGGCCGGACTTTATCGATAATGCTAGTATAGAAACGGGAATTAGCGATGATTACGTCATTATAGCAACCATGATTAGGAAAGTTAATGTCAGTCAAGAAGGCTAGGAGAATGTTTCTGCTAGATAGAGCAGATAGGCAGTTTTTAACATTTCACTTAGACAGTGAATTGGCATCACTTAGCTCCAGCAAGATGGATGTAGAGGAATTATGGACAAAGTTTTAGCAGATTCTAGATCGCGGTTTGGAGAGTTACGTGCCTTGTAAGTGCACAAAGGATAGAAAAGTCCCACTATGGTTTAATAACGAAATTCGTCGGAATCTGAGGAAGCAGAGGCTGTTGAACTCTTGCTTCAAAAGGGAACGCGTAAATGACGACAAGCGCAGGTTAGTAGACATTCATGTGTCTGCGAAAAGATCTATGCACGAAGCATACAACAGCTACCATTGTCACACCGTAGCAAAATATGTGTCAGAGAACCCGAGAAAACTATGTTCCAAGTAAAATCGCAAAGCAGGTCTAAACTTCCATTCAGACCCTTGTTGGCTATTCTTCGGTGGCAGCTCAAGATAGGAAAACGAAACCTGAACTTTTAAATTTCACGTTCAAAAGCTCGTTCACACTGGAGAATCGTACAAAAAAAACGTCATTTGACTATCGGACGGACTCCTGTATGGACGACGTAGTAATAAGCATACCTGGCGTTGAGAAAAACCGAGTTCGATTTTACAAGCAGTACTCTAAGGCACTGGACACTTTTATTTGTCGTAAATATCTCGACCAGCGCAAAGTCCCAAGCGACTGGTGAAAAGCGGACGTGACTTCAGTATATAAGGCACGAAGAAGAACGGTTCCGCAAAATTATAGAACAATGTCCATGATTTCTGTTTGCTGCAGATTCCTTGAAAATATTCTCACTTCGAATATGATAAACTTTCTTGAGACTGAGAAGCTTATGTGCACGAATCAGCATGGTTTTAAAAAGCATCGCTCGTGAGAAACTCAGCTTGCCCTTTTCTCGCTTATGTACTATGGACGAAGGGCAACAGCCAGATTTCCGGAGAGCATTTGACTCGGTGCCCCGTTGCAGACTGTGGTGTCACCGCCAGACACCACACTTGCTAGGTGGTAGCCTTTAAATCGGCCGCGGTCCGGTAGTATACGTCGGACCCGCGTGTCGCCACTATCAGTGATTGCAGACCGAGCGCCGCCACACGGCAGGTCTAGAGAGACTCCCTAGCACTCGCCCCAGTTGTACAAACGACTTTGCTAGCGATGGTTCACTGAAAAAATACGCTCTCATTTGCCGAGACGATAGTTTAGCATAGCCTTCAGCTACGTCATTTGCTACGACCTAGCAAGGCGCCATTATCAGTTACTATTGATATTGATTCATGTACCGTCAAGACCGACGTTCTTCATTAATGGATTACAGTTAAGTATTCCACCAGCTACGTCCGTTTTTCTAAATTCTAATTTCCTTGTCCTGTTACAGACCTCACGCCAGCCTGCGTGAGCTAAAACGCGTGCCTTTCGGCCTCCTCGAGTAACACGGTGTTGGCTCTCCTGCCAACCAAAACACAGACTTTTAACGAAGGCTGCATATGGAACAAGTTCACAGATGTGTGAGTGGCTCGCAAACTTCTTGAATAATAGAACTCAGTATGTTGTTATCGACTACGAGTGTTCATCAGAGACCAGGATATCGTCATGAGAGCCCCATGGAAGTGTGGTAGGACCGCTGTTGTTCTCTGTATACATAAATGATTTGGCTGACCGAGTGCGCAGCAATCTGCGGTCATTTGTTGATGATGCCGTCGTGTACGGTAAGGTACCGAAGCTGAGCAACTGTAGGAAGACACAAGACGACTTAGACAAAATTTGCAGTTGGTGTGATGAATGGCAGCTAGCCCTAAATGTGTAAAAATGTTAAGTTAATGTGGATGAGTAGGGAGATTAGACGCGCGAAGTTCGGATACGGTATTACCCATGTCCTGCTTGACAAAGTCAAGTCGTTTAAACATCTGGGCATAATGCTGCAAAGCGACATGAGGTGGAACGAACATGTGAAACCTGTGACAGGGAAGGCGAATGGTCGACTTCAGTTTATAGGGAGAATTTTAGGAAAGTGTGGTTCACCTGTAAGGGAGACCGCATATAGGACGCTGGTGCGAACTATTCTTGAATACTGCTCGAGATGCTGGTATCCGTTCCAGGTCGGATTAAAGGAAGACATCGGAGCAATTCAGAGGCGGGCTGCTACATTTGTTAATGGTAGATTCGAACAACACGGAAGGATTACGCAGATGCTTCGGTAACTAAATGGGAAGCCCTGGAGGGAAGGCGACGTTCTTTCGAGAATCACTATTGAGAAAATTAGAGAACCGACATTTGAAACTGACTGCCGAACGATTCTACGACCGCCAACATACACTGCGAACAAGGACCACGAAGATAAGATACGAGAAATTAGCGCTCATACGGAGGCATACAGACACTCGTTTTTCCTTTGTTCTGTTTGCAGCTGGAGCAGGAAAGGAAACTACAAATAATAGTAAGGATGCCCGCGACACGCACCTTACGGTGGCTCACCTAGTGTCTATGTAGAACTAGATGTAAATGTAGATGTAGGGTTGTTCTTACCAGATTCGACAGCAA